>NW_026067922.1:5115863-5157756 GCF_014885135.2 Alexandromys fortis
AAAAAAACAAAAACAAAAAACAAACAAAAAAAAAAAAAAACACCAAAATGTGTTGTTGCTATTATTGACCACATTTCTCTATCAATCAAAAACATCAAACACACACACACACACACACATCATACCATACAAGCAAACACCCAAGCAGTTTTTTAAACCTCTGGTAAAGGAAGGTATTTCTTTCCTGTACATTAATACATTAAGATTTGATCTTGTTTAGTTTACTTCTGAGTACTTGGGAAACTGAGGCAAAATGATTGAGTTCAATGTCTACCTAGGCTAGAGGGCTGTAGAAGGAGTCCAATGTAAGTTTATTCAATTCTGTGAGACCTTGTGTCAAAAAATAAACATTTTAAAGAATATTTTTCAGTAGTGGAGAGCTTGCTCAGTGAGTGCAATGCTCTAGATTACATCATTGGACTGTCAGAAAAATTAGTAATGAAGGTTAAGTGACTTATCTAAATTAAACATTACTGGATCAAAATTTAAATTTAGGAAGTCTCAAGTCAACATAAATGGAAAGCATAATACCAAACAGACAAACAAACACAGAAGTAGGCACCCCTTATTGAATGCCCGAAGCTTGTCTGGACTTACATATAAATAAGTACATACCTATTTCTACTAGACAGTCTCATGTTCTTCATAGATGATAATTATCCAATGAGCAGTTAGTGCCAATCAGGACTGGAGCACATATATCTAATTCTTGAATCACACAATTTCCACACTATCGTATGATGTCATCCTATTTTTCCCTCCTACTTTTTAAGAAGTTTTATTTAAAATATTGAGTAATTATTACTGATCTCTGACTATATATCAAATACTGATGAAATCTAAGTTCTAATAGTCCTATAAGAAGAAATAAAGCTTAATCTCAGTCTTAGATTCTACAGAATTAGATTTATGTTGCCCATAAGAAGAAAAAGGAGAAAATAACATAATACTAAAATGGTCATGATATTAATAATAGTTATTAAATAATAGAGCAAAAATATTCAGCCAACAATATAAGAAAATAGCCAGGAATAAGAAGCCAGTCACAACCTCTATTTCTATTTTCCCTGGACGTCCACAGCAAGAACACTAAGCAGGTAGACAAAATGTCTAGTTCTCTAACTGTCTTAGATGGGTTTATATTGCTGTGATAAAACACTATAACCAAACTCAATTTTGGAAGGAAAGGATTTATTCAAATCCTACAGATCCACAATATAGTACATCATGGAAAGAAATCAGGAACCTGGAAACAGAAACTGAAGCAGAAGCTATGGAGGAATGCTCCTAACTACTGACATGACTTGCTCAACCTGCTGTCTCAGAACCGGGGACCACTAGACCAGGTTAGGGACTACCAACAATGAGCTGGAATTTCCAACAGCAGTCATAAATCCAGAACAATGCCCTGCAGACTTGGCTACAGCCACCTTATGAAATTATTTTATTCAACGACAATTCCATCTTCCCAGATGCTTCTACTTTGGTCACATTGACCAAAAAACAAACAAACAAAAACTAGCCAGCATAATCCATAGTGATTTTGGGTATCACTTCTATTTATCTTCCATACCCTGTTTGCACAGGCTAACACCTGTAAAGGGTAAAGAGAATCGAGAATAGCCTAAAATCACTGCTGAGAAAAAGCTGGGGTAAATCTTCCATGAAAAGTTTGTTTTACTTAAGTATCTTTTCCCTCTTCCTATTAGCCCATTTTCCATTTTCTGGGTCAATCTGGCAGTTGAAATCATCAAAAATATTACTTCCTTACCACTAAAGTATAAGTTCAATTCAATGTTTAGTATAATGAGCTCAAAGTATTGGGGCTGTGGGAGTAAGGAAGATTCCTGGCAAAGACAGACAGTCCTGTTTTTAAAAATTCTACTCAGTTAATAATTAGATGACATAAAGTTTTCAAACAATGAGAAGGGAACAGGAATTTTTTTCTTTCTTTCAAAAAATTTTAATCACCAGGTCTATTATTTTGTTTAAATCCTGAATGCTAGTATATTGCAGGCATTGTGGATAGCTTCTTAAAAGAAAAGTATAAAACTAGTTTATTACCCACTGTTGCCTCATATTTACTGTAAAGTAAATAGCAGTAGTAGGTAACAGCTCCTTTTCTCCTAAATTACTACTTCCCCATACTCTCCAGAGACATAGCTAACTCCAGTTTGACAAAGATTGATCCTCAGTCGAGACAGAAGAAGTTGTGCTTTGCACAATGCCCCTACCCACCCCACCCACTTTACAGTGCTCGGTGGCTGAGTTCCAAATCATACCCAAACTGCTCCAGGCTCAGAGTCTCACACTAGCCCCAGCAAAATCAGCTCGTTTCTAACTGGCTTTCCTTGTTCAGATGAGCTTTTGAATTTTGCCTTTCCCTGAGCTAACAACAGGCTGAGAGTTTATGTCCAAAGGAATCAGAAACACATGGCAGGCATTTCTCCTAACACTGCACCAAGATTTTATAATTCAAGAACAGTCTACTTTGGAGGCAAAGTGCACTTTGGGAAGCTGTTGGAAGCCCAGTGGCATGGGACTGAAGAGGCTCCACAAATGCAGAAGACAAGCTCATTTGGCCTTAATTTTGTCATCCAGAGTTATGAGGGAGAACACCAAGTCCTCATGGGAATCACTGGGAGAACTTTCCATTTGCCAGCTTTCTCCACATTTCCTTCCCTCCCTTGATTCGTTTCCGACACCCTCGCCTTTACCCAGCACTTCTGCTTTCTTCAACCAAGACTTATTGGCCTAAGTCCTACATGAAACATAGATACAGGCTCAAATACTGAATCTGACTAAATTCTGGCCCAAGACTAGCGTTCATTCCTATCACTGCTCATGGGGACCTTAGGACAATTTCTAAGGCTTCTTCCCATCATCTTCCCTACCTTTGTGTGCTAATGTGGAACAAAGAAGCAGAAATGTAGAAATTCCAGGGCTCTAAGTTCTTTCTGACAAACTGACTCATGTCACTTCGTTTTCCTAAACTTCGGTTTTAAGCAGTCACAAGATGGGACTGATGACCATGCTAAAACAGGACTGTGGTAAGAAAGAGCAAAAGCAGTTCATTCAATAATTTTGTCAACTGTCCTTAAGATAATTAGAATCTGAGTTAAAAATCAGCTCCATTAGAGGTCCCAGGTATCTTAACATCAGCAAGCTCTCCACCAGATTTCTCTACCATTCTGAAATCTCACTCCCTCCATCACAGAGACAAGCTGGACGAAACAGATGTCTACAGGGATTCCTTTTAACCTAAATTCCCAGAAGAAATGGACCAGAGGTCTTCTACTATTGTCTGACTCTACACCAAGCTGTTGGGTGTCAATAGTCAAGTAACCTGAGCTCACCAAAAGGTCTTACGTAAGCCAGAAAGAGACGCCCCAGTCCTCAGTGTTCAGTCTTTATCTTCAAATCACCTTTGAGAAGGGGTTCAGTCTGACATTTACCTAGGCCCCCTGGAGGTCTGAGCTGAAGATGCCCTTTTAGCTGTGTCAGCTCATCGCATTTTATCTGCTGCAGATTTCAACTAGATAACCAGGGATGGAGTCAGACTAGACTTCATTCAGGGGTGGCGAGGAAGACCCTAGAAGCTTGAATGGTTTAAAACCCAGGCAGGAGATCAGAACTATATGGCAGGACCATCACCTGCCCTGTGCAAGGCTGATACTTCCAGGTGCACATGCTCTCAAGATCACTTGAATGACACAGAGCAGCCAGGACTTTGGGACGGCCTGTGAGCGAGCAGTCCATTTCCATTGATTTTGGCCAAAAGAAACAAAGCTGCTGAGGCCTGCATGGGGGATTGTCCTTTGAAAAGCTGATGCAACACTGTCCCGTGGGATAAAGCAGGCACAACAGCACTGGAAGCCAGATTTAAATCTTTAACACCTCTGCCCACATAAGTGACCTTAGTAAATTACTATCATGAACCTCATTTTTCTCATCTGTCAAATGCAATCTTAGACCATCCCACCTCACACGTAGTAAGACCTACCTGGAATTTTAAGTAACCAACTAAGAATTCCTTGTGATGTTGATAATATGCACAGATGCAGTTAGTTAAGTGTAGTTTTAGGGGTGCAGAAATTCCTTGGTTATCCTAATGTGACGGGTGAGGAATATCGCTAAGGAAACCTCTGTGCATCTTCCTCCCAGAACTTTTCCTAGGTCATTAAGTGAAAACTGTGACCCCTTTCTACTTTCTTGACTCCTCCTGGCTACTGCCGTTTTCTGGCAAAAGCATTCTCACGGGGGATGCTCTATAGAAGCCAGTGAGTCTCAGAACCACCTCCCAGGGTGCTACAGGCACTACTTCATCTCACAGCCTGGTTGCACCCTCACAGCACATAGACTGGCAAGAAGAAGGAGGGCAATAGTCATCTGGAGACACTGGGAATCTGGAGGGTCAGATATGATATACAGCCAGAGAAACCATCAAAGGCTTCCCTTGGACAGAGTCACAGTTGCCCACACACAGGGACTAGGAGGAAGCTCGGCCCTGCAGGTTTCACTCACCAATGCTCACAATTAGGAAGGATGCAGTGGGATCATGTTCAGAGCATTTGGGGCATTACTACAGAGAATATGCTGCAGAGGAGGAGGACAGGCTAAGAAGAAAGAATAAGAGGGAAAAGAATACAACAAAGGCTAAAGAGATTCAGTGGAATAAAGGGTGGGCAAATCTCTAGGGTACAGTCGCCTACATTTTGTAGAATGACTTTCAAGCTATTCCCTTTGACTATCGTTCTACAGACAGTCTATGACCTCTGTTCAGAGAAAACAAATTGCAGTAGAATGATCTATTTATTCTGTCACTTTCTGCAAAGTCTAATGGACATCCAACTCAGGCATACCTCTATGGCTACAATATCTGCCCTTTGGAAAATACTATAGAAAAGAAAAAGAAAAGGCAAGCATGTGGGTATGTGCCTGTACATGCATGCATAAGTGTGTATGTGTGTGGTTATGTGGGGGTGGGGATGTGGTGTATGTGTTTGGGGGTACGGTGTGTGTGATGTTTGTGTGTGCTTATGGTATATGTGGTATATGTGTGGTGTGTATATGTGTTGTGTGTGTGTTGTGTGTGTGATGTTTGTATGTGTTTATGGTATATGTGGTGGGTGTGTAATGTGTGATGTTTGTGTGTGTTTACGGTATATGTGGTGGATGTGTGGTGTGTCTATGTGTGGTGTGTGTATATGTGTGTGTGTGATGTGTGCACATGTGCATGCATCAGGTAGGTAGAACAGCTTTTCTCTAGGGTTCTGGGCACATTTCACTTCAGAGGTCCTTCCAGCAGGAAGGCTGAGAAAAGCAAGCTCAGCTCGGGTTTCACAAGCTTCACCCTGTCTAAAAGCTGGTCACAGAGTAAGCTGGGTATATTTCAGTGGCTGATTACAGTTCTCACAAATGCCACACTTTATCACTCCAATGACTATTAATTTAGGAGGAAATAATTGCCAGCAAAAGCAAAACAGAAAGAAAAACACAGTCCGCTACTCCTGGGCTCTCTCTGAGAGAACCGTCTTCTCATCTGGCCGTTTCCTTTGTCCCAAAATAGACAAGTCCACCTTGGCCTAACGTACCATGGTGGAGCAATTTGGCAAACATACACCACATTCTTCTAATTAGGCAACTGTACACAGACCTTTGCCATGGTGATGGTAGAAAACTACTGTTCAGACCCCATTCCCACTGTTCAAGTGATAAATGAGCCCAGGACTGTACTCCCTAGAGCCAAGCAGGCCCTGTCTCTGGACAAAGGCCAGGGAAAACATAACAAGATTTATAAGAGCCAGAGGCAGAGTGAAGACGAGTCGAGGGGTATGGGGGACCAGAGGAGGAAATGGGGTGAGGCTTAGCAGTTCCTTGTCACCATACGGCAACAGGGTAAGGACAGGAGGGGGCAGAGGGAGGGTCTCTGAAAGAATGAGTGGCCCTGGTCAGAAAGCCTGGCTAAGAAGACCTCCGCGGATCCTGTCTTTGGAAAGAATGAGAGCTGGTCCTGGAATCCCAGCCTGGTTTTGTCATTCATCCCATTTCCTTCTAAAGAGACACAGTGAAAGGAACACATTTAAAACCGGGGAGACAAATGGAGACAGGGAAGGAGCCATCATGTGCTGTTGAGAAGAAAAGGCATGATGGTACAATTAAAGATATTTACCAGAGACATTTGAGCCCCATTACATGCTGGCCTACAGTATTTGAGGAAGAGCTGTTTTATATCATTAAAGACAAAAGCCAGGTCTATAGGTAAGCTTTAAGAACAATAAACATCCTGAATTCAAGAATAAGTCTGTCAAATGAAGGGATATTGATTTTGGAGCAAGGAATATTATGTCAAACAACATTAGTTTAATTGATCTGAATTTAGTTTAAGTACTAAAAGCATTTATATACAAACAGCAAATGAAAATTAACTGCAGCTGAGCCCCACTGCTGATTCTCAAGGGCCCCCGCTTTTGGAGGGGAACCTGGCACTGGATGGACCTGGTTACAGACCTGTGCTTGCTTGCTTGCTTGGAGCGGCTGGGGTTTCTTCCCAGCACCACAACGAGGAAGGCAATGTGCTTTGTCTCAGAGTAGGAACATTTAACACCACCTCTGACTTTTCAAAATACACAAATGGCTGTTTCATGTTCTGAAGGAATTCATTTAAAAAAAAAAAAGGCAGGGGTGAGGCCAGGAACAAGTCGGTCCCCAAGCTAGAGAAGGGCTCTGTCCCAAGGTGCATAGAAAAGGACAAGAGATGCTAAGGCAGTGGTTCTCAACCTGAGGCTCACAGCTTGTTTTAGGGAGTCAAATGATCCTTTTGTAGTGCTCACCTAAGACCTTTGGAAAACCCAGGCATTATTATTTATAACAGTAGCAAAATTAGAGTTATGAAGAAACAATAAAAATCATTTTATGGGTGGGGAATCACCACAACATGAGAAACTATTAAAACGGCGCAACCATTAAGAACATTCAGAACCACTGCTCTAAAGGCTTGCTGAGGCTCAAACCCTTATGAACAATGGCCTACATATCTAATTAGGACATCCCCCCCCCTCCTTATAGCTAAAGGTAAGACCTGGAAGGAGGAACTTGCCTAGGACAGAACAGTACTAGTAAATAATACTAGCTTATGTCCCTACAAAGGAATAACATGGAAGAAGAGACATCAAAATGTTATAAATCTATTCTATGCCTATATTTATGTTTTATACTTACAAACAAACAAACAACAACAACAAAAAAAAACAAGAAAAATGGGATCCACCACAGTTTTCTTTCTAATCTCCCTACACCAGCATCTCAGAGAAGCCAAGGAAGAAAGTGATCATATTCAAAGCCTCATGGGTAAGAGGAAATATGGTTCTGTCGAAGGGAGAAACACTGACCCCTTTAAAAGTAGGCTGGTCCCAGCACCCTGGTCCTGTTATAGGCCCTATTGGTAAGGGTGTGAAGATTCCATTATGTGTTGGTCTGATATTTAATGTTTGGTTAGTATAGGAACCAATCACGCTGTCACTTGGTTTTTGGAAGCCTGACAAAAGGCTGGAGGTGGTGTTTTGTTTGCGTCTTGCCATTTGGACGTTCTTTCTCTGAGAGCCATTTTGACACTCCAAAGTCAAAGGGCAGTCCAGTCTTACATGTAGACCTGAAAAAATTCTCTTCATCTCCAATTGTAGGCTTCCACTTTGATTACACGACTCTGAATATTTTTGGATTCATATCTTCTGGGAGAGCATGACCACAGAACCTCAAATGGCCTAACTCCCTAATACTCTCTCTATGCATTCAACCACATGCACGAAATTCACACCCAGGATTTTAGCTTGAGGGGATTTTCTCCTATGTTCTCAGGGTATGAGACTCATCCCATCTCTATCCCAATTTCTCCTTCCTCAGACCTTTCCTATGGAAACATTTGCTCTTGTTTTTTTTTTTTTTTTCTTCCTCATGGAATCTCCTGTCTTACCACTCACATGTTCCAGCTGCTAGGCTCCTGGGATAATATCTTGAAAACAATTTTCTGCCACATTCCTGGATTTAAGGAACAAGCCATCTACTGCATGAACATGGGCATATAATATCAATAAAACATCCTAAGTGATAAAACAGATATAAGAAAGAATGCATTGAGAGCAGAGAAAAGGATCATTGAGCCAATCTGGAAATCCAGAAAAGAATTGCTTGGTTGTGATAAAAATCTGTTCATGCTGCTGAGGTACTCTGTGTGCTTGCACATGGGAGACTAGCAAGAGCCTGTCAACAGGACCCTAGGCCATCACATGAGTGGCTTCCTATCCTCTTTATTGCTTTCTTTCCCCTTGTGAGAGGCAGATGGTCTTTTGTTTGAATCAGTCTCTTCTATTTCTTAGATATGTGAGATTGTATGAGCCACTTAACCTCCCCGGACCTGTTTCCTCTTGTAAATATATAGAAAATACCAGTTGTTCTATCTCCCAACACAGAATGGGAAAGGGAGTTTGAGCAGAGAGGATATGGCAATGAACCTCTACAAATAAAAGGACAAAGATCACAGGTTCTTAGCCCTAGGATACTTAGGAAGCCAGAAAGAAAAATGAAAGGCAGACAGTAGTGAGGCTTCCTGTGTATTCAACTTAGAAAAAAAAAAATTCTCTAATGATCCTTTCAACATGACACTAAGTAAGTCTCATCACTTTCCCATGCCCGATCCTCCCCCTCAGTATAAGAGTAGAAGATTGGTATCAGTTTCTGAGGTCTCTGCCAATTTTGATTTCTAAGAGCAGAGTTGTAAGTTCACTCGAGAAATCTTCAAATTCCTGAAAAACTTATTTAAATCTACCTCCTGGCATGTAACTAGTAACTGTATGAATATTACAAATTATAAAATATGAAATAAATATAAACATATATACATAAACACATGAGAGTATATGTAGAGACTCAAAACATATGTATATATAGTGCAATTATCAGCCCAATGCCTGGAGTTTCTCTTTCTTTCAGTATTCACAGTATTGGGCTCAGTACCAAAATTTTTCTCCAAGTTTCTGAATCTTGTTCCTACAAAGATTTGTCTTCTCTTTCTCTGGTTAAAATAAGTGAATGCTGGGTCCTGTGCCAAGGACTTGGAGGCTGCCTGACAATGAGCTATGACATTTGGGGTGTGCCCCTTTCTCTGTGAAAACTCCGTGGGGGTGAAGCAAGGCTTGCCGTGACCTTATTGAATTTAAATATTGAGGGTCTAGGCATGAACTGGACTCTCCTGCTCTGTATCTTCATCATTCCTGCTACTGGATCCTGCCACATCAGTGCCTGAGGCTAAAGAGAAGGACCCACTTTCAAACAGTCACCATCTTTAGTGCTATTTCTCTCCCTGAAGGAACCTTTTGTGTTTACAGAACACTAGGAACCTTAGCGTGATGTGAAATGGAGAATAGTGGTAGAGAATGGTGTAGTGAACATAGGTACTGTCACATTAGCTAGAGAGATCCTAGCTATCTCTTCTTATTGTGACAGAAAGTTGTTCAGGAGAAAGCCCCAGGAAATGGAGCCTGTTTCTGTAGACATAGCTCAGCTACTTTGGCTTGTTGAACCCAATAGTGGGAGGTGCATAAAGTTAAGTTTTCCATAGCTCCTGGATTTCAGAAACAAATTATCTACTAGAAGAAATATGAAAATGAAGAGATAAGTATAAAAATATATGTAAGAAAGGATGCTTTGAGAGCACAGGAAAATGAACATTAATTAACCAATGTAGACATACAGGAAAAATACTTCTTGGTTGTGATAAAAATCTGCTCATTGTGAAGTTCAAAAGTGCTTCTTATTGGTCACAGTGTATTCTTGCCTTTGTCTCACAAATAAATTCACTACAACCCTCTTAGAAAGCCAGGGAAGTGACCTTTACCTCAACTGGCATATGGCAGCTCTCTGGAGGAAATAAAACAGACAAAAGTTACATAAAAAGGGCAAACTTGGGTATAGATCTTGTGAATTTGAGAAAAAGTATAATAAACAGAGAGAACAAGGGTGCAATTTTTTGGAATATTTTGTCCAGTTAGAATCTTGATACAATATGGGGCAAAGCGTCTGAAGATTTTCATAGTCTGGGATGTTAAAAAAAAATCATTTCATTTGTGCTTACCGCAGCTATCTGGTATACCAGTGTCCACCATATCTTTTAGCACATCACCCTGCTTGTGGATCAGAAGCATGTGCTTTGGGCCAGGCAGATTTTGTTCCCTTTTCTATCAAAGCAGTTCTCCTTTGCCTAGCAGACGTACTTTAACTTAGTCCATGCCCCACCTTCTCGCTATTTTGTGGCACAGCATCAAGCTGCTTAGACTGTCTCTCAATCTTGCTATGTACTGGACCTGGAATTGAACTTGTCCTTCAACTTTCAGCTGCCAACTATAGGTATGCCTCTTACAGTTAGGAGTAGGTGTAAATCTCCACACTTGACTCTCATCCTTAAGAACCACATCTCAAAAGCTTTACCCACCTGTCAGTCCCTAGCACATTTAACTCTGTCCTTAGGTCTCATTCTAGACTAAATTGTTATCATTTGTGACATATTGTTTTCTCTACCAATCAAAAAGGTTGGTGAAATAATGATGTTAGTTAATTTAATCATGTATCCCTAGACCCTACCAGATGGTAATTGCTTCAGAAACATTGGAGCAATTGTATGGGCAAAAAGAAAAATGACCAAAGGTTAACAGTCTTAAAAAATAGTGTCAGTGGCTGATCCTTAGCTTCATGCTTGAGGGCATATACAGATCTGGAAAATCGTATCAGAATTCTGTCAACAAAAAGAAGCCTGTCTAACTATAATTTTGTGGTATTCTCTAAACCAAGCAAAGTACAGCAATTTAAAGCTGACTAAAAATTTAAAAATACAGCACTTATTTGGAGAAAGAACACATGAATATATGAATATTTACTCACCTTATTGATTATATATGTGTGTACAAATACATCATGTGTATATTTGGTATATATTAAAGATATATCAGTTATATTTCAAATATGTGTATATATACAATCATTAAGTATTTGAACTAGAATATTTGACAAATTAGCAAAGATTACAATGAACACAAGCAAGACTTGAAAATCTATGGGCATCATAGAAGGTGGAGAAGGTCACAATATTCTTCAAGCTTGTTCATCTTCAGCGAACAGATCAGAAAGAGCCTAAGGAGAGTCAAGCACAGAGCAAAGCAGGAGAGGAACAGAAGTCTAGCAGAAAGAATAGGAGCATCTGTTGCGCCCTATACTTATAACCCCACATGAAATGGTGGCCTATGTCCGAGGCAGAAGTGCTGGGAAAGCCCTCAGTGCCTGTGGGGAAGGGAAAAGGTGGTGCGGAGTACTCTGTTCCTGGGGAGAAAGAGAAGTGTATGTGTATCTCACAAAATGTGCTGGAGTGGGACAGAGGAGAGAGCAAACCCTAGTGATCCAGCCCAGCAATACAATCCCAAAAAAAGACCACACTTTAAGAGGTGACACTCCACTGGGCTAAGAAACTTGAAGCAACAAACAGTGTAGACACTTCTAGAGAGAAAGGATGGCAAGCTCACAAAGGGAGCCCATGAATGTCTCAGAATCCTTAAGTCATTCTGGTTATCTTCCCACACACGGATACAAATGACCTCTAAGTCAATAAGAGCATCTGATCCCCTGACATTTTTTTTAACTTCTTGAACAGATGTACATGTTATGTACATGAATATGCACATACAAAATAGCAATGGGTTGCTGGGTGCAGATTTTATAGTAGACATACTGCAGAAATCTAAACAATTATGAAGTTCATGAAGACAAACCAGTGGAGGTGCCACTTAGAGTGATAGATATTATATATGGAAGACTACTATGCGATTTTTATTACATTCCCCTTCATGTGTTATTTCTGATGTAGCCACTGAAATTATGTAAATACAATTATCCTCAACTGCATCATGAGGGCCCCAGAGTTGAGAAAAGTCATTTTTCATGTGCAAAATCACACTAGTTGAACATGGTCATGCTGATATTTATAACCAGTTTTGTTCCACACCAGAGATCTTGCTCAAAAACAAAGCAAAACTGAGACATGAACATTCTAAAGTTCAATAGCAACATTAAAGCACTGGTCAGGTAGCTTGATTTTGCAGCTCTATTACAAAATATTAAAAGGAAATATTTACTTAAGCAGTTCATAATAGAATTTAGAAGTAAGAAAGTTCATATATATTAAGATAGATGTGGACTTCATTAAGGAACTATATCCTCGAGAAGGCAAATTTCCCTCCAATGATGAGATTAGCCTTTTGTCTTTATTGTGGAAACTCTCAGTAAGAGAACATGGCATTCTCACTGTTTATGTTTCTTCAAATGAATGTCATGCATTTTTCTGTAGTGTGACCAAGTCATAAAAATACTGTTATGATTTAGTTAGGAAGTAGATGCTGTCCCTTCAGTCTGCTTTCCTTCCTGTTCATCCTTTGGATTCAAATGAAACAACAGCCCGGTGTCTGAAAGCCAAAAGTGTGAAAACAATGGCCAAGGTGAGTGAAAATTCCTGATGCTGAAAATACCACAAAGGAAAGGAAATAGACGAGGCCAAGTGCACACACAACATGGAAAAGGTCACCCAGCCTAGATATAGCAATGTCAGCCTCAGCTGGAGACTGCAGCCATGAGAAGACTTCAATGGCAAGAACTGACACAGAGGATACCCAATGGTGAGTGTAAGCTAGTGCTTTTCATAGAGCTGAGAAGACTATGTGGAGCCGTTCTTTGGGCTTTTTTGTTTGACCTTACTCTCTGACATCCAACAGAGTGGCCTGTTTGGTTTTCAAAGGTATTTGTTGATTGTGGAGAAGAATTAGAACTTGAGTTGGAAGGAAACACATAGGAAGCCAAGGTCAGTGCACTGTCTCTTTTGCTAGTCTCATTTGGCTCTTTGTCAATATCAGCTGAGCTTTAGACCACAGAAGAAAATTCTGATGGGGCAGAGAACACGATGGAAAACTAAAAATGCTTAAGATGTTTTAACAGAAGGTAGGACTTACTTTGTAACTTTAGAAAGTTATATCTGTTTATATGTGTGTGTGTGCATAACATGTATATGATTGTTTATACATATATATGTCTAAACATGGTATTTTATATTCTGTTCAATTCTTTAAATACTTGGAGAATATCTATCCTTCTCTCTAAAAGAATCATTGTCTCTACCCACAGGGTATTAAGAAAGAGAATTAAGTTAAATAATGACGCAATCATTATCTGTAATTATTAACAGTAATTTTAAATACAAACATGCTGTTAAGACTCCGAACCCTTAGTATTAATGCAGAAAGCATCATGAATTTCCATGTATGATGTGCAAATCCCACCAACTTCTAAACCTCACACACGCCACGTTATTAGCCACAGCCTTGTAACATAAAGCGTCACGTGATATTCTCCGAAATATACTGGTGCTAGAAAAATGTAAAAAGCAATTGCTCAAACTCTACTGTAGGTCCTGGTTGATTATTAGACTTCTAAAAGATTCCACTAAAACATATGAATTTTCTCATGAAAAATCGTTTCTCAAAGCTACCAGGCATGTCAGTCCCACCATAAGTTTATTTTGAATGAAAGTTTTCTCAAAACCAGCTCTCTTGTCCCTGCTTTCACCTGCGCCAACACGGTAAACACACATTAATGACACCCCTTAGTTTTGTTTCTAATGACATCAAATTGGTGAGCAGACATACCACATCCTTCGTTAGGTGGGTCATAAGCTGAAAGAGCCCTTTGATTGTAATATGATGAAAGATTTATTAACAAACATGGATTGAGCTAAATTGTGGTATTGGCAGGTTTATGAGATTGTCTGTCCCCAGCTGGCAGGTGGGGCTTGTAGACTGCTGTGGGAATGAAAACATCAGATCCTTTAGTGTAGTAACGAATGATCTAATGACTGCCTGTCCAAGGGCTGCTCAGGGGCCAGGATGTCACAACATTTCCTTGGAACTGCCAGATCCTCACGGCCAGAAAGATACATGTAACACACTTTGTAAAACGAAGATAAAGTCTGGTAAGTAAGATGAAATAAACTTGGTATCTAATAGAAATAACATGGTCAAGTGATTTTCATAAAAAAACACTAGAAAGAAAAAAGGGGAGGATAAAGGGAAGGTCCTAGAAAACACCGGGTTACTTGAAGGTAGCATGGGATCCCTAAGATCCTCTTTTAGACAGTCAACAGAGAACCTTACTGTTATTAATAACTTTTGTTTATTGCAGTTAAATAAATGTATATATGTATTCTAATTATTCTTATTGCCATAACCTCTTCAGATATTTTGCCTAGGCCTGTCGGCCTTGATTCTTCCCTGCCAATCTCTTTCCCATGGTTATGACATTTTGTTCTGGTTTGTTTGACCATGGGTTTAGAGCTATCCATTTAGGTCCTGATGGGTAAACTAGAGGTACACAACTGGACAGTATGTCTTCCTTTCTCCATAATCAGTTAGTTTACAACAGTTTAGCAGGAAGTGAACCACCTTCCCCATCCTATGCTGACTGTTGTGCGAGACTGACCATTATAGCCCCAGTGTCAGCAGGGTGTGCTGCTGAGGTTTCCTGTGTCATAGCTGTGTCCTGCATGGAAGGTGGCATTTCAGAGTCCATCTCTTTATGTCCAAGTCTGACATTCAGTCAACCTCCTCTTCCAAATGAATCCCTGAGCCTGAATGGATGGTATCAATGTGTACTTGGGGGTTGAATTATCAACTATTTACTCCCAGCATCTTGTACAATTAGTGGTCTCTTTAACATGTTATGACTATTAAAAGTTTAGAAGAAAGAATAAATTCCTCAGAGAGCTGATTTAGTTCTCACCACATGATGGAAAATGTTCATAAAACAATAAATTGGAAGTTTTTTTTTTTTAATTTGAAAGTTAAAAATTTGGATGTGTCTTTTTACAACATAGGCAAGATCATATTTATAATATTTTTAGACATTGAATTTCCCAGTGAAAACAGTTTTACTAGCATCCCACACATCAGTGCAGAAGTGTACACATAAAATTCCCTAAAAAAAACATGCTGAAATATCTATTATTTTACTAATACTGCCTTAGCAGTCCCTAAAAATTAATTTGTATAATAAAGATTTAGCAACAATCTAAGCATATTAATTAATGATTAATTGGTTCAGATTTTACAAGGTCATTTCCTGAAGGTTTTTTTTCCCCTAAAAGCTTATATTTTTTGGTCATCATGTACTTAAGACTACATACTTTTTTTGGGATTTAATGGTTGTATAAAATAGAGGTGTTTCCTGTGCTAATGATTATGAATGAAATTTACAATCAATGCCTTAAGTGTGTGATATTAAATTATTTTATCTGAATGTGTTGGTGTTCACCTATTATCTCAGCCCTTGGAAAGGCCAAGGAAGGAACCCAAGGTCATTCTGGGTGCACAGTGAGACCAGCTTCAAAGGGCTCTAGAGGGAGAGAAGAAGAAGAACGAGGAGGGAGGAAAGAGAGAAAATATAGGGAGCCTAGAGAGAAGAATTGCTAAAGATAGGAGAGGAGGATTGAAAAAGAGAAGAAAAAAGGGTACACTATATCTAATTTATAATACACACACACATACTCACATATGTATGTGTGTATGACTGAATGCAGGAAGGTACAGGATTAAGCCGTTAGCAGTGGAAAAAATTCAGTGCCATTTGCATCTCACTGTGGCTACAGTTGGGAAATGTAAATAGATCACTCGAACAGTAACTCGCAAACATAGTTTTCCTTTTAACTCATATTTACTTACATGAAATTACAAAAGATTTTGAAGCACTTGTCCATTTTCAGGTGTTAATAAGGATATCTGTCATCATTAAGTTAACGAGAAGAGTGTGACCCTGAAGAGGGACTTGACATCAAATAATATAGATGTTTCCTCGGAGTGTATTTGTATATGTAAGAAGAAATCCAGGTGCGGATCTATGATTAATGTGGTTCCCTCCTCCTCACAGTGTGAGATGCAGCTACTGTACTAAACCAGGTTCCATGTACCCTATATATACATGCAACATCACAAGTTTGAAGGATATAATAACAGTAATTTCCAAATAAATTGCACTAGCTCATCATTTTATCTGTTTGAATGATCAGACGGAAGCAGTTACTGACATGTAGACATGCTGCTAGCAGGCCTCAGGATTGAAGCGAATTCTCTGCATTCAGTTATTACATGAAAATAATAATAGGGCTGACAAGGTGGCTGAGTAATATGTTTGCCACCAAACTTGATGCTCCGAGTACAATCTCCCAGGCCCACAAAGTGGAGGGAGAAAGGAATACTCAAATTGTTCTCTGATTCTGCAGGCACATTGTGACACATAGACATACATGATCACTCACACAAAGACATGAATAAAGGTAATTTTAAAATCAATAACAATTTTACTCCTGTCATAGGCTCAAATACAGAAGCATATGAAACACAAACAAACTGTAGAACAGGCTCTCTGGATTGGACCACGGGGAGAGTGGCATGGCTTTAGTGGGTGCCATTTTGCTGAAATAATGAGGTTGGTGGCAGAAAAGGAACTGAGGAAAAAAGGGATTTTCTTTATTTTTGAAATGATGCAACTTACTGAATTGCACTTGAAGAATAAGTTCTATTTCTAGGGTGAGAAAGTTGTAGAAACTGTCCTAAGTGGAAAGAACTCAGACGAAGGTTGTTGGTGGGTAGGAAAATGAAGAAGGAGTTCGGAGTGGGTGGAAAATGGCAGTCCCCAGAAGAATACAGCGAGACTTCAGAAAAGTCATTCTATACCTCGGGGGAGAGGTACAGACAGGACCTTTCATGTGTGGTTGTGTGGGAAATTAGGGGTCTAGTGGAGGATTTTTAATGGCTCAGTGTCAAGCAAAGAATTGAATTTTGAAGAACTCTTCAACAACAGACTGGATAATGAAACAGCTAACTGATTACCATTCACCATAAGGGCTAAGAGCTAACTAAAATCACGATTCTCAACACGAAATGAACAAACCATGTCATTACACTTCCTATAACCTAAACTATGATTAAATCACCAAAAGTGTTATAACTTAATAATGCTTCACAGTACCTATAAATCCCTTTAATTCACATATTTATTGGAAGGAAATGTCAAGAGTGTTTTGCTCCAACTGTTTGCATGGCGTGTTTCTTTTAAACAATAGTATTGAATTTCCAGAAAATAAGCCAGGATTTGTATGTCTAAATTAGTACCACAAGCACTCTCTTCCAATGCTAGACACTTGCTCTGCTCTGGAAAGTGCCTACAGATAAAACAAACTCCTATTTTCTCCCCTCCACCTCTCTCTTCCCCTCTGATTTTTGCAAAGAATGATTATGCAATCGGATCTTGGGTTGCTGAGGAGATAAAGCACCTTTAAAAATCTATAATTGGTGAAATGATAGAGAATAAAAGGCCGCAGAATGCACAACTCAATCTAAATGGGATATCTATGTCACACCCTATCCTCCCAAGTCTCAGGAATCATTGCAGAAGAGGGAGCTGAAAGATGATAAGACCCAAGAGTATTGGATGACTGCAAGAAAGTGTTTTCTGGATATGGCAGGGCAGCTGCACATAAAAACTCACAGCAGTCGAGATACAGAATACACAAGACCTGTGCTAGCTCAAGCCAGATGAAATCCCAAGATGGAGAGGGGAGGTGAGCATGAAGTGCCACCTCTAACTGAGGAGCTATTGATGACTGACAGCTGCTTGAAGAGACCATTTTCCTTAAGCATTTTCCTTATGTCCTGCTAGATCAAGCACACTCCAGCGAAAGGCTACAAGTCCAAGAATATATAGGTAACATAAATTGGACTACATATATTTAAAAAAAAATAGGACCACAGTCAGGTGGATAGAGAAGGGTAAGTTGATCTGAGAGGAATTAGCATGGAGGGGGGTTAGTAAATATGATCAAAAGGTATTGTATAAAATTATTAAAGAACAATTTATAAAAGGAAAACAAATACCAACAAATGGTGACAAGAATTTTGGGGAAAGAAAATCCTTACATGCTGTATAAATGCAAATTAGTCAGCAATCATAGAAATCATTTTGGAAGTTCCTGAGAGAAGTCAAAATATAATTAACATGTGATTCAGTTATAGTATCATGAAAAGTTCCTGGAAGGAATCTAAGCCAGCATATTATACGTACTTACATATCAATGTTTTTTTGGTGATGGTGTTGTTTATAGAATCATCCTCCATGTGATTTAGTACACAAAAGGGTAAATGGGTAAATAAGTTGTGGTATGTGTATCCTTTGAGTTACACATACTTTGAGTTTTGTTCACATAGAATAGTGAAAATATGACATTTTTTAAAGAATATGAATATTACAGGAGACCATATCAAGTGAAATAAGTTAGACTTGGGTAGAAAAATATCACAGGTTTTCTTTCATTGCATCTGTTGTCCTGTATATAACTGTTTTTATGTATACAAAAAAAAGTTAAGTTTCATTGGATTTGTCACCTCTTGCAAACATCTGTGAATCTTCTGAGAGCATTCCTTAGGAGACACACATACAAATGCTGGGTGCAACAGCAACCTGGATTGCAAATGTACCTGCTATAAACTATCCCAGTGCCTTAAGTCCCTTTCTAAGAAAAAAGAAAGCTTGTTAAATAGACTCCTCTGGCTTGACTCCTAAGTCCCTAAACTAGTTTAGAGTCCTGTTAACTGATTAGCGCAGTTGGGTGCCACTTAGCAGCCTAGCTTCTCGCTCTGAGCCCACATTCCCTGCTTGACCTTAGGACAACTGCCATCTTCAGTCAAATGTTTGATTCCTACAATTAAGGCATGAGGACACCAGATAAGAGGGAAGGATTTTCATTTCTGAAAACAAAACGCCCAGGTCAATTTGTCCCAATTGTGTCTACACAAGTCTTATTATATGGGCTGTGATTTTGAGGGGATGAAAGCTGTGAACCCCCAGGTCACTTGTAAACTGATCACTCCCCTGCTTCTCCTCCTCTTGCTTTTAAGTGGTTTGAGGCCAGTAAATTGAAACCTGAAGAAACACAGAGCTCAGATCTTAGGGACCTCCAGAGCAAACCTGCACTTTGGCTGATTTGCTATAGGAAGTAACTGCTTACTGACCCCGTAATTAACACCGCAAGCTAATCCGTGGAAGATAAAGTACAGAAATTCAGACATAAAGTCACCTATAGGAGAATTCTTACCTAAGCATTGCTTTTTAGTAGCTCTTGTGGCTACTTCGTTTTTGAAATAATTGGGCATAATTTCTAAAAATATTTTTTCCTCATAGACAAGGAAGAAGGGCTGGGCAACATACCACATAGGGTGACCCCAGAAAATGCCCTATTAATTCATAAACTCAAATGTACTCAGAATTGTATTAGGATGCAAAACACACAGTTCATTTGATGGCATTAACTTCAACAGTCTTAACAGTATTTTACTATTCAATGTAGAAGGTAGGCTTCAAGATTTGGCTACAGGTATTTACTTTTTATCAATTAAGGTCCAATCCACCCTCCCTTTTAGTATCTGAAAATACCTTGCATACAGAATATATTTTATTCAAAGCCACTCCCCATTTCCTATCCTCTTTTTCCTTCGCCATCCCCCTCAGCTTTCCTTCCCAACTTCATGGGCACTTTCTAAAATCTTACTGAGTCCTCTTACTGCTGCCTGTATATACTTTGGTGTAGGGCCATCTACTGGAACATGGCTAGCTTCTCAGAGTCCATATCTCTGAAATGAACTCGTTAACTCTCCTCCAGAAGCCATTAACTGCCAATAACTCCCCTTCTAGAGGGAGGACTTCATGAACCTCTCCCCAGTCCTCACTGACATTTTGTCTGCCTTGATATTGTGTGGTTTTTAAACACATAGTCACAGTGGTTTGTCTTGTCTTGTCCACCAAATGCCATTTTGCTGTGGGCAGACACATCTTGCTTGCTCTGTGTCTGGATAATGACTGCAGACTCTTTCCTCTTTCCAGAATTCTCATAGCCCAACCTCTACTTCCCTTCTGGTTGTCCAGCCTATACTTCCTGCCTGGCTACTGGTCAATCAGCATTTATTTAAAATACAAATGACAGGGTGCAGACCATTGTCCCAAAGCAGGAAGGATGAGGCGACAACCACAGAGATTTTGTTCCTATGTTTGTTTGTAATTTTGCTTCCCAAACTACAGTCAAAGTTGATGTTCACTCCTGTTAGTGTGTATATATAAAAGCCAAGGTAGGTGAAGGGCTGAAAATTTATGTTGGAGTAAATGAAGATCATTTGGGCTCTATCTGTCTCCAATGATATCATTCATCAGACATGTGTAGCCTTGGGTAAAATGTTTTACACAGAAATCAGAAGTGTATATAATCCAACCTGTATATGCCTTGGTTTTAAAGCTAGAGATACTGCTAACTCCCTCTAGCATCACATCAATATCTATTGTTAATTATTAATCTATTCATTACTATCTCTGGAGCCAATTTTTAATAATCCTGATCATCGGGTTTTCATAAACAGGTTTCCAACTACTACTGACTCTAATATCTCTTCTGTAACATTTAACTGCTCCATCGCTCCTATACAGCTCCCTAAAATGAAGCCCTAACAAAACCATACCTCATTGCTTAATTTCTTCTAAAATAAGTCAAGGTTATTAGAAGAAACTAGTCACCACCTTCGATGTAAACTTCCCAAGTCTCTTAAAAAAGGATTTTTTCTCTTGTCCATGTAGGTATTAATCCATTCTGGTTTTATAATTTCTGACTTGATTACATATTCTGGGTCTTTGCTTCATAGATATGTGAGGCCCTTGGAAATATAGATCTGATGGACAGAGTTCTCTTGATTCCTTAAGTTTGTTATTCTTAACAAACAAAAACTAGGTAAGCAAATTAAATGAATAAAATAATCTAAGAGTATATGACATGAAAGTTAGCTATTATAAATAAATGCTTATATTGGTTGCTATGTCAATTGCTGTGTGTTAATATTTAAAAATCATACACAAAATCCAGCTGCATTCCCTAGATTGAGTTTCTATTAGTTAAGAAAAGTCTGTTTTTTGAATCATTTAAAGGTGTTTATTACACATAAATCTTTGAATTCATCACTGTTCTTTGTGTTTCTGGGCATATACAGTAACCTACAATGACCCAAGAGAATATGAAAATAATTGATACAATCTTTAAGTGGATTGCTTTAGTCAAGAATTAAACAAAGGACAAATAAAAATGGAGAAATGCTTGTTTTCTTCTATACAACTCTTTTTTTATCGTTCTCCATTTTTTTAAACAATCTGTTTTTATTTTACATAACCAGTCCCAGTTCCCTTTCCCTCTCCTCCTACTTACCCCACCTTACCTCCACCCCGCCCCACCCATTCCTCAGAAAGGGTAACAACTCCTATGGGAAGACAAGCAAAGTCTGCCACATAACTTGAGGCAGAACCAAGACCCTCCTCTCTGTATCTAGGCTGAACAAGGTATTCTTCCATAGGGAATTGGCTCCAAAAGGAGCTAAAATCAAAAAAAACTGATGACAGCTTATACTGGAGAGGATGTGGGGTAAGGGGCATACTTCTCCAATGTTGGTGAGGGTGAAAATTTGTACACTGGAAAAAGGTACAGTGTTTTCTCAGAATATCTGGAATCAATTTATTTCAAGACCCAGAAATACCACTCTTGGGCATATACCCAAAAGATGTATACTCATACCACAGGAACATTTGCTTACTACTCAGTAGTAAAAGCAAAGACATCTAGAAATTTACACTACATTTTCTAACCATGGCATGTAAAACTTATTCTATGCTAGAAACTTTGGGATATCATTTCCTATTTCCTGCTAATCTACCTTGTTTTACTGTAAGAAAGTCCAAATACACCATATGAGATTTATCCTTTACTTACTCTGTCACAAACTTTTCTTCTTAAATTCATTGCTATAATCTAGATGCTGAATATCACAGAGATGAAAGGCTTGTTCTCCAGTTAGGAGAGATTTAGAGGTGTTGGAAGCTTTAGAAATTGGAGCCTAGTAGAAGTATTCCAGTCACTAAGAGATATATCTTCCAAAGGAAGTATGGGATCCTAGCCACCTTGTCTTTCTGCTTTGTTTTGAGGCCAGAAAATGACTCTGTTGTGTACTTCCAACCATTATCATTCTTCAGTCCCCACACCAGAAATTTAAAGGCAACAAGCATTCAAGAACTAGAGGCTCAAAACCCATGTACTAAGTTATATATTTACTCTTGATAAGCTAATTATCTCAGATCTTTTATTATAGTAACAAAAATCTAATAACAAAGTTCATTGACATTTGTAAACCCATGCTATTATATTGTGTGAGAACAAGCCTTAATTCAAATGTATCTGATGCAATATTATGAATTTGTTAGGCAAGAACTATCTTTCTTGATACCTTTTTTTTTTGATCCTTGGAACTCTAAGGAATGCTTTCCCAATATGAAATATTTTAGACAAATAAACTAAAGACATCAATACACTGTAACACTTGAGATAATTTTCATATAATAATAATGGTAAGATATGGGTATAGTTCAGTTGTACAGTATTTATCACAAGGCCTTGGGTTTGATCTCCAGAATCCATAAAAAGAAAAGAAAAAAAGAAATCTATAAATGAATGAAGGTTATAGTACTTCCATATTTAAAAGGTAACTAAAGCTTAATTTAGACAATACTAGTCTCTCTGCAGAGAACTGTTATATGGTTATAAAGCTGAAATGAACATATATAGGCAATCACTCCTTGATAATCACTATATCCCCACTCTGTGGTCATTCCTAGATCAAGGGCTGAAATAGATTAAATAAAACATAGTAAACAACTTCCAATTCCAGTGATCAAAATTAGCTTCTATGGGTCCAAAAGTCCTTTTGTATATGTGTTGTTTTTATTAGTTAATGAATATTAAAGCAGGTTGGGCCTGTGACCCAGAAGAATAGAGTTAGGCATAAAAACTAAACTGAATGCTGAGAGAAAGAAGGCAGAATCAAAGAAAGACGCCATGTAGCAGCCACCAAAGGAGACAGACTCCCAGAAACTTTACCAGTAAACCATGAGCCTTGTGGTGATGCATAAATTAATAGAAATAGGTTGATTTAAGATATAAGAGCTAGCTAAAAAGATGCTTAAGCTATTGGCCAAGCAGTGTGTTAATTAAGATAGTCTGTGTGATTATTTTGGGTCTGGGCAGCCAGAAATAAACAGTCTTTCCCAAAACCTTGATACAAATGATGAGCACCCAAACTGTCAAGAGCTTCCCAGACCAGCTTTATAGATGCATTTCTGGTGTTTTAATAAGTGGAATACATTGTTAGTTTTGATGGTCTAAGCATTTCCGGAAAAACATAAATGACAATTTTAGCTACTCTGATCCAAAAGATAGAGCCTAAACAAAGATAATAATGCCTATGCAATGAAGATAAATGAATCAACATACATGGATTAAAAATGCTATAAACTATATAACATTACAGATTGGGAAAATAATACTCAGGTCAAATTCCAAATGGCCTTTTCCCCTCTGTACACAAAGGTCTTGATTTAACTTCTAAAAATAGTACTGAGATGATTTTTCAATACAGAGCAACATATTCTCTAGACCTGTTATTCCAGAAAGAGACAATAATTCTACCGACAAAAGACAATTAAAATACTTATTACAGTCTCTTGAAATTGTCCTAGCAGCGTGTAGGAAATAGAAAAATATATGCTCATGAGTTCACTAAATTTCACAAAGAATCCTGAATGCACTGTGCTCTCTTCAGGCAACACAGGGTAAAATTCTGTTAATACAGAGATTAGCATATTCCTATTATAAGGATGGCATGTAAGTTGTTGGCATATTACATGTTTAAGTATTATAGACTTGTTTAAAAGAAAATGTATGGCTTTTTTGATACCCATTTGGTATTTCTTTATTTGTTCAGTTATTGAACACCTACTATGTACTAGATCCCACTATTCTAGGAGCTAAGAGTACAATAGTGGGCAATACAGAAACCATCCATGCTCTCATAGAGTACTTAAAAATAATTTTCACCATCATTGTCCTCCAACATTCTGGATTCTTCTAGTTGTGCTGGAGCTAAGATTTCACTCCAGGAGCAGCATGTTGAAATTCTTATTCTCTCAGCTCTGCATAACAGAAACTCCATGTCAGTCCAGTAGACAGGTGTAGTAGATCCTCAACTGTCTTTGTCTCAGTGAACTTACTGAATAGAGTTTACCTCTGGACAATCTATTCCAAAAGGCCTTCAAATGTTCTTACTGTCCACTCCCCTTCCCTCAATCCTACCTGCAGATCTAGGTTACTTCCGGGGCTTCTCATTACTGACAATCCATGATGAGATATCTGTCTCCTTCCCTTCATGATCTGTCTCCTTTCTAGAAATAATTGGCTATGTGTAAAGGCACAGCAGACACAACATAATGAAAATGGTTGAGAGAAAACAATTGAAAATGCAAGAGAAAAGAGAAAATGGTTTATATATACAAGGGAACCATAGTAAAATTGGCAATTAACATTTCCTTAGAAACATACTAGCCAGAAGACAATGAGGTGGCATATGAAAAATAATGAAAATTCCAGTATCAACTAAGAATATTACATCCAAAAAACTAACTGAAAAAATAAGGTAATCTGAAAACACCCTAGGTAAAAGAAAGTGGAAATTGTTTATTACTCACAGAGGTTTCATATATGAACTAATACAAAGAAGATCTTCAGGTCCAAAGCAAATGCTATAAACAACATTTATATAACAAAACAATATAAACATGGATTTGCTGACTTTGTCTAAAATTACATAAGACATCATAACTGAATGTTTCTTTTTCTTTTTTTAGCTTGTTGAAAAGGCAATTTCACAAAGCAATCTGTGAATAATTATATTGTTATGGTCATATTATATAGCAATCTCACTGTTCATAATAACAAACACGGGAGTGAGAGAAATGACCTTAGAAAGGCAAGTAAGACAGCCATTATAACAAACACAATGAATATATATATATGCTTATACTCTTTCTTTAGTCAGTTTATTTAAAGGATCTAATATTTTATATAGTGATCTTTACAAAAATTCACCATTGAGCCTGAAATATATATAAAAGAATAAATACATAAAAGAGAATTGGATAATATAAATTTTACTAGTCTGAGAATAGTCAGTAAAAAAATAACTCAAGAAGCTGGGTGTAGAGTACATGCCTTTAATCCCAGTATCTGGGAGGCAGAAGCAGGTGGATCTCTGAGTTTAAGCCAGGCTAGTCTACATTACAAGTTCTAAGACAGTTAGGGATGCTGAGAAAGAGCCTATCTCAAAAAGAAAGAAAGAAAGAAAGAAAGAAAGAAAGAAAGAAAGAAAGAAAGAAAGAAAGAAAGAAAGAAAGAAAGAAAGAAAGAAAGAGAGAGGAAGGAAGGAAGAAAGAAACAAAGAAAGACTCAAAAAAGTAATTAAAATCATTATAGGAATCAAATTATTATACTAAAGTGGCTAGTTACAAAAAATAAGTGAGAGTAGAATAAAGACATTGCTGATATGGAAGAAAAATCAACTGGCATATATGAAAATCACCTATATCAGCAATTTATCCTCCTTCCCAAATCACAAAATGGCTCAAAACAGATCATTGACCAGCCATCAAACTGCTGTTAACTATATACATTTACATAAAAGAAAAATAACATGGAAGAAGACAGTCTTTTCCAATAGCTGCTATTGAAGGTTTATTATTCTAATCCTTTCTTAGATCTGTAGAAACAATTTGGTTCTGTGTCTCCATCTTTTTGTACCTTTACACACACACACACACACACACACACACACACACACAGAGAGAGAGAGAGAGAGAGAGAGAGAGAGATCCTAAGAAGACAGACCCTCCTATGTTCAGTCTCATGCTTCAGTCCTTTCTGTACTGAGGTTCTCCATTCTTAAAACAAAACATAAAGCATCCAGGTTAAGCAAAAATTAGATATATAAAATGGGAAACTAAGTACTTGACAAGAAACTACTTGGCAATTATCAGTGTCCTTTTAATTCTCACAATGAGAATTTAATTCTCAAGGTTGTGCAAGCAGGGGGAGGGAGAGCAGTGGTGACGGCTTCGGCCACTCTTCTTAGCTTTGCTCTGTCCTCTCACGGGGTGTCTTCAGCCTACCGAGTTAGCAGGGGTGAGGCTAGAAATGTAAACATCACTCTACCATCATGTCAGCTCCAGGCAGAAAGACAATAAGCATGCTAGCCTGTTGCATTCTGGGGGTGCTAGGCACCATCCCCACTGGGCTCTTTTAGGTCTCCATGCTGACCCTAATGTGATGCTGTTGGTGAATTATACTGAACATATGCACTTCATGAACATTCTAAATCAACAGGATACTCGTATGAATACTGTAGGGGATTCATGTTTAGATGGAACCAGAATTCCTACAAAATTAAAAAAATCCCAGGGTAATCATAGTTTATGTCAAAACCAGTTATAATATTCTATGCCCTTTTTATATGTTCATTTTGTTGTCTAATAGAGTTTAGTAATTATGGTTTTTGTTATAGATGTATGCATGCATTTTCACAAATAGGTTTGTATATATTTATTATTTTCAAATATCCATTTAGAAAGTATTAATATTAAAAAGAATGCAGAAATATGATGGCATGAAAGCATAATTGCTCCAGGTGAGACGTTTTGGATCCCATGTATTTGTGAATATGTATTTACGTGTTTCTCTTATATCTATTTGTGTATGCTTACCATGCATTAGGCATCTATATGCACAGAAAAGAGCAAGATCCACATACTCATAAAGCTTTCATTCCACTGGGGGAATAGTAAGTGGAAAAAGGAGGTCGCTATATGTGCTATGTTGAGAAATAAAACATGATGGCATGATTTAGTAGGCATCAGAATAGCCCTGCCTACTCAAGAAAGATGCTCTGAAGAGGTGGCAGTTAGATTGGGACCGAGAGCCTGAGTGATGGGAAAATACCTGAAGAGGCATCCTTCCAGGCTGAGAAAGAGCACCGCAAATCCGTACAGATGTGAAAGCCCATAGAACCTTGGAGCATCTACCCCAGGGCCAAGAAGAAGGCCAGTGTAGCAGAGGCAGCGCAATAAGGAGGAAAGCAGATGAGAAGAGGTCAGCCAAGTTAAGCAGCTTGGATTTTAGCTGCATTTTAATACATTATTGCTGACAGTGTAGTCTGAGAATCAAGATTTTGGAGGATTTTAATCAGTGTCTAACATTACCTTACTATATGACTCAGGAAAATGTATATCCTTTCTCTTGGCCTCAGAGCGACCTCACAATGAAACAAAGATTATGTAGAAAGTAGATGATCTATGAATTCCTTTGGAGTGCTAACATGCTATGATTCTAATCTTTGCCCTCAAAGATGAAGTTGAACACTCCCTTCACTTAGAAGTCCTAAGGCTTCTGTGAACGAGAGGAGTATAACTCAGGGTATGCCGGTCATGTGCCCTGCATTGTAAACCTGCCAAGCCTGAAGACAGGATGAAGAGCCAAAGGCTGTGTTTCCCTGTGTTGTTGACATTTCCTCCAAGACATATTTGCTGTGGTTTCTTTTATTTTGTTCCTGCCTTCTAGTCTTTTCCAGTTTTTTTTCCGAGTTCCTGAATAAAGCATTTTCTCTTTTCTAATCTATCACTGTACTTACAAAAAAAAAAAAAAAAAGAGTAAAAATAGAAGCTATTAACCACCACTCAACTGCCTCAGAAACCTTGGTTTTCAATTTCCTAGTATTTGTCAGAGAATAAAATACACTTGTTTTTCTTTGTAGAAAGGAGCTTGAACAGCTAACTTTGATGGAGTCTGATCACATTTTACAGATTAACACTTGGCAATACAATCAATCAATGTTAGGGATTCCCAACACCAAAGATCCACTCTGAGCAAAGATTAGTTTTCTCTCGCCATAAATAATTTAGAAAGCCTACTAAACAAACACTTCAATAGACTCATAAGGTTGCTAAACAAACAAGCAGTACACACACAAGATAAACCTTTTAATGGAATAGCTAAGAGATTGAACTTTTAAAAAATATTTACCTTGGAAATGAGATAAAAACCCAAGACTGAGTTTAAAGAGACAAATAGAACACAGAATGCACAATGTCCTCTGGAAGTGAAGGGATGTTGGGCTTGAGGGATCCCATTCTAGCAAAGAAAAAGAAAATTGCTCTCACTTTTGAATAATATAGAGAATTGTGAATTTGCCGTTATATGATTGTTTTGTATTGGAAGGGCCAAAAACACATCATGTGGGAAATAATTTTATTTTTTTTTATGGAAAGTAATATCTGACACCCGAAATCCTATTTGTGAGAAACGCGTATCTTATAAAGTGATTGGGAGCTAAGCCAAACAAACAGTGAAGTTGCTAACAAAGTGAGTCATTTGCAAAGCATTGCTGTAACTACAACCAAGAACTGCACTTGATGACTTGGTTTTGACACTGCTCCTTTGGAAATCAGAAAAGTCAACTTGGAGAAGTGCCCCAGCTTCTTTGAATGTCACCTTCAACTGCCAAAGATGGTGGTTGGATCAAATGTTCTCAAATTGTAATTCAATGCTGAAATGCTGAGAGAATATTTTAATGCTACATATTCCATTTGCATGCTTCCATGCTAAGTGCTTGAACAGCTCAACAATTTAATTTTTAAAAAAAGCCTAAACCAGTGAAACAGCATTAGCATTTTGCTAACCAGGAAAGGCCATGATTTATCTCAGTAACATAGTAGACAGGACCTTCAAGTTGTAACAGAATTCTAGCTGCCCTTCCACGCTAACCATCAGTGAAAGAATGTATTACCTCTCTTGACCATAATGTCCTCATTTGTGACATAGGTAATAAAGCTATTTTCATAGCAATTGTAAGTAGTGTAGAATTTGGATCATGGGATAAATCACATGTCAAACTCTAATTCTGCCAGCTGAGGAGCCTGTGGCTTGGAGATAATCTGCTTACCTTCGAAAGGCCTCCATATTTTCATATGCAAAATGAAAAATGCAGCACTGAGAATGAGGCTTAACACCAGCAAACTTTAGTGTTTATTTGACATGTTCGACTGGAAAGAGTAGCAACTGTGAGCTTGTCGTGTGAAAATCCAGGCATGAGGCAAGGAAAACTCATCACACTTTGCAGGCTGAGGAAATAGAGTCCCGTGGACAGGCATGTTAAGGAATGCTGGGATATGAAACCATGCTATGGTGTGACCGAAGTGGTGACAAAGGGTAAGAAGAAGGGGGAACAAATGGGAAGACAGACTAAGAAAACCGTGAGATACAAGAAAAACACGAATTAGATTTTCACAGGAAGATGGAAAAACAGTGACACAAAAGAAAATTGGTTAAGTCTTAAAAGTAACACACACAAAAAAAAATATCGACAGAGGGAAATGACAAAACTTTGGGATTGGGAAAGTAGTTTGACGTGGGAGACTGGAAAAAAAAGGAATTGCAAGTTTTCAGTAGGATTTAATCTGTGACTGCATTTATGGCAAAACAAACCCAAGCCATTTGGGAATTATTCAGCACCTTGAAAAGTGTCAGTGAAAGCTGGGTTAATGAAAGAAGAATTTGTTGAGGATTGGCTTCATAAATAATATTGTCCCCAGATCCTCTACCCAGAAATAAATTGTGGTACCATTTGTTTACTACTGATGATATCCTAAAAATTTTAACTGACCATCTCTTGCCACCAAACAAAACATCCAATATTAGTATTGGGTTACCTCTAATTGAATTGTTGGCTCAAAGGGTCCCATAGGAATCCCCAAATTAACTAGACTGTTGCCAAGGCTATAAGTTGTGCTCCAGAAACTGATGGCAAGGCCGCATTGTGGAAACCAGCACCTACACAACTAATTTACCATGGAGAGATGAAACTGGTGTCTTTCTCAAGCTTCCACACTATCTGCTAGCATCTTTGGTCCAGGGAAGTACTCAGCATGTTACTAAAGGAGAAAGGAAAACACCAACCAAGCCACAAACCCTTTGATCTATAAGGTATCATGCCTGCAAGATATGCCAGAGCAATAATGGCACAGAGCATGTAGGATCTGACGTAAGCCCACTACATGAGCTGGAACCCATAATGCTTGGGTAACCAAGAAACTAAGAATAGATAGCCCAGGGACCTATGATTAAACCAAACACTAATGTTCTAAAGAGCAAACAAAAGAGTGGCAATAAAATGACTGCTAATAACATTCTTCTATATTATACTTATAGATTGGTGCCTTGCTCAGCTATCATCGAAGAAGCTTCCTCCCACAGCAGATGCGAATATAGAGACTCACAGCCAGACACTATGCAGAGTGAATGACCGTGGAACCTTCAGTCATAATGGAACGTCTCTACCAAATCCCTCCCCAAGAGCTCAGAAAACCCCACAAAGAGGAGGTAGAAAGAGTGTTATAAGCCAAATGAGATGGAGGATACCAAGGAAACAAGACCCTCTGACTTAATATGATAGATGCACATAGGAACTCGCTGAGACTGGGGTAGCTTGCACAGGGTCTGCATGGGTCAGCACCAGATGGGGGTCCAGGAACTGAAAAGAGAAGGGGCCACATGCTCCTTATTCCTAACCCAGAAGCAATCTCCAATTGATAACCACTCTCAAATGAAATATAGTTTTCTTGAAGGGACTCTTCCTGGGGAAACATGCCCAGTAATAGAATGGTGCCAGAAAAAAAGAACTCAAAGACATCTTTGTGGGGTCCTTATCTCATAATGTCATACCAGGAATTTTCCTTTTTTATTTGATCTTATCATTCTCTAATTTTTTTATTTATTTATATTTTTCTTTCTTTTTACCCTACGAGTTCTTTGCTTATATAATATGGCTTCCAGTTTAGAGTTTTTATGGGATTTGTGAATGAGTGTGTTTCTGCTTCCTTTGCCTCTTTTTGGCTCGTTTCCTTCTGTTATTTTTCCAAATCAGATGTATTAATATTTGTTTTGATTTATTGTTATATTGTATTGTGTTGTATTACATTATATTATATTATAACATAATATGCTGCAAATTTAAAAAAGAAAGGAAGAAAATTATCAAAGTCAAATACATTTTGAAGAGACGGGAACAAAAGCTACCTAGCCCTAGTGGGCGGACATAGAGTTACAGCCCTGAGGTTTCCTCCATCATCAGCCCAAACTAAATCATGGCTGTGATCATTCCCACCACAGTGTTTAGTAATTTACTGCAGCCATTAGAACATCACTGCCAAAATGATGTGAGGCTAACCATTAAAAATCTGATTTTACCAGTAAAAATGGGGACATGGATACAACAGAAGAAAAAAGGTACCTGAAAATAGAAACAGTGCAGTCAAAAAGTCAACTAAGATGTTATTAATGGAAGATATTTGTAAAATAAGTATTCGGTCCTCTCTGCCCAAAACAACACACTGATAGTTTGGGAAAGGTCTTAGAAATAAGCATGCAAGCAGAAATGAAAACTGCACTAGAAAAGATAAAATAGGGGAAATTTCCCAAAAGACATAATGTCTAGACAACAGAAAGTAGGACAGAACAGTAAGAAAACAGTCTAGAATGTTTAATATCCAAATAGAAATTTCAGAAAGAACGCCTTGATGAAAATACAGGAAGTCACCAGGGAAAGAATCTGGAAAGATGTCTCAGTGATTAAGAGCACTGGATGATCTTCTAGAGTCCCAGATTGGATTCCCGGCATGCACTTGGCAGCTTGCAAGTTCCAAGATGATCCAATGCCTTCTCTGGACTCCAAAAGCACCAACCATACATGTGGCACATACACATAGATGTAAATAAAACACCCATACCCATACAATAAATAAATAAATTGATTAAAAAATAATGTTCTGAATTAAACAACATAAGTTACCACACATCTGGCACACTGAAGGAAACAGATTCATGGAAAGATAATCCGGAAAAGTCTCACAGTACCAATGCACTTACAGAACAAGACTTTAAACATTGGGATCCAAACAAACTTTCGATTTCACAGTGATTAAACTGAGAGCTAGGAGATAATACAACCTCCACAATCTTGGAGAAACTGAGTTAGTCGCTAAAACTCCACATTCAACCAAGTTTTCCAAAAAGGGCAGCAGTAAAATAAAGAATATACAGGTAGACCATAGTCTAAAGGAAATGCAATTTCCTGTCACGTTTTCTTACAAAATTCCCATGGGATGGATTCCACCGAAACAAAAGGTGATCAAAAGAGAAAGAAAATACAGGAACAAAAGGAAAGCTCTTAACATGAGGAGTTGTCTCCCAAGGGAGATGTATACATCAGCCCAGGAGACAATAAAATTCAATAAGAGAAAATGATGAAAATTAGAATATAATCCCTTCTGGGCTAAGATATTCAAAGAACATTGGAAGAATTAGATAATTGGTGAAGAATTTGTGTTGAATTGGCAATAAGTACACAATGAACTAAACAGAAAAACAAATGTTTAGAAAAAAATCTTCAAAAAAGAGAAGGCAATTTGAAATATTATTTCTGAATTATCTATTCTTAATATAGGAAATATTGATTGTTTAAATATAGGTAAACTTTTGACAACGCTATAGGCATGGGAGATGTAAGAACCCTCTGTGTGTGTGTGTGTGTATATGTGTGTGTGTGTGTTTGCAGGCATGTGTATGGAGTCAGAACATAATGCCTAAACCAAAACATCTGTAAGTAGCACTATATTTAGTAATCCTTCCCGACTTTCTTTGAGACATGGCACACATGCATAAATATTTATAAGGCACACCGGAATAAATGGAAAAGTCTGATTAAGATTGGAGGCAACCAGACAGAGGCTTATGCCACCCCAGGTTCCACCTGACCACCCTGGGGGCAGAAGGGATCAATATCTCCCCACACCTGCAATCTATTTTCTGCTTACTGACTGAGAATCACTGATTTAGAGATGAGAGGCAGGTACCAAAAGAACAACAGAGAAGAAGTGATTTTCTCTTGGGAGAGGAAGGAGTAGAAACCACACACAAGGGACAGAATTCTGCTGTGTTTTGTAGAAAATCTTCCCGAGCCACTAGTTCTTCAAACACTATGCATACATCACTTTAACTATAAGAAGGAAAAAGTAAATAAAAACGTATTATTTTATGAAAGTAAAGGCTGAACTGAGAATGGTGGCTAACGTTGGCCTTTTGAAGTGCTAAGTGTACACACATCTCCTGCTTGGTTTCCATAACAACAGGAAATTAAGCAGTGGTAATTGCTACATTCACATCTCTGATATAAAGAAACACAGAACAGGAGAAAGGAATTATACAGCTCACACGAACACAGCTAATAAACACAATATCCATATCCAGAAAGACCTTTGTCCACATAGTGGAACCAAACCCCAAAACAATCTTGCTGCCTTGCCTCTGAGTGAGACCAGGAATGGAGTGTCCCGATGAAGGAACTTATATACCAGGTTAGAGGAAGTTCCTCAGTGAAGAATTTTGAGAAATGCAGAGTATTTTGACCAACAAGAAAAATGGGCATAATTGCCTACACAAGTCAGAAAAGTAAAGAGTATTAAACTAATTTCCATTGCCTCCCTAGCCTTCCAAGTTAATAAACTCCCATGACATGCCCTGGCTTCCTCTTATCATCCCTATTCCATCAAGTGCATCCCTGTTCTGTGGGTCTTCATGATTTAACATGAAGTTTGAACCCAGGGAAGCCAACCTCTGAGGGTGTAATCACAGTTTCTCACATTGCCACTTAATCAGTTTAAGGAGATTGCCACTGTGGTGTGAATCCTTATTTGCCTCTAAATTCAAGTCAGAACTCAACCTTCAAGAGATAGTATTAGGAAAGGAGGCCTCTAAGAATGGACATAGTCCCCTTACAATGGGCGCAAGAGAATCTGTCAACTCCTTTTCCTTCTTCCACCATGTGAGTGGTACAGTGTCCCTCATTCCCTACATCAAGATGTAGCACAAGACATGACCAATGGAACAGAAACCAGCCTACACAAGACTCTACATTCGCTAGTTCTGTGATTTTGGACTTCACAGATGGCAGACCTGTGAGAAAATAATTTTTATTTAGAAATTATTAAGTCTAATGTATGACATTAAAGCTGCCAAAATAGACCATGTCACCCTTGGCTACCATGATTTCCAATATGAACTTTGTTTCATACAAATCGCTTTCAGATATATTCAATACAATGTTTTATGATTTAAAGTGAGGGGGACATGTTGGAAGACCATTCTATATGTAAAGTAAGGTTATTTTAGCAACCAATGCAATTAAGAAGTTTTCTGGCATTTTTAAATTATAAAACTTTCTAAAATATTTACCTTTAAAAAATCTCAAATTATTTCTCCAGACACTTATGAGAGCAGAAAAACATGAAGTTTTAAATAGATAATTCAAAGAGAACAGCAACACTTATTTCTAATAACACCACTTTAAATCACAGAGATAACTCAGTTAATTTAAATTAACCTATCAGTGACAGTGAATTGCGTGATATTGGAAATGTCTTCCTACAGTTTCTCCATCTCCCCCTTTCTGGAAACCAGTCATGCAGGTGTTCATAGACATTTCTACAATACTCAGCACACACATATACATATACCCAAGCTTTTCTTAAACACTAGCCTGATAATAGAGAATTTATCATTGTCCACAACTAGATCCCACTCAGGGCAACTTCCAATTCCAAAGCAAGAAATACTCTGTGCCCAAAGTAATCTGAGGTTAGATTTGGAGTTGTTCATATATAAATATATCCCCACTTGCCTTCTCTCTCCTAACTCCTCTCTAACATTGCTCTACACAAATAATTTATCTCCACAGCAAGAGAAACTCTCTTATGGGACACGAATCATAGGCTAAAAGAACTGCCCTTCTTGGACTATAAAAGCAATTGTATGTGTGTGTTTCAATCATAACTACTGTATTTTTAAAAAATGAAAACATTTCATTACTTAAATATCTTGGCCTCGGTTCACACAAATTTGTATAAAGCTTCTCTGCTCCTTTCCAGTCCTCACAAAATTCTTTGAGGGAACTCATCCCTTAATAACCCTTATATGCAATTGATCATTCAACCAAAATACTCTTTGGAGGGTGCTCGCTAAATTGAGGAATGGTGGTACATTTATACTAATCTAGAAGATGAATTTTAAAACTTGAGCCCAGAAAAGAAAATCTGAATGTTATATCCTGTTTACTGCAGCATCTGACACAGTCAGTAGCTAGCTTTCTATTACATAGCATTGTACATAGACATTCAGTCACCTGTAAGAGAATCACATCTACTCTGACTTGGAGTAGCTGTTCTTAGTTTCCTGACTAGCGAACTGTCCCAAGCACTGTTGCTGGGAAACTTCAGTCTCTTTACTCTTGATTAAAAACTGATAGTAGTCAACCTGCCCAGTCACCATGAAAATGGATGGTCGATGTCAACAAGGCAGCAGGTGATCCAGAAACACCATTAACTAAAGTTAAGTTCTTCTGTTGTATACTTGAAGTAGATAGAGCAGAAAGATGGCAGGATCTGGCCTTCTTGGCAACAAGGATGATAATTAAAAAAAAAAAAAGTTTTCTCTCAGACTGAGGCTATTTCTCAAGAAAAACAGCACTTGATCATGTTTACTTGAAAAAAATCATTTTCTCTTCCCGTAGATGCTTATCTGCTTATTCGGTGCTAGGGAAATATTTTCTTCACAAAAAGTCTTTTAGTGTGTTTAAAGGACAATATCACTGACAGAATTCTGGTGGATTCATGGGTGTCAGTCATACGCTGCTGTTGCTGTGACACACTCAGCTGGTAGAACCTTTCCAGATTCCCACGTGCTGTCTCTTCTATCCAGGCTTGCAGTTTGGCTATGATTTGCATTACCCAATAAGGATCAATAAAGGGAACAAGAGGAGGCTTGGCAAAACTGTATACTATTATAAGAATGGTTGGTTCTCTTGGTATTCTTTCCTGGGATCTTCAGCTATGAAGAAGTCTAGGGCAAAGATGGAGTAGAAAGGAGTATCTTAGATACTGAGGCGTGCTGTGCTTTGGCCAATAGTTCTGGTAAACATCAGAAGCAGCGGTGAGATTGCACCAATCCAGGAGAGTGACAAATAATGAATTGTCATTCAAAGTCGTTAAATTTGGGGGTGATTTGCTTGGAAAGTATAGGTAACTATAACAAGGTATACCAGAAGCCCAAGATTATCCATTGAGTTCTAGATTCTGAATGTACTCATCGCCTTTTTGCTTGTGTGTAAAAATAGGGACTCTGCATAAATTTTAGCAATCCTCTCTGTTATATTGGTTATTATTTTTCTGTGTTTTATTGTATTTTATTCAGTTTTATACAGGGCTGTAATTTTGTAATTTGGTGTAAACTCTCCCAGTTATTAGTTAGATTCCTAATCGTCTTTAAATTTATTTATTTATTATATGCTTTTTACCATAATCCTCTATTATACCCTCTTACTGTTTTCCTCTCCCAAATCCTTCTTCCTAAGAACCCCCCCCTCTTCCTATTTTCAGGGATTTTGTTTGTTTGTTTAATACAAAAAAAGGATGTATTATGTTCAAGTGTTCTGTTATTTTTGCGATACTGTGATTAAAAATGATGAAACCGGAGTTTACCAGATATCTCATAAAAGTAATAAAGACAGAGTTATAACAAGAGGCAAACGTGACAGCCTCCAAAGCTAACTTGGCCCCACTGTTGAAGTGTAAGAGATTGGAGTGTGATTCCTTGCTAAATAGAAGGTGAGGTGAGTCAACTGGCCACGGGTCACAGACTTCTGGCCTCCTCACTTTCTTGAGCTCCCTGCATCTGTCAACAGCACCATGACCCTGAGCCTGTGGACAGATGTGTTTGTGTTTAGAGCACCCTGGACAGAAGAACAGCAACCACCCCAACTTGCAGCCATGCTCACTGGCTGTCCGGGAGGAATGGGAGCATGGGATCTCACACCGTTTATTTGTGGTTCTTTTAAGCAATGTCCAGAGACCTACATTTCATGCTCGTTTGAAAATGTATACGTAGCAGGGGAAGCTGTTAAACAGCGGTTGGCCTTCGCTCCAGTTATTTACTTATTTAGTTACATGTCAGCGTGCAGTTCATTTAGTCATAAGTCTTCTCAGTTTGTAAAATGACCAGGAGTTGAGGGTATAGAAAGGAAATTTGCATCTTATGTTTATAAATATTTCAAAACTATCATATTTGGCTGCCAATATTTAAATTTAAAAAGAAGAGATTTCTTTTAAAAAAATGTTTTCATTGTTTAATAATATGATTTCTTAAATAGGAAGAGATAAATGAACATAAATAATCCATTTCTGGGTGTGAAAAAACTTACAAGTTTTCCTAAAATAAACTGAGTCAAATTCCTTGAAAGTGCTGAAAACTATTTCAAGATAAGCAGATTCAAGCAAATCAGAACCAAGCAGTCCTTTGTAAGCTATGCATTTTGCTACAAAAACTCTCACACAGAAAAGACTTGTTCATGAGAAGGAAAGAAAAATCACATCCAAAACAAACAAACAAACAAACAAACAAACATTTTGTGCTATTTCTCATTGTATGCCTGGGCAACATAAACAGTATTGTTTAGGAAAAGTAAAATTCTAGATTAAGAGGACACAATGGAAAGAGAGCTAGATGGAAAAAAAAAGGTTTCAAAGAGGTAATGCCACCTCTGTCACTTCTAAGTTGGCCAGTATGCTCTGTCATGCTGAACATTTTCTCCCTGGTACTTCATTCTGCATACCAAACCCCATGGTATTACTCGCAGGGCAGTTCACTGAGAGAAGAGGCATTTTTCTTTGGCTTTTGGAAGTTTTTCTATGAAGGACGAAAAAGCAAGGGCAGGATGATTTGTTTCTACAGATACTCCCAATCTGCCCTCTCAGGTCTCCTTTGTGTTCCCCTTGGTATCACAGGGAAAAAGGAGGAGTGGTTGGAAAGGCAGAATGAACCCCTAAAGGAAGCTGAACGACACTCTGAACTGGTGACACACAACTGCCTCCTCCTGGCTTCTCGGAAAATGCCCCTTAAAGCAGAGAGGAGAAACCACTTTGCTGGATCTAAAGGGAAAGATTCCCCAGCCACCTTCTCACACTCATTTTTTTAAACTATCACCAAGCAATGAGTTTTAAGAGATAAAAATTTGTTTGGAAATTCCATTCTCCTGTGAACTGTGGTTAAAAGCAAATGGCTCCCCCTTCTCTCGTTTTGGCTAGAGATTTACACACCTTCCAAGGCAGCCCAAGTCTTCTTTCTGTGACTGAACTAGAGAGAAGTTTAAGCTTATCCCTGACAGTAACAAGCTCCACTTCTGCCTTGTGGGGCTAGGTTCAGGCAGGTCAAGAAAATCAGATCAAATCCAATACCTAAAAAGTGGGGTCAGACAGCTTTGGGAGGTTTATACTAAATCAACTTGAGCATTAGCATCACTCTGTTCTCAAAGCTATTTGGACTCTGAAGAACCCCTGAGTTATGAGTGGTTTCAGGTATCAGGTCCCCTGATATTCAGGCACAGCCTTAATACAAAACAACTAATGATGTCGGCACAGAAAGAACATTTGTTTTTATTGTTATTACTGCTTATTCAAAGAAGCCTCCCCCTTCTCCCAGACTTTGAAGAGTGTATACACACATATACATATGCACACAATCAAATATGCACACATACATAAACACCCATTCTGCTTTCACACTGATAAACTTCAAGACCGCATAGTTATCAACTTTTGCTATTCTTCATTATCAACATTCTTAGTTTTCATAAACTTACTTGACAGTTATAGTAATAATAATTAGCACTCTGCACGGATTTACAGAGATGCAGGCAAGATTCATAGCTTCATCCTCTGTTCGCATGTCAAATGTTAAGTACACGGAAAGCTCAGTGTGGAGTATCAGATAGTTTGATTCTTCCAGTTTCAGCTGGAAAAATCCAAGCTCTTTCTACACCTAGAGAAACGCCACAAGCTGTTCAACAGCGCCCCCTTCCTGTCAGAGGTGCAATTGATGCAGAATGAAAACAGCTTTGCGTCTTACAATGGGAAATTAAGAGTTGTTATCCTGCATGGTCCCTCTGTCAGACAAGTAAAAATGCACAGGATTCAGAGTGTGGAAGACTCTCCTTAAAACCATCTTTACACTGGAGCTGGAGAAAAACCGGAGTCCTAGAACTTGGGAACTCAAAATCTCAAAGACTGCCTAAAAGCATGCCCGTGGTTACAATGTAGTCTAAAAGTACATCAAGTGTCATCACCTAAATAACCTACTAAGAGTAGTGTGACTGGGGATAATGACAGGAGTATCATTAAATCATGAGCTAGCAACTGTGTGTTCAAACACCAACAAGACACAAAATGCCAAAAGTGATTCCTGGACAACTAAGATGAAATTTAAAATTCTCCAAGATTAGCAGACTTAAGTAGAATAGGGATACATTTGTCCAGATTGGCAGCTGCAAAAAAAAAAAAAAAAAAAAAAAAAAAAAGCTGTGGGCAAAAGAAGCAACTGAGCTTGTATGCAAGATGAAGTGGGTGCAGAATTAAGTCTGAAGCTTGCAAGCAGGCTCAAAATTAGTATAGAACTCACTACTATATACTCATTCAATGAAACTTCTAACAACACTTAGAGAATATAATTCTGCACTGAGTCCCACAGGACAGGAAAAGGCTTCGAGAGTCACTTCTTTCTCTACAGAACCAAAGCACTCAAGAATTAAAACCTACAGTAATAACGAGATAGAGAGTATTAATACTCTGGGTCTTTGTGAAATAATAGTGAAAAACAAACAAAACAAAATAACCGTCCATGCTGTTATATAAGATAAGAAATAAATGATAAAATTGTTGCAATCATGGCTTATTGGGCATAACAAAAGATGTGGAGAATTAAAATAAACTAAATGAGGTTAATATATTTTTGAACATATAATTTTGTTTTTTTTTTAATTTATTAATTAAAGATTTCTGTCTCCTCCCTGCCACCGCCTCCCATTTCCCTCCCCCCCCCCCAATCAACTCCCCCTCTCTTGTCAGCCCTAAGAGCAATCAGGCTTCCCTGCCCTGTGGGGAGTCCAAGGACCTCCCACCTCCATCCAGGTCTAGTAAGGTGAGCATCCAAACAGCCTAGGTGCCCACAAAGCCAGTATGTGCAGTGGGATCAAAACCCATTGCCACTGTTCTTGACTTCTCAGCAGTCCTCATTGTCTACTAGAACATGTGATTTTGTAGTTGGGATTTTTCAGAGACCTAATCATCTATAAATTTAAAGATAAAATTTGCAAAGATGATGAGAAAAACCTCAAAATAAAAGCAAAAGAAGTAACTACAAATTTATTAAGAGTAAATGAAATAATACTGACATAAATATGCAATTTCTTATTTTTACTTAATACACTTTCAAATTAAAATAGAATCACATCACTCTTCCCTTCTTTAACCCTTTAGCTCCTTTCATGCCCTGCTCCATCTCCTCTTCAAATTGATGGTCTTTTTTCTTTGATTATTGTTACTACACATGTGTGTATATGTGTGCATACATACACGACCATGACTGCAACCTGCTGAGTCTTTTTTTTTTTTTTTTTGTATCTACATTATTTCAAGGTTGACCATTTTGTGCTGTATAAACAGTTAGGGGACTCTTCCCTGAGAAAGGCTAATACCCCGTTTCTTGTAGTCATTAATTACCTATAGCTCTTTGTCTAAGGCATGGATCCCATGTGATTTTCCACCTCCTGCCTTAGCATGTCTACTGATATTTGTAGCATGAATAATAAAAACCCAGAGACAGATATTGGGTTCAAGCTGAAGATCAGAAAAGCAAAACAGCTAAGCCACTAGAAAAGTCTTACCTCTACCAACGCTGGGTGACAGCAGACTGAGCCCTCCATATCTATCCTATCTTGTGAATCCAAAGTCTTGTACCTGATTTACTTTCTATCATAGCTTGCTTTCTGCTTCAGGTAGACAAGGAAAACTTTAACTATAACTATCTAGTTTTCAAGTCCTTCAGAGACCAAAGAAGAAAACAATATTAACTGAGTAAACAGGAAATGCGAGCCTATGTCTCTTCCCATTTTATATTCCCTTTAGTGCTGTGATTAAAGGTGTATGACTCCCTAGGACTGGGATTAAAGGTATGAGCCACTACTACCCAGTTCTGTTTTTGCACTGATCTTGTATAGCCCAGGATGGCCTTGAATTTACAGAGATCTATCTGCCTCTGTCTCCCAACCTGGGATTAAAGGTATGCGCCACCACTACCTGACCTCTAATGGCTTAGTTTTGCCCTCTGATTTTTCAGGCAAACTTTATTAGAGCATAAATAAAATATCACTATATTTCCCCTTTTTGTCTACAATAAAAAGACTATAAGTAATATAAGAAAGCTATATACAGTAAGGACAATAACTATATACAATATATACAGGCAATAAATACATTGACAATGTCTAGTCCATTTGCATTTGACAAATTCAGAGAAAGTACTCCATATCTATCCTATCTTGTGAATCCAAAGTCCTGTACCTGATTTACTTTCTATCATAGCTTGCTTTCTGCTTCAGGTAGACAAAAAAAACTTTAACTATAACTATCTAGTTTTCAACTCCTTCAGAGACCCAAGAAGAAAACAATATTAACTGAGTAAACAGGAAGTGCGAGCAAGCAACTTCTGAAAACTGTGAGAAATGACAGAAAAAGCTGGCTGCCTGAACAGTCACCCAAAGTTTCTTTGAAATATTGGGGCAACCATTTTTGACCTACAGGCCTAGACTATCTGACAGACTTTTCTATGAAGTGTTTTTTTTTTTAATATAATTTTTTA
>NW_026067922.1:5158044-5160250 GCF_014885135.2 Alexandromys fortis
CAGTCCAGCTGGCCTTGGTGAGCTCACAATAGATCAGCCCCACTGTCTCCGTGGGTGGGTGCACCCCTCGTGGTCCTGACTTCTTTGCTCATATTTTCCCTCCTTCTGCTCCTCCTTGGGACATTGGGAGCTCAGTCTGGTGCTCCAGTGTGGGTCTCTGTCTCTATCTCCATCCATCTCCAGATGAAGGTTCTATGGTGTTTTTAAAGTACTGTCCCACCTTCTCTGGGTAAGGTTAGCAGCCACTCTCTTTTGTGGCCTGCTTGTCTGTTTCATTAGGATAGCATACTGTCAGCAGTTGAGGCAAGGGCACTTTCTTGTCCACTGGCTTACTTTTGCTCCAAAGAAAGCATACTCGATGTGGAGTTTCTTCAATGCCTATTATCTTCTCTGAAGTAGACTGCCAGAGCAGACATGTCTCATTGTCATAAAAAAGAAAAAAGAACCTATATTATTAAGACATCTGAAATGCCATATTCTGTAGATCTCTGAAGTCTTTGTAGATGACCTGTCCATTTAAGATCTATCTCCATTTGACCTTGACAACATACCTAATGTGACTACAATTTCAATTGTAATAGGTGACTAATTACTAATCTGCATTTCCTTATTATCCTAAACATCTGATAATAATAACTTTCAAGGACTAGAAATTTGCATTATATTGTTTAATGAGCTATATAGGTACAATACCTTGAACAAGATATGAAATGTATACACAATCTGTTTCAACAGAATTCATCTCAAATTTGCATAAATATACAAAATTTGCATACAACATACAAAAGTCCAATCCAATGTATAATATTTAAAACTAGTAGTTGCTTTTTTAAAAGTAGATTCAATAATCTACCTTTTCCCCCTACATATCTATATCCCCCCTTTTTTCTTTTCAAAGCAAAATCTTTGAATCTAATTTCATTTGTTTAGGCTTTTTCCTGACCTCCATAACAACTTATAACCAATCCCCCTAAACAATGACAAATATTCATAACCCACTGAACAACCAAAAATCATCCACCCTACCTATTGGGAATGTGGTGATTGTATTCTTAAATTTACTTCCTGCTGTCTGGGTTGGGAGTGATGGTATCTTTAGGGGATCCTGAAAATAAAAATTTGGGTTAATTGTCATGTTCTGAAAGAGGTGGTCATATCATTTGTTGTCCAGTCTCTGTGTAATGGGAAAGTAAAGTCCTGGCTAGAGTAGTTTGTTAGGCTGGATCATCTCAGCTTGTCATCTCAAAATTGTTCTGAACAGTTTGTAGTCCAAAATTGATCTTCAGGTGGTGTTTTTTCAGCTTAGTGTTATTATCATAGTCCTGGATGAATTGCCATTATGAGGCCCCCATCTTCCTTTTGGAGATTCAAAGGTCACTGTTAGGTATGTTAATGTTTCACTGCAGAAAACTGATAGAGAATCAAACCCAAAATTATGTACAGGAAGGTAGATGAAACCTTTCCCTAGAATTACGTAGTACTCTAAATAACATGACAAAAAGTTATATAAAACTAACTAAAAGTTTTTATATAACTTTTTGTCATGTTATTTAAAGTACTACATAATATATAATCTTATACTTTAAGAAAAGCTGTTAAAAGGTTAATATAAAACCAAAGGATTAATAGATTAGTAAAATAAAATAGTCCTTAAATATTTGTTTTCTTCTGTCCCTTATCAGGTAGCTCTTCTGACATGTGACAGAGATTTTGGATTTCACTTTAATACGTATGCTTAAATTTAGAGAAGGAGAAAGCCACACTCCAACTCTAATGGGACTAGGACAACAAAAAGAGCATTTGCATTATATGTCTGTAGAGAATAGCAGAAACAAATATTTGGGAAGATTTACAAAATTTTATCCTATTGGAAATGTGATATACCAATAGGCTAATTGACTCTTTTTCTTAAGATATTTTTTTCTTAAAGACTTGCCCCTTTAACTTCAGATGTCTCATTTGTCCAGTACTCTTTTTCATTAGCTGGATACCTTTATTCTCCTAAAAAGAAAGAAACAGGGCTGGAGAGATGGCTCAGCAGTTAAAGAACACTGTCTGCTCTTCCAAAGGTCCTGAGTTCAATTCCCAGCAACCACATGGTGGCTCACAACCATCTGTAATGAGGTCTGGTGCCCTCTTCTGGCCTGCAGGCATACACACAGACAGAATATTGTATACATAATAAATAAATAAATATTTTAAAAAA
>NW_026067922.1:5162094-5211997 GCF_014885135.2 Alexandromys fortis
TTTTTTTTTTTTTTTTTTGTAAAGGTATAGTGAAGAAACTTTTAGATCAATAACTATAACTATCATTTGGGCAATAAAGAAGGCAAAGGAATGCCAGATTATAGTGAGCCCATTGGCTGAATCACCTTATAATAGCTCTTAGATCTGTTACCATTCTCCATTTTCCAGATTTCTTTTTAACAACAAATACAGGAGAAGTCCAAGAGTTGCCTGAGTCTTCAATATGCTGAACATCTAGTTGCTTCTGTATGAGATGTTCGAAGCCTGCAGTTTCTCCATTGTTAAGGGATATTGCTTAACCCATACAGGTTTGCCCATCAACTATTTTAAAGGTAGGGCTGTTGGTGCCTTTGAAATGTCAGCAACTATTGTGCCCTATTCTTGTACATCCTGAATGGTCAGTGATGATTGTTCTTTATAAAATTTTCTAATATGTTCCCCAGAAACATACATTAATTTATGGTTTGTTTCTAAGACTGGATGAATGTTTATCTCAGTACTTCACTGCTGTAACAAATCACATTCCACGAAGTCATTGCTATATTTGCTACATATGGTTTTAATATTCCTTTCTGTCCTTCTGGACCTATCCATTCAATCCATCTTGTGCTCTGTTTTACCTGAGATAAAATTCCAATTCCTAAAAACTAAACCTTTACAACCTAAAAAGGTCAATTTGGATGGCAAGATTCTAATGAAATTATTGTAACATCCATACCTGTGTCTATCAGATATTCAATGGCAACACCATTTATTCATATTTTTAATTTTGGTCTTTGTTCATTTTAGAAGTTTGTCAAAATACTCACTTTATGGTTTCTCCTGGATGTTTTGTTTTCTCTTCTATAGCTGTTCTATTATACATAGTAGTATGGTTTCCTACAACAGGCATAAGGTTCTTTAACTGTTCTGGAAAGGAGTTTACTCTATGATGACAGAAAACACCTGAAGCAGACTTGGCATAGGAGCCTGCAAGAGGCCCCTCATTGGCCAATGGTTTCCACGAATATTTCTCACTGACCTAAATTTATTAGTCCAGTGCCTACCTTTGCCACACCTTCTGCATAATCCAAAAAGGAGAGGTGTTCTAAATGAACTATTCTTAGAAAAGAACCTTGTTTCTAGGAATGCCCTGTCTACAATCCCTTTTAAGGTGACCTTGTTTGGCACAATTATAACATCTGACAACTTTGCTTTTCCTCAAACTTCTGGAAATCACTCCTTCTATCCAAGTATCATGTTCATGAGATTCAATACTAACTGTATCTCGGATCCATTCCTCCATAGGAGCTGACCTTGCTTTTAAAAATCCTAATTATCAGTTTTCATAGGGATTGGCATTTTCAAAACCAGAGATTAAATTATTTGTCTAGCTTCTGAATTTTTGTATCATTCTATTTACTACTAAAACCAGTAAAAGTACATAAACGTGTGTGTGTGTGTGTGTGTGTGTGTGTGTGTATGTACAGCCAGTTTTATAAAAATCCCATGGGTTTCTAAAGAGCTTATCTAAGAGGGCATCAGTAATACCTAGGTTTTTAAAGATCTAGCCTAAGAGGGCATCAGTAATATCAAGAGACACCTTGAAGGAAAGCATCATATCACTGCCTATACTTCAGGTTGTATCAACCCAAGACAGTGATGGTCATCAGACTTTACCTATGGAAGGCACACAGTCCTACAGAGAAGACAGGAAAAGAATGGGTTGGTACTAAGGCTTTGCAAGTCCTATTTACAAGAGAAAACATTTTAAAGATTTCTTTTATTATCTTGAATTATCTGTGCTGCTGAGGTTATGGGTTATCTGTAGGTGTGTGTCTGTATGTGGGTATGTGCACATTAGTGTAGGTGCCCAAAGATATCAATGGCATGGATCTCCTAGAGCTGGAATTAAAGATGGTTGTGACTGGCCAGATATGGGTTCTGGAAAATGAACTCTTGTCCTCTGGAAAAAAAGCAAGGGCTCTTAACACTGAGCCACCTCTCCCTGATAATATTTTAGGGCCTCCTAAAAGACTTTTAAGAGACCATACCATGAGCCAGATAAAGTCCCTAGGCTGAGAATTAAGACACAAGAGAAATGACGTGGCTGATAATATCCTTCTATATATTTAGATTCCTAATATTAATGGCTGCTAGATGCCTTACTTCCCACAGTACTTGGCAATATGCAGGGTGCTTTCAGGCATAATTCCTCTATAGCAATAAAACTGTAAATGACAACAAATATGAATTTTTGTGATGCAATGGTCATTCTGTTAAGAGCTGTGCATACACCCCATTTAGCCATTACATTTGCTCCATGGATTCATTCCTACTATCCTCCTTTAGATATAATTGTAAATTTCATATCTTACCTACCCTGATATTTTCAGAATCACATGAAACAATAGATAGTAAGCACTGGGTAAATTGTGAAAACTGAGGATATATGAGGATTAGACAGTATGACCTTTAAAAATCCCTTAGCACATCATGAAACTGAAGAGCAGTTAGAATGGATGAGAAGATGTGCCATTTTGGCACTGAATTCATCAACTTCTTGAGACACTAAAGACCCCTTAGCATTTGACTTGGAATCCCACTCCTAAGTTTTATTTCTTTTTACCTAAAGAAATAAAAATACACACCCACATAAAAACCTGGGTGGAAACATTTATTGCAGCTTTATTTGTTATCACCCCCAAACTGGTAATACCCCAAAGGTTCTTGTCTGATGATGGGGTAAACAAACAAAAACATCCACTTAATAGAAAAGTAGTGTTCAGCAATAAAACAAAATGAATAACTGTTGCAGATAACAGCACTGATATATCAAAAATGCTATACTTTAAATGAAAGGAGCTGTATTCAGATAGTAATGCAATGAATGATTTCATTGATGAGATATTTTAATGAACACAGAGTATCAGGACATGTAACAGAACTGGGCCTGGAAGCAGAGGAATTACACTGACTACAGAAAAGCCTGGGGGAACATTTCAACCAATGTCAAGACTCTGGTGGTTACATGACTGAAGGCATTAATAGAAATTACAGAAATTACTCAGAAAATGATGAATTATCACTGAATATCAATTAAACTTAAATAATCCTTACTTTTTCAGAGACAAGAAGTCCTCTAATTCTCTGTCCAGACTGATGGACACATTTCCATGTGTAAGACCCACTAGCAATAGTTTTCAAGAAGTCATCAATATCCAAGCTATGGTATCTCAAAGTTTTTCTTAGAAAACCATGTGTTCTGACAACTTCCATGGATACATCCCTTCATGGGATTTTTGCCTAATCTCTTCTTTCCATTCTCATTTGATTTTCATAGACATTTAACACTCTCTCTTCTTTCAATTTTCATTTGATTTTCATAGACATTTAACACTCTCACAAATGTTCTCTATGCTAAGTCACCCACTTGGAGTGGGTCTGAAGACAGTTACTTGATATTTTTCTTCTAAGACCTAATTCTGTGCCTTCTCTTATCAGAAGCTCCGTACTCTCTCTAGTTCTTCATATTTCAAGCTCCACTAATTTCTACTTCCTGGCCACTTAAGCTGACATGAACCCCTCAAAAGTTCTCCTCTTCTTTAATATAGACATAGTTTGTAATGTCACACAGTTTATGGCTCTGGCTAATAAAGAAGATTAGCTGTGATAGACCTTAGTTGGTTTTATCAATATTGATTATTTTTCTTATTCCTGGATGGAAAGTAAACTGCGTTTCCAAGATACCTGAGTTGTGTAGAGCTAAATACATGATGGTGACCAAGAGACTCTAAAAATTTTAAATTGTCATGTTTCTAGAGCAAAGCAAAGAAGAGAAAATTTGAAATATCAACAGATCACCCTCCTTGTATCTCTGAGAGTAGATGTGTTATGTAGAGCCCCAAAGTAGACAAATATCAGCCAGTATAGCCATCACATAGGTAGTTGATGCCAGATAAGGCCTCAGCTCTTAATCTAATTAGTTATTCTTCATGGAATCCTCAAAAGTGACAGATTTCAACGATTTCAAGTTACTCTTACTTTAGCCATCATGCTCCAGTTACATAAAACAATAGATGGCTATCTGAAAAGGCCATTGTTCAAAATCCGCTTGCCCTCTATTCCCTCATGGACTTTCAAGGAGATGTTTTCAAACATATCTAGTGCCTATTTAATCAAAGGAGATGCAAGAGGCCATCTGTGCCACACATGGATTGCCTGAAAACCAAGTTGCTTTAAATGAATGCTGAAAACAATAAGCGGCACATTATTTCTGAGTCTAAAATAAACATACTTTATTTTATGAGTTTGGATCCTAGTCATCTATGTAAACAAAGGTGGGGTCAAATGGAAAGAACACAATATTTGAAGTTCAAACAAGAGTGCGTTAAAATCCAAATCTTATATCTGTGTTTGTTGAATATTCTAATTCATATACGACAAAAACCAGGTGTCCAAGTTAATGTCTGTAATACAAGGGCTAGAAAATTGGAGGCAGGAGGCTCAGCAGTTCAGAGATGTCATTCTTGGCTATACAGGGAGTTTTGGAGGCCATTGTAGGCTATGCAGGAAGCTGTCTGAAAGTAATGAAGTAAAACAGTAAGGTAGGTGGGAGCAGTTTAGCGCATCCATCCACCGGCACACATAGTTCTGAGCTAATTACTCTGTAATTGCTACTCTTGACGACCCTTTTCACCAAGCCACAAGTCCTGGGGTCTGTACTTTTCATCTGGGTGTCACCTGTACCCCTTATCCTGCTCCTTCTCACCTGCCTCTGTGAGTTTTCATCAGCCAGGACAGGAAGCCAGGTGGGACAACCTTCGTAAGGAGCAGAGTACAAGGGGCCATGGGGGCCTGGTGGAGGTGACGAGAGATGGGGGGACATGGAGGAGTGTTGGGAGAAAGGATGTTGATGGCGCAGTAGGTGGGAAATCTGGTCTGGTTAATGTCCACAGTGTCCCAACACTCCAGACACTCTTGGACGCACTCCTGTGCCACTGGAAAAAAAAAAAAAAGAAAAGAAAAAAACTTTTGTTAAGATCACGATTCACTCAGCAAATCTATTTTTTTTTCCTCTGTAGTTTTTCAAAGCGCATTTACTGGCTCCCGTAATGCCTACATATAGCATCGCCTTTATCCTCTCCGGTAGCTACCTGTTAGGTTGCAGGCAAGGCTTACATAGCAAAAATTAGGATGAGGGTGAAAAGCAACGAGTTCTGAACCGTGGCTCTGGAAAGCAACTGCTATACTTGGAAACCGACTGTAGCAAGGACTCCCAGAGAGGCCCCAATTATCTCAGAGATACAAATAGCACAGCCCATTACTCAGCTGCATGCTCCCTAACCACAGAAGCACCGACCCTGATGGGCATATGACTGCCTGTTTTTAGTGGATCTGCTACCAATTCTGCATCAGCATCTCTGTGGTTTTTGGCGAGCTCAGAAGAGAGATTGCTAATCGCAGCATCCTAATTGGGAGGCTATCTTCTTGTCTTCCAGATTTACTGTTCCCAAGGTCTAAGGGGCACCCAGCTTATGTCCTGGCAACTCATTGCATGGCTTTGTGTTACTATTTGGAAACCACTCATTACACCCTGATTAAAAAGTTATGGGAGAGTCACTGATGGTGCAAACTCATCCTCTCGTTTTTACTGGAGACACTAACCCTTTCAATCCCCTGTCTGTGTGCATAGAAATCCACCATGCCTCAACCTGACATGGCCCATTAGTCACACACACAAAAAAGTGACACCCAAAGCAGCAGCTGGCGGTGGGGAGGGCATGGCAGTCCAACAGCAGCTTCTTTACCGTGCCTCTGCTCTGAGCTGCACACAAATCCACAGCTCCGTTTTCCTCTCTTGGCCTTGGGCCCCTTCTTTCCAGAACTCGGTTTCAAAAAAACATCACAAGCCTTGCAGGTGGTTTGTGTTGCACCACAGCTCGTATTCCTGACAGATTCTACGTCTGCACATTAATACTCCTCAATGCCTCCAGCCTGAAGCTTTCCCAGACACACTCGCCTAAGAGCCTCAGAAGCAAAACATTATATGGGCTCGCTACACAGAAATTCCTTCTGGATCTGAGGGTTGGGAGGTCATGGTGTTTTAAGCAAGAGAGGCTCGTGGCCCCTTGACTATGAACTTCAAGGCATTTGCCTATATGCATAGGAAACCAAGCTTCTAGGAAGGTTCTGGGCAGCTCTGAGTTACTGTAATAATGAGTTATCATCATTGCCACAGTCGCAACCACACATTGCTTAGATATCAGTCAGTCAAAAACAACAGCAATAATGAGTCTCATTTGGTGGGTCCCTCTCATTTATAAACATTATCTAGACTAAATAATACATTTCTTTTCAAAAGATACCACTTAAGGTAATTGATGATTTGCACAATTTATAATTTTACTAAAAACAAAAAAATACGTGATTGGGCAAAGGCTACATACACAGTTGGCTTAATGACAGGGCAGGGAGCTAAACCCAGATGATGGGTTGCTAAGTTCAGCCTAGCTAACTCCATTTAATCATTCAGATAGAAAAAAAATGAAGGGAGTGGGACTAAGTGACACAAAGAATAAAGGCCTTAGAAAGCTCATCAGCTGATTTCACACTGGAGTCTGTATTCTGAGGAGTCCTTGAAATGCTCTGTTGGGCCGACGACTTATTTTTCTCCCTTTACTATTTTGCAAAGAAGAAGAATGGAGTACATGGGTTTGGAATGAGTAAAAAGGAAGTTTCCCAGCTTTAGTAAGAAATAGAGAATGGTGGGGAGAGGGGGAGAGTCCTCTCCCAAGAAGTCTGGAAATGAGAGAAGAGAGTCATCCCTAAGGATCCTGAAAAGATGGGTGGAATGACTCTCAGTAAATCAGAGCTTTGAGATAGCAGCCAATAAAAAGAAACATCGCAGAAGCAGCCCCCTAAGTGCCCATTTCCTCCCTCTCTTCTTAAACAACACGGGTTTCTGCTAGTTCCATGGACACGTCTATAGTAACTCCAAATTGCTGTTTCTTTAAATCTAGAATCGTATTTTAGGGGTCACCCTGAGAAAGTCAGAGGTTGTAAAAGATGTCAGGGTAGACGAAGGGGGGAGTATTCAAGAAATATGGTGGGTTAATGCAGGGTTCAACCTATCCACTGGGGCCTGACATCAAGCTGGAGAAGAATTAGCATGAACAGGGGAGCCCTGCTGATTGCCTGCTGGAGAAAAGTGACAGAGGGCCCAAGCCAGAGGGTTTCTGGAGAAGAGGGGGCTGGAGGGCTGCCGAGGTCTGCAGTGCATGACTAACCCGTGACTTACGGGAAGGCTGACAGGCCCGACCTCAGAATCACACTGAAACTGACCACAGCTCCTGGGCTGTATCTCCTGTCATGTGAGGGCCACTTTCATTCTAGTGTGATTTGGGTAGAAGAGTATCCGTGGGTCTCGTCCGTAAGGACAGCTCTGGGAATGTTCTCAAACACACATCTTCAATCCTTCCCACTTGATTATCTAGCCTTTATTTCATCGACTTGCTGTTTGGGTAAATAACTGAGTGTAGAAAATCAGGGAGAGGTTTAATTCCGGGGAATATAATGCTCTGAAGCACATAGCCATGACCTTGTCTTCCTTGGAATTAATCTGGAACTGTTCAAGAGAAGAAATCACTAAGCTAGCACAAACTAAACATTAGCTAAATCCAAGACTTCAACCTATTTACTTTAAATTTTTAACACAGAGATCACTCGTGAGACTAGAATCCATATTACCTGGATTTCTTAGTGGATAGATAGGTAACCAGAAGCAGCTCTATGTGTGCAGAATGTATGATCGATTCAAAAAGAACGAAGCAAAATCAACGCTGCTCCTGTTTTATAGGAAATCACAGTCTGGTTGAGAACAGCAAAATGAATCTTATATCACGTGTTTTTTACATGGTGGCCTTGGACCAGAAGAACATAGCAATTGGGCAATGTGAAACAGGGAAGAAAACACATGAGCTTTCTCATTCAAGTCCTTTATATGGTCCGTGGCTTGCAGTTTCTATGAAACACCATAGATTTCATAGTATGTAAACCATGGGCACATCTTCTCAGTCTGGAGGCTGGAAGTCTACTATTTAGACAAGGTAGATTCAGGTTCTGACGTGGACCTTGGCTATGACCATATGACCAGTTATCTATCACAATCTTACAATATAATATAAAAGGGATGAACCAGCTCTATGAGGCCACTCTTAAAAGACCTGTCTATCCCACATGAAAAACATTTCCTAAAAGTTCTACTTCGTTATGCCTTTGCATTAGGGCTTAGGATTTCAAACTAGGATCTGTGGACACAACCATTTTGACCACTGTAGTCAACCGCCTGAAGGAAGAGATGAAGAATGAAAAATATCTCTAAGTTCTACCCAAACATCTCTTCCAACTCAGATAGCCAAATCTTGTGATAAAAAAAAAAAAAAAAAAACCCTGCACAGGATTCAGCAGCTAAGATTCAGCAGCTGGGGAAGAAGTCAGGGCTTCTTCCCCAGGTGTCTGAAGGAGACCTCAGCATTCCACTGGGACCCATGTGCAAGCATGGGAGGCAGACTTTGTAGAAGGCTGACTGAGGGGAAAAAAATTGAGTATGAAAAATAGAACAAAAAAACTTCCCAGTCAGCATGAACGCTGGAAGAGCGGGGGAAGGGAGATCCTGATGCTGTAGAGCCTACATGGGTCCTTCACAGGTTTGCCGCTAAATGTCTGCCACCTGTGAGGGCTGAAAAATCTCATGTGCACAATGCAAACTAAAGTGTTCCCAGGTCAGTGATGCCCCAGGAAACTGGCAGAGACAAAGGCAGATGACTTCTTGAGGAATACTAATTCAATGCAGGCCTTCAAGAGCTCTTCCAGATAAAATTCTGTCTGTCTGTTTGTCTGTATGTATGTATAGAAACAAAGTACCTGAAATGGAATTCAGGAGATCCAGTTTTCCTAAATATATCAGATGTCATCATCACTAAACTTCCTGTTTAGTAACATCTGATACCCACAGCCTCTGATCAATAAAGAAGAAGCATGAGCATATGAACAAGAATAAATGCCATTTTTAAAAAATGTCATTTTTAAATGCAAGATTTTTCACTTATTTCCTCTTATGATAAAAAGTCATATACTATTTGGATCATTCTTTCCCTTCTCCCAACTCCTCTCAGATCTTCCCCACCTGCCCACTAACCTGAGTGCTCTCCCCTCTCTCTCCTCCTCCCCCTCTCTCCTTCCATTCCTCTCTCTCTCCCTCTGTCTCTCTCTCCTCCTCTCTCAAACACCACACCTCCCTCTTCTTTCTCTCTTTAAAAAAGAAACAATCAAACAAAAGATAAGAAACACCTCACCCCCACACAAGCTACAAAAACTGAAATCAAAATATATCAGCAAAAGAGAATGTGGAAAAAAATGAGAAAAAAAAACTCCCAAATAAAGCAAAATGAGACAAGTCACCAAAAATACCATTTTTTTTTGATTTGTGCTGACCAACAACTCCAGGCCCCAGAGCTTATCCTGAAGTATGGTTAATATACTCAGTGAGAAGACAATGAAGAAAATTAACCTTTGACAGGAGGTACCAACTGCAAATGACTTTTTGGGTAGAGGTGAGAGCTCATGTCTACTCCCCCCTCTTAGCCCTGGGGCCCTCTCAGCTTGAACCTGTAGAGGCTCTGCATATGTTGTCATAGTCGCTGTGAGTTCATTCTTGTGTCAGTTTTATTGTGCCTGTAAGACAAGGTTCCTTGGTGTCATCCTTAACATTTGGCTCTTAGAATCTTTCTGCCTCTTCTTCCATGTAGTTCACTGTGCCCTGATGGGAAGGATTTGGTGAAGACATCCCATCTAGGACTAAATGCTCCCAAGTCTCCCTCTCCACATACTGTCCAGTTGTGGGTCTCTGTGTTAGTTCTCATCTACTTGAAGAAGTTTACTTGATGATACCTGAGCAAAGAACTGATCTATGGGTATATCAGAATGTCACCAGGAATCATTTTATTGTCATGCTCCCTTAGCAGAATCGTGTTTGGTTTTCCCCTAGATCCAAAGCCTATCTAGTCTCAGGTTCTGGGCCACTCTAGCAATGTCAGGCATGGGTTCCATCTCATGCAGTGGGAATTAAATTCAGTCAGAGTGGTTGGTTTCTACCACAAAATCTTGCTGCTATTGTACCAGCATATCTCACTGGGAGGTCACTGTTGTAGACCCCAGGGTCTGGAACTGATGATTGCTTTTCTTCTCTGGAACGGTTCAGAGTTCCTATAAAGCCATGGATGCTGGTCAATAGGGATGAAGCCTCTATATAGGGCCCAGCTCAACTTCCTTGTGTTCAATGAGATAGGTATGCACTATCTGCAGCAATATAGTCTGGTCATCACTCTGTGAGGAGCAATCAAAGCCTTGATAATAGCCTGAAAGTGTGGAGGTTTCCAAACTTTTGGGCAATAACTCAACAAAATATAACCCAATTTTGCACTTGAGGTTTCACTTGAATGCATAGGATGTCTTATTGGGGCATTGTCTCCCCCATCATTTGGTAGCCCTACTTAGATTCCTTTCATTCACATATACACATATATGTACACACACACATACACATACAACTTCTACAGTGGCTGGTTTCCATATGCTCCTTATATAGCTTTTAGTGTTATTTGTCCCTTCTCCTTTCCTCTATTCCCTTCTCCATCTATTCCTCCCACTCTGTCTCCTCCCTGTCTCTCCATAACAAGAAAATTTTTAAAGGAGAAAATTATCAAGGTACAGTAGTGATATTTTGGGCTGCATGGTAACTTTGAAGCAAGTTTTTAAAAAAAAACAAAAGGTGGAGAAAGAGAAAGAGGAGGAGGAGGAGGAGGAGAAATAAAACATTAGAAATGAAAAGTTAATTAGCTAAGATGTATTGAGGATAAATTCAAAATAAGGCTGAAATAGATAAGATAAAGTGACCTAGAAATATAAATTTGAAAGGCGTCAAGACATGACACAAAAGAAATACAACCACAGAAGACAAGAGCAGAAAAAAAATACCAGAAGAGTCAATGGCTGTCTAATCACTGCTCAAGGGATTGTTAATATAGTAAAAATTAGCCAGTGTTTAATCATATTATATCAGAGTAAGTCGCAGGATCATTGAAGGACACCAACTCTTACATTCAAGAATGATATTTTTTTTTTAAAAAAAAGATGTATAGGAACACATACAGGTATCATGACTATAAAAGAAAATTTGTTCTTCATACAGGTCAGAAGAGGTCAGATGACTACCAGCTGCAAGCACGTCTCATCTTACAACTGTGCAGATGAAGACACAAATGGTGTAATGGCCCGGAAAATAGCACTTCATGAAATAACTGTTCAAGACTAAGTTATAAAAACATATTTTTACATAATGAGAAATTGACACCAACATATCTACACAAAATGAAAATATGAAAGAACTAAAATGAGATACAAAAGGAATGGTTGGGCCAGCCCTATGGATCAATGGGTAAAAGCTCTCTCTTTGGCAGACCTCGTGACCTGAGTTCAACATCCAGAACCCAGGTAGAGGTAGAAGGAGAGAATTGACTCCACAAATTTCCTTGTGTGAGCTACGTGGCATGCATGTGCATGAGGGGACACATACACACACACACACACACACACACACACTAACAATAAACATGTTTAAAAGAAGTCAAGAAATCATTAGTGAATTAACCTAAATAAATAAGGACTATGTTAAAGCAATTATACTTAATATATGGAGAAACAGAAAGCAAAATTTGGACACCAGCAAGATGTACATATGAAGACACAGTAGCACAAACAAAACATTTACGCATTACTTGCAACACTAAACTTGAGTTGTTGCATTGCTCAAGAGGTTTAAGAAATCCAGGATCTCAGCACCCTTTCTCATTCAGAACTAGCAGGTCAGAATCTCACTTAACAGATCAACAGATGACCCAAATGTAGAACAGAGTTTAAGGATTTAATGTTTGAAATAGTAGCACAGTTCAAGGCTGGAAAGATGGCTCTTAGTTGCTAAGTCTTTGCTGTGTTTGCTGAAGAGTTGAGTTTGATCCTCAAAACCAACATATGGTGATATACACCTGTGATTTCTGAACTGAAGAAAGATACAGGAGAATCACGTGGACTCATGGGTCAACTAAACTAACAGCAATTTCCAAGTTTATTGAAAAACCTTGTCACATAAAAATGAGAGTAATCGAGGGAGAGATGGGATGTTGACTTCCGGCACACATATGCTTACCCACTATTAGCAACTACTAAAATCTTAGACATAGAGGGAGATTTACAAAGAGAAAAGAATAAAATGATGGAATGGGGTGAATGAATCAACCTATACATACTTATATTGAGATCTAAAAGCTCTCCTCTGTCAAAGGCTTAAGTCACCAAGACAAATATGCTGTGCATCCTTTGTGAATGAAAGAGAAATTCAAAGAATAGGTTCAAGTAGTTTCTTACATATTGGGTTTTAAGTCAACAGTATGACAAATTGTATTCTAATTACTTCGTTTAACAAGGATCTTTTAACTAATTGTTCTTGCATGCCCTTTTTTGGAAACACGTTTCTTTGGAATTAGGTTGTTTGTCTGTAACATTTTCTCTATAAGCTTTAATCATGCCAACCCATTATTTCCACTTTTTGTCATTCTGATGATGAGATGTTATGCGTTAGCTTAATCGTTGCTCCTGTGAGACACAAATGTGATTTTTTCCCCTAATTTTTCAGGGTTCTCTTTGCCATTCTTTTCAGCAGTTTTGTAGCACTGACTCATTTTTGCGCATGACTTTCATTAACTCATCATTTAGTATGGGATCTGTGGGTGTTTGTTTTTTTGTTCTATAGTTTGACGGTTTGAGGGTCATAGGTATTTCAAGCTGTTGTAAACTCACTATGTAGCTGATTGAACTCCTGATCTTCTACTGAATCATATTCCCAGGCCCCATGTTGCTTCATCTATGACTTCCAAGTACAATATGGTGGATATCTGCACTATATTCTACCCTGCTTCTATGAATTTTTATGTAATTTTCTTAAAGTAGACTATGAATGTTTAACTGTAACTATTCTTTAACTTATCCGACCTTTTGTAATCCCTATTAAACCTTTAACGTATGTGTGCACGTGTAGAACTGTAGGGCTGTATATGTGTGTGTGTCCCTCAGGAATACACATTTACATGGAAGCTAGAGGTCAATGTTAGGTGTCTTCCAGTTTTAGGTTTTTGTTTTCCTACTTTGTTTATATATATGGAGGATAGAACTGGGCATCAGAAACCCTGGAACTGGAGTAATAAACCACTCTAAGTCACAGCTGTGAATCAAACATGGGTCTTTTACAAAACCAGCGAGTGATCTTAACCACTGAACCATTTCTCCTGCCCCCAAACCAGCATTTTTTTTAAATATTCAACATCCACCAGATTATTTTACATATAATTTAATGTAATATATAATCTATGCTGTTCATAATTATACACCTTAATTATCCATTGATAATCTTATTCTTCTTAGCAAATACATTTAGAGTATAGCATCAAGAATTATTTCATTATTTTGTGTGTCTGATACTCACAAGGCTCAGAAGGTACAGGTAACTGTTAGCTGCCATATGGGTGCTTGGAAGTGAACCTGAATCCATTACAGAGGCAAGTGTGCTTCGTGGCTGAGCCAACTTTATAGTCCAAGAATTATTTTAAAATAGCTATCGGGTTTGGTGAGATGATTCAACCGTGAAGGAACACATCACCAAATTTGGCAACCTGAATTCAGTCCCCAGAACTTACATGGTAGGAGATAGATGACTCCCATAAATTGTCCTCTGACCTACACACACACACACACACACACACACACACACACACACACACACACACACACAGAACTACATGAAATCTTTCTGTTTTCTGACTGCTAGCACAATACCAAATGCAAATGTTAGAAAAGACACTCAGCCTTTATACAGAGGGAAAAAATCCTTTCCAAGATTGTATAGCTAATGTTATATCCATACATTATTATTGAATTTTTGGGCTCCTCTCACAAATGAAGTTTAAATAGTAAAATGTTTATGTAAATCCAGAGGTGGGGGGGATAGGAGGTGTGAGCAGCCTGAGTGTACCAAAGCCCTCATCTTTTGTAGAAAAGGATCAATAGCTATTGTTTCAAGCAGAAGAATGTCACTTAACATTATAATGATAACAACCAGAGGAGTAAAACCAGAAACTGTTTAAGAGTGGTTGCCTAGGGAGTGTGGGATGAGGGGAGAATTGGGGTGGGGTGAGAGGAGGAAAGGCTTTATTTTTTGATTTTATATCTCTTGCATTTGTTCTATGATTTGTGTGCCTAATAAAAAGAAACTTAGCTGCATATAAAAAGATAAATTATGCTACATAATGTGGGGGGGGGGGCGGGGGTAGAGGAGTTCTAGTCTGCTCAGGCCATGTGTTGCTGATTGCCACTTGCCACCCAGCAAACAGCAACAGTCCGCCCTGAAGAAAGCCTGCAAAGTCAGCTGCTAGGGCGCAATCAGGGAGTGCTATAAGGCTTCTTAATTTTGGGCAGTGTTTAAAAACTTGAATGCAAAAGAAAAAAGCTTAGATACATTGAGAAGTAAGCCATATTGAGTCATATCTGCTTTATCCATTATATTTTGGTCTTGAAAATTATTTTTTTGTCCCTGTTTCTGACTGCTTCGGCGCATGGCTAGAAAGGAGATGAACTTTTCATAGGAACCCCCTCAGGCACACTTTAAAAAAAAAGATACAAAGAGAGAGAGAGAGAGAGAGAGAGAGAGAGAGAGAGAGAGAGAGAGAGAGATTTTAAGTGTAAAATGGAAAATGAAGGATGGACACACTGAATCAATATACATTAATATTCAATGTATCAAAATCACTGTAGGATGTTCAAAAGCATGGATACTTTTCTTTAGATGCATTTTTTTTTAAAAAAAAAAAAAGTATTTTAGGTTAGTAGTAAGAAAATGGGGGATTTGAAAATTGCCCCAACTTGTGTTTCAATCATTCGGAGTCAACTCTATACTGACTTCAATATAACTGAGTACAAAAATTGGGGGGATGTTGCTCATCCCTTGTGATACAGAGTTCAACCTAAGGAGGTGACTTTCCAGGATTACTGAACCAACTCCTACCCGCTGAGAGCATTTGCAAAGGATTGGTGATTCTAAGAAACTTGCAGGGTTTTCAAGGCTAGGTCACTGCTTCCCATTTCCTCCTGTCCTGGATGCGAGATTTTTCATTTCCAGGGCTATTTCCCAGGGGAAACCAAGAAAGGAATTACCTTGGAATTCCTTAGGTCTCAAAGCAAGGAGAATTTGGAGCTCCTGCTGTTTTTCTTCAGGACGTGCTGGTCTTTCCTCCACTCTTGCTCGAGTCCCAATGTGCTGGGAAATGGTAAAGCTGGGGAGAGCCGATGGACGCCCAGCAATCTTGCCTGACAGCAGAGAACCTTCGTGTAGGAGGTGCTGTTAACCCAGCAGCTGTTTCTGCTTTGCTCTAATTTGTTCAGGATTTGGTTGGGACCTGAGAGTTCACCTTTTGCAAAATATTTGTTAATTTTTTGTTTTTAGTTGGGAAAATACCTTTTCTCCTCCCAGAAGGAGAACAATTTGCTCTGGGATTGACGATGGATTTGTATTATAGTTGCAGTGGAGATTTGTACAATTGCTTCATAGCCACATACCCAATATTCACTAATTCTTTGTAACAAGAAAATGGTAAACAGGTGGGGCTGAAATCATCGATAAATAAAGCGTCCTCTCCAATCCATTCACTTAGGTCTTTGTAAAAGGAATTCCACCCAGCTGGCAATTCACGTGCTTAAACACGTGGAACTTTTTTCTTTCTTTCTTTCTTTTTTTTTTTTTCTAAATCAGCATTGGGAATGGTAGATATGATAACATGCTCCTGAAACCTATTCAGTCCACAAGACTTCAAAGAAATTAGCTTCATTTTGTTAATTGTTAAACTGCCCTGCCAGACATTATTAGAAACAAACAAACAAACCTTCTAGCCTTATGGAAATTTGTTCACAAGTAAATATATATTTAAAATGCACAGTTAGCTACTGGGGTGCATATATGCATTATTAAATGTTAAGATAATCAAGCTTTTTTTAGATATTATTTGTCTTGTTTATTGCTAAACAAGATAATCAAGCTTTTTAACGTATTAATTCACATAACTACCATGTATGAGAGAAAGAGATAAGGGAGAGAGAATTTGAGAACATTAGAAATCAAATCACTGGTAATCTCAAATTTTTCACAGATGGTTATTATTAACTATAGTGATCATGCTCTACTAGTGTATTTTGACCTATATATCATCTACACACACACACACACACACACACACACACCTGCAGTTCCTGGTTACTACTGTCTTACCCTATGTTTTTGTGAATTCTACCTTGAAAAACAAACAAGAGCTGGAGAAAATGCCATGTGGTTCAAGTGCCTGTTATATAAGTGTGAGGACTAGAATTCTGACTCCCAGCAGCCATGAAAATGCATGGATTAGCATAGAAAGCTGCTTTTAATTCCAGTCTAATAAGCCAGAAATAGAAGCTCTCCAGAGTAAGCTGGACAATGGTGATCTCAGGTTTGACTGAGAGCCCCTACATCAATGAATAAGGTACTAGAGCAGTTGGAGATGATTATGGGCAATTCATGTGCATCCACAAACATGCGCACATACGGATGCAGATGGAGAAAGCAACACATTAATATGCAAGGCTTTTGGCATTTGTCTATGTCTGGCTCATTTGCACATGGCATCATGTTCTACAGGTTCATTCATGGCTGATAATATTTTTATTTAAGACTTGGGTACCCAAATACACAATCCATTCCCACCTCTAATTCCTTATCCATTTGTCTCTCGTGGTTTCTTCCATTTCTTAGCAATCCTGATGATATTGGAATGGAGAATAGAAATATCTCTGAGCTAATTATTGTTTTTGCTAGTGTTTCTCACGAAGATTCTGATAAATCACATAGGAGGTCTGCTTTTGATTTCTGAGAATCCCCTCACACACTCTAATTTTAACAGTCACTGTGAAATGAACATCTCCATTAGCAAGGTACAAGGGCTCTCTTTTGTCTTTGTTTTCTCGTTGAGAAACCATCTCATCTCACTCTGTTTGACTTGATCTTATAGGGAAAGCTCTAGGATTGTTGCAAGGAGCAATTCCAGGCTCGTGTTTTTGAAAATGTCTTTGTAAACATTATAGTTATGAATCTGATACAACTCTCCAAATTACTCAGCTGTTCCTCACTAAAAAGTTGGTGCATATAGAAACAGGCAAATGGGGAAGGGTAATCTGAAGCAGATATATGCTCTTGGTCCTAAGTAATACACCAGTTCTACTCAAAGATACTGAGCGGAACCTTTATGACCGTGAGACTAAATCACAAGTCTATATGATTTTCCTTACCACTACATTCTATATAAGGTGGTTTCCTGAAGGCCAATCCGATTCTGGGTTTAGACTGATACACACAAATGTATGCAGGCATACACAAAACACACAACCAGCAGCTTGCTTTCTTCATGTCTAGTATTTAGGTACAGTAGTTTTTGTGCTTCTTTGTTTGAACTTTCAACATATATTTTTAACAGTCTTATATACAATTTAACTTTTGCCTAACACTGGAAAAATCTTAATTGGAACTTTCATTATAAAATAAAGAATATTCTATTATAATATTATTCAATGTCCAATTCAATGAAAATCATTCAACTCCCTTTCTAATTTGCCTCTTTTGTTTCCTGTAGAACCACCCATATTGATTTAAAACTTTGTTCTCTGAGTTGCAGATTGTATGTGTGTTTATGCACATGCATGCGTGTGTGTGTTTAACATTTTCCTTTGTAAAAAGTATTTACATATGTAACCTAGATTGGTCCCAACCTCATGATTCTCTTTAATTCCTGAAGTTATAGGATTCCAGGCACATAGCACTACTCTTCAAAAATGCCTTCCTGTCACTACCTTCAAAGGTGCACTACACATTCATTGAATTATATTTCTCTTTGCTCTTGATTTCATTCCATCTTTCCTGTTTGATCATATTTCTTCAAGAAAAAAATGAATTGAAATTTATGCCCTGTAAATGCTGAAGCATGCATGGGCAGTCCATATATGATGGTTCTGTTGAACTTGTCCATATTGGGTTTCATGGTCTAAATTGGTGAAGACGACTGACCTATTTCTTCATAAACTCCTACATAACTTTTACAACTGCTGGGCACCATCTAAGTTGGTAACATCCTGCCACATCTGTCTTTACTAGTAGTAAAAATGATATCTTCCTGATCAGATTGTCTTAGAACACAGGGAAGAACGCAGGGGAGCAAAGCAGAATGAGTTACTGTTTCACACTTGATGGAATTTATAGTTCATAAGGGAAGACAGATCCCAAGGGCTTAATATAAGGTAGGGTAAGGAAGAGCAGGACCATCTCAGAATCCTCTCTAGGATAGGAATTAAAGACATGCCTTTAATCCCAATGGTGCATGCCTTTAATCCCAGAACCAAAGAAGATTATAAAATGGGAGGAAACAGCTCTCATACACAGTCTCATTCTGAGATTCCTGGAGGCAGGATCGCCATTTTCTGGACCGAGGATGAGATAAGAGCCAATGGCTTCAGGTTGAACTCCAATTTGTCTCTCGGAGTTTCATTAATCGTGCTTCACCAATTTGCAGTTATCTGTGTCTTCTTAGACAGATGCATGTAAAGATAAAATTCAAGCACCCTACACAAATCATTAGTGAAACATTGCTAACTCATTCTTAAAAGCTAAAGAGATGTCCCTTGCCCACTTATTCATCCAAGGTTTCCTTTACACCCTCAACTTGCTGTCAGCTCTATCTATGTTTTCTCTCCCCAATCTCCCTTTGATAGTCTCTACCTATCTTTATGCTCCTTGTGGAAGTGCTGTCCACTTCTTGAATTTTGGTGCCCTCCTAGGACCACATGCCTACTCTCAGCCAACTTCTTTTGCAGCCTTTTGTAAGTTTCATTCCCATTCCACCTCTGTCCCAGGTATATAAGCTAGTCTTCCCCATACCCTTCCACATCCATATTCACAGCTTCCAAAGGTTCAACAGGTTCAAGTATTACTTACATTATTTTATCAAATAAAATTAAACAACATCTATGATCTAACCCACTGTTTAGTGTGAGTTTTAGGAGTATCAAGTGTATTTCTATTGAACAACCTCACTAAGGCCCTTCTCCAGAATTGCCTACATTTTATAAGTTGTAGCCTTACTGATTAAACAATTAAACAATTCCCTATACCCACCTTGCCCAGCCTCTGAGAAACAACACTGTTTATTGTGTCACGATGTAAGATTGTGCTACAGACATCTATTAACAAGAGGAATAATAAAGTATTTGTCTTTTGTGGTTGCTTTTTAAAATTTATGATGATGTCTTCCAGATTCATCGATGTTGCAGAGCATGCAAGAATGCGATTCTCTTTTAAGCTGAAGCACTACACGATCCACACACCACATTTTTTGTGTCTTCTCATCCCCTGTGTTGTTTCCATCTCTGGGGAATTGAAAATATACGTAAGGAACATGTGTATATGTCTATTTGAGTATCCATATTCATTTCCTCTGCATATCGGAAGAAAAGATTGGTTGATTGTGGACTACTTTACATTCTTCTCAAGACTTTCAAATTTTCAGGTTGAGATTCTGAGGGCTGGCCAATTATTACCTAATTTTATTAAAGAGAATCATAGCTGTTCAAATTGAGTATCTCTTCAGTGATTAACTGCTACATGTCAACAGTTTGTGTTGTATTCCTCAGTTATTCACCATCTGTCTTTTCAGGTGTCATTTCTACCTTCCAAAATAATGGCAGTAAAAAGGAGAAAAATGTGGATATTCATATTTTCAAAAAGACACCACATCGAACCCATACTGAATGAGTCATCTACCATATTTGGCTGGATGACTATGCCACAAAACCTGAAGTTACACATTGAGGAACAAGTTCCTGACAAAGTGAGATGGGTAGCCTGGCATAGCTAATACTGAGCACCTCACAACGTGCTTCTGATTCACAGGCAGCCTTCATCCTGTTACCTGTCAGTTACTGTTGAATGATAGAAGTCCAGATAAACTATATCATAGTTACTACGCAAAAGCATATGGTTTCTCACAATAGCACTTTCATTGTTCTTTGATAAAATGGGAGAAATGCTAACACAGTTTGATTAAATAAAATGGTAAGACCTGTTATTTTTCATTGACACAATCTGAACAGTATAGGAAAAAATAACCCTAACTATGACAACAATTAGAATGAGCTATGCTTACATGTTACTAAGTGATTTCATCATGTCTTCTACTTTATCTACACCCTGAAATTCTTCATGGATTTTTTTTTCAAAGTATTTGAGGACAAAGTTGTACGTAGAAAGCACAGGAGCTTGGATAAAAGACAGAATCAAGGCAAGAATTATCATCATGCGCTTCACATGGATGATCCAAAAAAGGTGGCCTGAGATTCCCAAGGAGGCCTCTCTCAGCAGTCAGCTGAGAGCAGATGATGCTGCCCTGTAAATGCGGTTGTGCAGAGAGAGCCAGAGGGAGAACTGTGCAGGGTAGAGAGATGGGAGCCGGAAGTACAGAGGACACACAGCATCATCTGCTTCCAGCATGCTTATTCCACCAAATTATCAAGTTCTGAATGAATGTGTATTGTTGACATGGTAACATCATCCACATCCGAAGCCTCACCTGTAGGAATGGGGAAACCTTCCCTGACTGAAGCTGAGAGGGATGGCAAAGCCTTCTTCTGCTCTCTGTGTCATTGTTGACATTATGTGTAGGAAATATCCACTGTAGCTTCCCTGCCATGCTGGATATTTATAACCTGAAGACTGTGCCCTACAGAGACTGCTACTATCAAGACTAACCAAACCTGCCTCGTTATTTGGTTGTAAATAATAACCCTGCTTCCTTGTTTATCTGTATACAATAAACTCACTTCTTGTTCAGCTACATAAAAAAACCTACATTCCTCTTAAACTGTATATAATAAACACAATAACCTTCCATGATGTGTCCATACCTCCATCAGAAACCATGATACACAGAAACTCAATGCCAGATTTTCTGTGTCCATCTGTGTGTCTGTCACTTCTCCCTTTCCTCACTCCCAACCCCCCCCCACCCCGCTAGATAAATTTCTAAAGCCGGACAAGAATGTGGCATTGTGCCACTCACCAGCCAGTCCTCAGCACCTTTCCTTATACCACTCCTCTTGAGTCCTTTGCTGTTTCTCATAGAGCAATCATAGAGACAGACTTTGAGTTACCGCCACAGGGAGCAGTCAAGTTAACAGCAGCCCAGGTCTGAGGCTGCATTAATGGAGATCAAAGGACACATCATTAGGAGAAGCATCCACTCACTCAGCTATGTACAGCCAGGCACCAGACACCCACCTCCAGTCTAGATTCTTTATCTTGTTCTCTATCAACAGTGATTAAGACTCTGTTCCCAGAGCTGGGACATGACAAAAACCAAAACAGATCAATCACACTTGTCCTTGTGGCGCTTGCTTGAAGAGAACTTAGCTCTATATGGACTATACCCATTGCTCCATAAGACTTATTTAAAGTTCTGATAGAGAAAGAAAACAGTTTTCTGACTATAGTTTAATTCCATTTAAACAGCAATCATGGTGAGATGAGATTAGCTGATTTGATAGAGGAGGGAAACCACGATTTTTATGGAATGATTGGAGACGTTTTGAAACTGGTGTAATATTCCTTTGGTCATGGCTGCAGAAGCCAAAGTTCAGAACTCAGCTATTCACAACTGGACATCCAAACTGTTTTTCTAGGCAGGCAATTTGTTTAAGAGTCTTCACACAGTCAGTAAAGCAAACATCGGGCTCTCCATACCACGCCCTCAAAATTGGCAAGGATCTCTGAGTCAGGCCCAGTAGGACCTGACCCCTGAAAATAATGCTGTTTAGACCCACTGATATAAAAATGCCTGTCAAGTTAGACACATTTGCCAAATCATTCAACATGGGCATATTTAACCTATGGTCCTACTTATACAAACTATTTCATCCAAGAAATAAAACTAAATGGAAACAGGCACTTTCTTTCCTGTAATGTAGTGTACATCTGTATGTGTCTGCGCGAGTAGAGTAGGGGCCTAACCTGTGCTTATGTGAGACCCCGTGCGCATGTACAGCATGCCCATTGGTCCTTCTGATGGAGGAACTTTTAATGATGTGGGATATCCAATTATCAAATTGTACTTTTGAATAGGCCACTAAAAACATCCCATAAGGATGCAGGGAATGAAGTAACACTGCAGAAAAGAGGGGTTAGGAGGAAAGGGAGTGTAGTGATTCCCAAGATGAAGTTAGTTCACATTCATCTCAGAGAGCAGTAAGTCAATTTTGATTTCATTTCTAGAAACTGCAAAAGATGGTGAATTGGTAGAAATTCCTAGGATTTCTACATAGGTATACACTTTTGCTAGGTATACATTATTTCATGTTCTAAGTGCTATGATAATACCACTTTTTTACAGATGAACAAATAAGAAGGGATTTGGGAAACTCACTCAATTAAGAGGTACGTTGCATCAGGCTGCAATTCAACTTTTAGGTCTGACCTCGTACACAATTTTGAATAAAAAAATGGAAACAGTGAGTGATTGATAAATTATTAAATGTTCACTAAGAATATGAAGACAGTCATATATCAAATAGCGAAGTAATTCATTTCCTTCCTACTTTAAAATAAATGCCCTGAGGGTTCTGAAGTGTCCATTGCAATCACAGTAAAATAGATACTTGATGCATTCCTTCCAATGACTTCTTTATTGGGATCAGGATGCATGGAGTTTGGCCATAAACAACCACTGTTTATTCAGATGGCTTAACAAACAAGTTCATCTCTCGAGCTCCCTATTTGATCCTCCTTGTACTTGGATTTTCCCTCCTAAAGGAGACATACAGAAGTGGATGCTCCTTATGGCTTCACATGGGAGCTGGCATCATGATAAATGTTTCTAGACTAATTCTTCTAATGATACTATCCCAATGACTTTTTTGTTTCCTGACTCTGAGAAACACAAATATGACCTTTGTTTTAAAATACAGTCTATTGATATAGTGTGCTGGAAAGAGGAGTTGGAAACCCCTAGTAGGTCAGATAGAAAGCAAATGACATACCAGTTCCTTCAGAAAAAGAGCCAAGTGCTCTCATCTGGCCTCCAAGCCCGCACCCCCAACCACACCCGTTGCTGTTCTGTGGCGTTGCCCTGTAGTGATAACACCAGGAATGAAGTCGTTCAAACACAGGTTGCACAGAGTTCCGACCATGTCATCAATGTCACATCTTTCCTATTATACACATCAGTCTTGGAGTCTCCACTGCCAGGAGACTTCTGTGCTCTTTCCCTGGTGGCAACATGTCAAGTATACCTCCACATAATTCCAAAACACTCTAAGCCTCATAGCTACTACATTATCAAACATAGGAACCATGCTTCTTTTCTCTTTTCAGCCTCATTGTCCAGTTTAGGGCGTTCTGGAGGGTTTGGTGACGTTTTACTCAATTCAACTACATTATTAGGTTTCCAATTTCTCTATGGTTATAACAAGGTGAACTTTAGGTAAGTTGATGTTGAACAAATACTCTCTACTTAAATGTTTCGTTATTTGTAAGTTAATTTTCTAATATCCCATTTACTTCATGAGTAACGCCAAAATTTTTGTTAGCAGAACATCTTGTAGTTGCATTCTTGTAGTATAACTCTGTCAAGGATGGGAGTCGTTTCTTTTACATTTCAAGTCTCAGGTATTCAATAATATTTAATGGCTAAATTAATGAATGATACAAGGAATGAATTAGTAAAATTCGCCATATCCATTTTACATTACTTCATGGAAATAAGAACAATTTTATTTAGATAAAATGGTTTCTCAGGAAATTACTTCTAAATAAAAAAAAAATCACAAATGTCCATCTTACTTCTTCTCTAACTCTACCAGTAAAGTGTGTAGCACATTATTGCTTGAAGATTGTCACTTGATTGTTAAAAAAATTAAATTAAAAAGCTGTCAAGTGAGAGTCTGGCTACATTTTAGATTTAAGACTTTTTATGAAGTTAAGTATAACAATGACTGCCAAATGTCCACATTTCTAAGTATAAAGATACTAGAAAAAACATCATTAAAAGTAGCATCCAGTGGCTATTTATTCTTCAGATTTTTGTGGTTATGCATGTGCTGACATAATATTTGGCGATGATCATGGTAGAGGTCTTTGATGCCTTTAATGAAGAAAATATTCAGACATGAAGTACTTATTCTTGTAATGACAGAAATACTACATTATGCTAAATGTCCACCTATTCTGCAATATATTTTCAAAGTATTTCCTCCAACCAATCTCCCACTCCCCTAGTGCCCAATTAGTGCACATTAGGCTTCATACCACAGACTCTTCTTTGTGTTATTGTCCATATAAAAAAGATTAGACCTCAAGGACTATATGTAGCCAGTTAAGTTCACCTCATCCTGGCCTTTACTAACCAAACAGTCTAAGGCACTCTCTCTTCCAGGAAATTCATGATTGGATTTTTGTTGGGGAAAATCAGGATTCTCCAAACCAAGTCCATTTGGCTGAACAGCATTTCACCCTCCCACTGGGGATAATGAGCTGAAAGGAATTGTAAATGGGGTCCTTGAGGAACTCAGGTTCAAAGGTGAAGCCAAAACAATCCCATGAGAACCAACTAAAATAGACAAATATTGAAGGTGTGACCATCTTCCATCCATATGAATTCTGCTTCTGGTAGAAATTTATTTTAATCTGCAGTAACATTAACAAAAGATGGATGTGAGGCTCACTGGCAATGAAAGGCTAATAAATTAATAATGTAATTGCTTAACCTTACTCATGTTAGCCAAAACTTTTAAAAGAGTGGACAATGTGATTAAGTGTGAAGAAATGGGCTATCTCTCGCATGGCTGGTACATGTTGCAGTATTGTAGTAAGAGATAGAAAAGATAAGAGAAAGGAAGTAATGACCATAAGTTCATCATTGGAAAAAGCATATAAACAAAGATACTCACCAACTGCCCTGTGTGCATTGATCTTCCCCTCATCATTAATTTGCCTTTGCCTCTCCTAGTTTTCTTCCACCGTCATCATCAACAGCAGAAAGCAGACCCAGAGTCGGTGCCTCGCCACAAGGAAGTCACCAGTCATGAAACGAAAGTGTCATCTCTGTCAACTAGAGAAAATTCTGGAAGTAAACATGGGGATCTGAATCAGAATCTTAAGAACTCATCTATCCAGATAGTATGGCCACTTGAGTTTTTAATTCTACTACTTGGGGTGAAACTACGAGGCAAAAGACAGACAGGCAGAACCTAAGAGCTCACTGGCTGTCAAGTCTAGCTGATCAGTGAGTTTTAGGCTCAAATGTAATGCCATGAGTTACCTTACTATTTTTTACTTAATTCATATTCTCTCTCTCTCTCTCTCTCTCTCTCTCTCTCTCTCTCTCTCGCTCTCGCTCTCGCTCTCGCTCTCGCTCTCGCTCTCGCTCTCTCGCTCTCCTCCCTCTCCACCTCTCTCTTTCTCCATTCACAAGAAATCTATAATCTCCATATCTTCATACTATCTAATTTTAGTAGAAAATAATCTGCTTTAGAGAGGTGAGATTCAGTTGTTGCTTTTAAATCAGGGTTTTTATAACCACCCCCCAATGTCCACGCCACTTAACTCTTAATCTCCAAGAAGAGAAGGAGATGCGGAAGGGAGAACAAAACGACAGTTCAAGATCCATGAGTACTGACTTCAGGCTCTACAGTTTACACACACTGTCTTGGTGAGTCCCCACATTAAGGGGAAAGCGCAGAGGGATTACACAATTGTCTGGGAAACAGCAGAACTTGTGACACACAAAGGCTGTGTGTTCTCAAAAGCTTCATTTCTTATGCCTATTCTCTTCTAATACTCGTTTGCATTCAACTGAAGAAAAACATACAAATAGTTGTATGCACTGTGATATACATTACATTTAGATCAAAATGGAAAGAAAACAGGTATGGAGGAAGCAATTTGGAGATTCAACAATGAAAAAGTGAAAATACAATCTACAGTGAGCAACCACAAAAAGGGATATGTCTGAAGAATGTATAATAATAACATAAAAATATTTCTATTGAAATGATGACTGTTATCATCAGCTGTTAACCATAATTTATAATTACAAAATGGTAATAGGTAAGTAGAAAACCAGGGACATAAATCAATTCCCCACGGAAAGAGGAGGAGTTTAAATCAAATGTCCATACTCTCTGGCTCTGGATGCTATTTGCCTGCAATTTTTTTCTCTACTTTCCATATTTCTTTTTCATTGAATCTTTAAATCAGAATGTTTTTCCTCCTGGTGAAATACTTTCAACATAATGCTTCTTCAAACTTCATTTTAGTAGTTGAAATCAATTATTATTTTTTTAAAAGAAACCTATGAACATTGCAAGTTCAAGCCTTCTTATTTCTGCACATCCCCAAGTTAACTTTCCTCTTATTTGTCCCATCATCCAAGAAGTGGCATGAAGGAATTGTAAAGCCCACAACCGATAGCTAAGGAAGAATGGAGGGAGGGAAAGAGAAGAAAGAAAAAAATTCTATTCTTTCTCACTGAAAGACCAAGAAAAAGAAAGTCAAGCAGGAATTTAAAAGAAATATATACCCAGACAAACGGGGCCTAACTGTCTCACAGCAGGGTCACTAGAACTAGAAAACTGACTTGTCTGTCCCTTTCCCTATTAACAATAACAAGCTAGTATTTCCAGGAGCAGCATACTCCAGAGAGGATGACACAGCCAGCAGCTGTCAGCGTTATTAGACAGGATCAGACCGAGTAATTTCAGTACAAGACCTTGAACAGACTAACCTACACCCTTCCCTATAATAAGAAATATCAGAGCAGGGAGGGGAGCAAAGAAAAACATAGAGCTCAATAAAAATCAATAAAAAAGAAATATCAGGTAGACTAGCTCTCCTCATGCGAATCGTAGCAGCAGATTTTGTATCCCCTTGTTCTTCAAACAGTTTCACAGTGTCACTGCATCCCGGTGGTTCCTGACTGTGAATTCAAATGCAGGTGCCATGGAGGCTGGGAGTGCGTGTACAACTTCCTGGAACTGGACTTTTAGGCAGTTGTGAGCTGCCTGACATGGGTTGGTGGTAACTAACCAGGGTTCTCTGTGAAAGCAGTCAGCTTTCTTAGCTGTGGAACCATCTCACAAGCTGCCTCACCCTGCAGCCCAATATTTCCAAAATTTTTGCAAAGCAGGCTAGAACAATAAGCCCATGGGTGAAGCATAAACATGGGGATCTGAACCGGAATCTCAAGAACTCGTCTATCCAGATAGTGTGGCCACATGAGTTTATAATTCCAGTACTTGGGGCGAAACTAGGAGTCAAAAAGCAGACAGGCAGAACCCAAGAGCTCACTGGCTCTAAAGTCTGGACGATAGTGAGTTTTAGGCTCCAATGAGAAGACTTTATCTCACAAAATAGAGAACACTAGGAAGAAACATCTGATGTTGACCCCTGGACACCATACACAGGTGTGCAAACTCTTACACACACACAAACATGAGTGTATACATTGCATACGCACACTAAACAAACACTTAGATATCTTTTTTAAATAAATATTATGTGTATTCCACTGGAGACTCTGAGAGCAGAAGGGCATATACACATACATATGTGCACTTGTGTATGCATATACTAACACATACAAACATATAGAGTCATGTATCCCACTTCACAGAATCTCATTGCGGTGAAAATGGCAAAGCCAAAGGAATTCGGCTATCCTGCAGAAGCCTGTGACGGAGAAACGGGACAGCAGTGAAATCAAGGCTTCAAACTTGGGCCTGTGAAGAATGGGAATGAGTAGGAAACAGATATTTTCCTGCATCTCCCTGAAAGATACACAGCCTTATGGGAACCCTCATTTTAGCCCACTGAGAACCGTCTTAGACTTCAGACCCACACCCTATAAAAAAAACAAACTTGTGTCAGGGGAGAACACTATATTTATTTGCTGCATTTATCAATGCAACAGAAGGAACAAATTCATTCAGGAAACAAAAAGTGATACAACTGAGAGAAGAACAGGAGAAATCATAATCAGAGTTCGGCATTCACAACATACTCTTAGCAATGTTGGAAATTAGCAAGAATTAGAATAAATGAATATGCTTATCCAATATAATCCAAATGATATTAATGAATATTCTAATCGGCAACGGGAGAATACTTGAACTTTCCTAAGAATATTCTCAAAGGATTGTACCTAAATTTTGTTATGTGAAACTAGGACTCCAATGTTTAAATAATACTGACGCAGGGTTTTTACTACGGGAAGCAGTTTTCAAACTTCCCCTTTGTCTGACTGTACTAAATGGGAATAAATAGTATTGCCCTGTTTTTAAATTGAAGTGTATGAGTCGGGTCCTCTTACTTAGCCCTTGCGTGAAGCTGACATGAAAACAAGAGGTGAGCAAGGACACAGTCTTTTCCAGTAGAGAGATGAAGAACAGCTATGAACAACATTTTTACAGCAGACTCTGAGCTCTCTCAGACAAAGGCTTATTCTTCCTGTGGGGTCCTTGGAAGGCTTTCGATCCCTCCCTGGGTATTCCTTGTGGATGATTTTCTTGGAAAATATTCACATTGATCTTTCGTTTATTCCATTGCTTCTCAAAGGAGCCAAAGTTGAAAACTGACCTTGAGCTCAAGTAACTTGTTTCTAATGTGTCACACATGGAGGCCGGGAGATAAGGCCTGGGCTGCCGAGAAAGGATGATCCTGCCAAGGAGTGTCTCAATAGCTCTGCGGATAGTAGCAACAACTCCATGTAATAGTCAGATCCTTTACGCTGCCAAATGCTTTCATATACATTATGACATGGGATTCTCAGAGCAAAGCTCTGAGGTGGGTGAGCGAATGCTATGTTTCTCAAATGGAAAAATAAGGCTCTACACTGTATGGTTTGTCTACAATAGTTCACCAGCAAGTACTGCGGGTAATACTGGAGCTTCAAAGTTCATTTGTAATACTAAAAAAAAAATGTTAAAGATAAAATTCACTATCCCCAATATGCCAGGACACTAAATATTGAAATCTGCATGTTTCTATTAATTGTGCCCATATGCATTTGCATCTAACATAGCAACCTCCATTATAGTTTTGCACTAAATATGAATATTTATTCTATAACAAGAAGCTGATCGCATTGGCGCATGCCTTTGTAATTTGATTGCTATTCTTGATGTGAAGAACTATTACTCATTTAATCATTCACCACCTACCCTTCAGCTTTGCTGTGCCCCCCCACTCATTGGTTCTGATCATTACTTAAGATAAATTCTAAAGTATCTTAATCTATCAGAGACTGAAAGTGCTTTGTCCTTGTTTGTATTTTTTAAGTCAGTGTTCAAAGTAACTTGTTTTGTTGATCATCTCATTCTTCTCAAATAAAACATAAAACTTGTGGAGGGCTAGCAGTTTCAGTACAAGCCGACTCCAGGGACATTTAAAGCTGCCATCTTTAAACCAAGTAAGTGTTAAGAGGACGCAACAGTAAAAATGTTATCTTTCCAACAGTTGGACAACACAGATCTTTCCCGTAATAACATTAAGGTTATTATTATAGACAGTTAAAAGTACTGTCCACATTTGTCTCATGTAAATTTGGCTTCTTATTAAAGAGATGTTTTGCTCTTTAGCTATTTTCCCCCTGTAGTTTAAAAGCTTAAGTTCTATTTCCCAATTCTGTTTCTTTCTGATGGAAATTTGCTATAATATACGATAAAGTGTTCTCCCTCTGATCCATCAGAAATATTTTGTGTAAGAATAATCTAACATTTTTAAATTTTGACATTTTTCTTGGTATCAATACATTCTACATATATAGCACTCTTAAATGGCAAAAGCAGTCTAAGGCCTATTTTAATGAATGAAGTTTTTGCAGTATTTATAAGTCCCTGTCAGTCACCCTCTGCATTATTAACCATGTTTCTATGTTGATATTTGTCTCCACATATTTGCACATCCACACACACATACAGACGGATGCTGTGGATTCTTTATTTCTTCGTTTTGAGAATCACCTACTAGCATCTGAAGCAAGGAAGCAACTCTTTACTTCTCTACTCATATATGCCGTCAGGCCCCCATCCCCCTAGGAAGGTTGCATTTTTAAGTCGCTTAATCCAATCTACTTCGGTTTGCTAATGCTATTTACAAACGAGCCACGTTGAGAGCTACAACTTTTTCCTATCTTGCATAAACTTGTTCTTCTTAGGGTCAACGGATGCTTTGTTTACTTCTGTTTTCTTCGTTGCCTGTGTTATTATGACTAATTCACCCCAATGCGTTCAGACACATCCAGTTTTCTATCAATTGCATCTTCTTGGAAATCTTTTCTTCCAGAGCCTCTGACTTGCTTCAATCTGGTCCCATTATTCCTAAGGTTTTTGCCCATTTTTTTTAAATCTCAGAATTAATTTCTCCATCCCTAATAGTTAGTATAGGCTACAAGAGTAGCAGCTACAAGGGTGAGACTTATTGCTCCAAGAACTGTCCAACATCTCTAACACTCGTTAATAGAAGCCTCTTTATCTTGCAGTGGCTTACTGGTCCAGATTCTTCCACCCTATCAGTTCACCGTAAATCGAGACTTGTGTTCATCTGCATCAAACCTCCTCAAACAGAGCATGCTCACTACCTAAAATTACCAACCTAAAAACAGCAGCATCGGTTCTACACCTGGCACTCACCACAAAGTCATGCTTAAATGTGGTAGGGCGTATACAATTTGACTGCACGCAACAAGAAAAAGAAAGGAGGCTTTAGGAGCTCTGGACATACCTGCAAAATTATTCTCAATGAGATGCCACTTGCTACTGTGAAATCCCATTTTTTAATTCTATGTCTTCCTCTCTCTCATTTTATTTTTTTACTGGTGCACACCCTAAATAAAGTAATTTTCTGTGAAATGGTGACTGAGTAGTAAACTTTGATGATGCTGACTCTCCATAGAAGTCCCTCTCCCGCACTCACATGTAGCTGATGAAAAAGATTTTTCTTTAAGTTTTGAACAATGATTAGGCAAGATTTTGATGTTACTGCTCGGTTTCTGCAGATTCTGCATCATTTCTATTCATTAAAATATTCCTTCCCTAGAAATCTCAAAAGTGTCTTTTGACTATTTGTAATCTGCAATGATTTAATATGGCTTCATATCCATTTATTTTATAAGATACGGAGGGTACCTTTTAGTCATGCAATTCACTTTTCTTCATTGTTTGGTGACATTTTGATTATTTCTTTACAAACTTAGGCTTTATCTTTATTTTGTCTTTTTATAGTTACAACTTTAGATGTTGATCCTCCTTAGATGACTTATTGACATTTGTATTTTCTCTTCTGCTTCTTGCTTTAATTTCTAAATTTCTTCTATGAACTTTTTGTTTTCAAACACTGGATCCTATCAGCTTTTAAATTTCATAACCCTTTCCTTCAAGTTATAGCATCTCTTTCATGACATATTATTGTTACATTATCAGTGTGAATTCTTCTATTCTTTTAGCTTCTCAGGAATATATATATATATATTCCTTATATATATATAAGTACATATATATAAGTATATATATATATACACAGATATGCTTTCTCTCTTTTTTTAATATTTATTTATTTATTATGTATACAATATTCTATTTGTGTGTATGACTACAGGCCAGAAGAGGGCACCAGATCCCATTTCAGATGGTTGCGAGCCACCATGTGGTTGCTGGGAATTGAACTCAGGACCTTTGGAAGAGCAGGCAATGCTCTTAACCTCTGAGCCATCTCTCCAGCCCCGATATGCTTTCTTTCTATACTTAATCTTCTCCATAACATACTGCTTATTTATTTATTTTAGTTTCTAGCATAAGTTATAAGTTTTGCTAAAATACCAAAGACTACCCAAACATGGTGGTACACCTCTATCATCTCAGTCCTGAGAAGGCTAAGGTAGGAGGATTAAGAGTTCAAAGCCATCCTTAGCTACTTAACATGTTTGACGCCACCCTCAGCTAAATGAGGCCCTCTCTCAAAAATAAAATCAAAATACCTAGTGATGCTTGGCTGTGTGTTTAAGTTTTATGAGGGCTGATCAGAATTGATGATCATGCTTAGCAACTTTGAGCTTCAGCTGAACATGTAATCTGACTGGAACATTTTGTTGATGGAAACTCTGACAGGTTAAGTTTTTTGTTGTTCATTATTTAAGAAAAATAAATTAAGAAAAATCTTGCAGTTCATCAAGGGAAATATAAGCAAGACCTCTAGACTTCTGAAGGCAGTGTGGGAGGAGGACACCTCAGCTGTGCATTCAGGATGCAGCTGATGAGGTTTCCTAATCTCTTCCCTTTAAAATACGCTTGATATTACAAATCTGCCAGTTGGAATTTACGTCTCTAGAGATGTACCTTCCAGTGTCTTAAGGAGGGATGTGAGCTCCTTCCGCTTTTGAAGGAAAGGGAAAATGTGATGATGTAATAGAATTTTAAGATACAATTCCATTTCCTTAAATGGAAACGTCTTATAATCAATTTGTGAATTTTAGCTATAATGCTTTGTGTATTTTTTGAAATATGGTAGTAGGTTTGTTTGTAAATGAATGTTTTGGAAAATTACATTAATCTGTGATTATACACAATTAAACAAATCAAAAAATCAAAAAAAAATACAATTCCACTGAACCTTCTGCTTTCAAGTGTTTTCAGCTTACCCTCCTCTCTACTTCAGAGGTAGCCAGTGCTGAGCTTTCTGGGAAGATCTGTGGGGTGGATTACATGGTTACGTAATTTCCTGTATAACTGAAGTAGAACTCTTGCTTCCTCGCGTAGTCTGTGTGTGTCTCTGTTTCCATCTTTCAAAACTTCTATAACTTTTTCCTTTCTCAGTTTTTCCATGGGTTTATAATCTTATGCTTAGAAAAAAACTCCATATTATCATTTTGGTGGAATTTATAAAGAGTGAAATTAAGTGGCCAATTATTGAATAGGAACTTAAGAATTATTTCATATAACTCTAATTTCCCAAATGGACTCTTCTTAAAGCATCACTGAAGTAACATAACTCCTTGTTATGACTATTTCTTGAAAAAATAAATTATTCTTATTTCTGGATTTCATAATTTAAGTAGCAAACCATTTTACTCTCTTTTGTGCCTGGCTCTTTTTTTCTGTTTTATAATACGCTTTCACATTCTACTTGCTCTCCACAGGCCAGTGTTTTGTCTATCGAGCACTGTTTTTTCAGCTAACCTTTGTAAGCAAAGATCTGTGAAGACTCATCATGAAAGCAACGTGCCAACAAAACTACGTGTAATTTTCATTGTTGTTGCTAAAATTATTTAAAGAGACGTGTTCTTAAAATTAGTTCCAATTTTATCAACCATCCCTCTTCCAGCCTATGACAGCCAAAACTGTCTCTAAAGATTAGACATCACCTAGGCTAATGATTTATCATGGAACATGATCCTTTTAGCCTGGTCTTCCAACAAGAAACCCACAGACACATAGAACCAGACACATACTTCCATTATGCATATGTCTTTCATTGTCATTTCTGTACCTTTGAACTTCATAGAGGTTCTGTTTCAGAACATCAAGGTAGCTTCTTACACAGGGCTTTAGCAACCTTGGGTACATCCTTAGTACAGTAAAGATTTTCAAAGAGTACTTAGGCAAATTCTCAGGAATAGAAGAACTGCATGGAATAATTTTAACTCTCTGGCTCTCCTCCATGTATATTCTTAAGTATCCCCGCCTTAGAAGATCTTCTAAGATGAACTTGAGATGGAAAGATCATTTAAGATCTTTTGAGATGAATTACAAAAAGGTCTTCTTCACTGATCTTCATGATACCAAGAGTGAACTATGCTATGTGTATGTGTACATACAGAATTGCTTTTGCCCACATACAGATTTATCCAGGATAATACTGCACTTTTACTGCATTCCTACTCTCATTATATCTGAGAAATATCATAATCATCTGAATTATATATAACACAAGTATTCTTATACCAAATTAGTACTACGTTTCTGCAATGATTCCCAGATGTTAAAACTCATTATCTTTAGCAATTATAGCCGCCAGAGTGGACCAAACCATGGACTGATGGTTACATGACAGAACAACCTACATGCTTCGATTTAGATAGTAACAAGGAAGATCAATTACAACTGTGGAAAGAATTATGAGATGTAGTGATTCTATGTTTGTGAGAAATATGAGCGCATGGCACTCCTGGGGATGATAATTCAATTATTCCTAAAAGAAGTTTGTGCTAGTTTTAAACTGTTTTATTTTATATTCTAGGTTGTTTGCCTCTTACAGATTGATTGTGTGGATTTTGGCTTTCCTTGTGATCACTCAGAAACATTCAAACAGTGGTGTGAACTTATTGGAACATTCCTCTCCTAATCTCACTGGAAAAGTATAAAGTTTTAAATGACCTATTTATGGTTCTCAAAAATTTGATTTAGGGTGGGAAATATTGGACTAAGCTCTTTTTTTGTAGTCAAAAGCACATACCAAAAGGAAGATAGTCTCAAAAAATTAGAAGCATAGGGTCCAAAAGTGAAATGGAATCCAAATGTTGACTGAGACACAGGCAGAGACAAGATTCTCTCCCATCCCATTCCACTTCCACCCAGAAGAGCCTCTTAGAGGGCATTTGTTTAAAGAACTAAGACTCATTCCAATAAATGGCCTCTATAGTGGAACTAAGGCAGCATAAAAATCAAGAGGATATTGAAAAGTGGAGCATTATTTTTCTGCTCCAGAAGTAGGACTTCCCTCAACTCCAGCTGTTTGATTTCGTTGACTACGAAGACTGCCATCAGCGGATGAGTAACAAGAATCTTTCCATGTTAAAGTTTTAAATTCTTTCCTTTGGGCTTTCCCATCGGAAGCATCCAAGAACAATACACATCCTGATTACCCTCTGGTCCATGGGGCCAGCCATGGCTTCAGTTAGCCTGAAGCCCTAACTTCAGGAAATGCACTCCTCAAGGTCCTTACTCTCTCTTTTGTTCCCGATTGGGTATGTTTGCCCAATTAGAAGTTATAAAAATGTATTTATATTTCTTATTGTTTATTATTTAAAGAAATACTAGATTTCTTAATAAATAATGGAACACCACAACATATGATATGCTGGTTTCCTTGCCATGGTCGTTTTCCTTGCTTCTACAATAGAACCTGTGTGGGTATTTCTGTCATTATCTGGCTCGGTTAATGCAGTTATTTGGTGCAACTGAAGAATAAGGATGAAGGCCAGCAAATTTACTCAGAGCAAATGTCAGTGGTGTGCTAAACTCTCCACCATAAAGCAACTGCCAACAAATAATGTTATTTATCTCTCATAAAAGATTAGGGAGAGAGGGAGCGGGTAATGAGGAAAGACAGACAAGGGTGCGTATGAGTCAATTTTTGGAAATGTCTGAATAAATACTAATCAAGCTAATGGCAACTAGAAGGAAACACCCTAACGACTCTGGACCAGCAATGTCTTAGAACAAACATAAGTTGAGTCTTAAATTTCAGTGTCTTAAGCCTGGTCTTCTAAATCCACAGTCAAATACACACATTTTTTCAATCACTCGCGGAACAGCATCATGAATCAATGAATACACAGGAGTTAGAAGTGGATTAAAAAGAGGCAATCCCACTTCATCAAAAACCTCACCACACAACAAGGAACCCTTGTAAGGTTTCTTGTTGGCAGAGTGAGGAACGCTATAGTGAATAGGCTCTTCCATTTGACAGTGTGCTTTAAAAAAGATGATTTTAAAGTTAGTTACTCTCATCCCCTTTTAGTAGCAGAAGTGATCAGTGAATCTTACTGCTGATTTTAAGACATCAATCCTAGTATCCTTGGTACCTTATTATGAAATGGAAATGGTATTGGGTTCCATCACTTACCAGTGAAGTTAAATGAAGCGAAGTATAAGATGGTGTCTATTCACTTCAAATGCAACAACTATTAATGGGGCAGCCATAAATGACACATTCCTGTACCATTCATATAAACAAGCATGTTACACCCTCAATACCTGCAGGATTTATTGATATAAGCCTTCTAAAAGACAAGTTGTTTAAATAACAATGAAAATTTTATACCATTGATTCGCCTTTCTATATATAGGAAGTTCTAAGAATATAATAATGCTTGAACAAAACTTCATTTACAAATGTGTTCATTGCATTACCATCACACTGTGTAGACAAATGGGCTGAGGCCTAACGTCTAATAAGACAAAAGTGCAAATGTTTGATAGCTATTATGGAAAGTTAAATGAAATGAGTTTGGGGAATACTCATACTATGTTTTTCTATGCCATAGCTCATACTATACTCATACTGTGCTATAGTCCAGCACTCGAGAGGGGAAGGCAGAAGGATGAGGAATCCAGTGGCGCCTCGGCAATACAGCAAGTTTGAGATCAACCTGGTCTCTGCGAGGTGCTGTCTCAAAAGATAAAGAAGTAAAGCCACAGGGAGCTGGCTTAAATAGATGCTCACGGATGACTTCTGTGTAGGGAGAAGTGAGTATAAGGGATTGTGACAAACTGAAGGTCACTGGGTGAAATACTGAAAACCAACCACTCCTCTGACTGTGCCTCAACCATCAACACAGGCACTTCTATGGGGAGGGGAGATGTCATTCCCCAGCAAGCAGTTACTCTGCACGTACCAAACAGGTGCCCTACAGTTCAACTCAGGTGCAACATTAACTGTACCTAGCAGAGATTCTTCAAGTTAAGGGCTATTTCCACACACTGGTATCCACTTCAAGAATGAATCAGAAACTGCAGGTTCCCAAGTTCCTCATGTCTTGTCTAACTTAGTTATAAACAAGGGTTTCCTGTAACTCTCCTACAAGTTTGATAGCTTAAGGAGCTCACAGAACCCAAGATAAGAGCTCACTATTGCAGACTGAGTGCAAAGGATATCTTCTCGAGGGTGGAAAGCTTACTGCTAGGTTTTATATATTTTAAATTTTTTACTAGTTTTCATTATGCATATTTAGTGCAAGGTATGATGGTTTGCTTAATACATACAAAATGTGAAATATCTACAGCTAAAATATTGAACATATCCAATGTTAGATGACTATTTTTGGTGTAGATTCCCCTCTGTATGGTGTGAATGTTTTTTATTATCATTGGTTAATAAAGAAACTGTTTCAGCCAATGGTTTAGCAGAGTAAAGCCAGGTGTAAAATCTGAACAGAGATAGAGAGACTAGGCCAAGTCAGAAAGACACCATGTAGCTGCTGCAGAGACAGACATTAGAACCTTACCAGTAGGCCACAGCCTTGTGGTAATACACAGATTAATAGAAACGGGTTAATTTAAGATGTAAGAGCTACTAAACAGACACATAAGCTATTGGCCAGACGGTGCTGTGATTAATATAGTTTCTGCATGATTATTCGAGTCTTGGTGGCTGAGAAATGAACAAGCAGTATCCTTTTACATATTTTTGTAAGACTGTAGTAAAAGTACCCATAAACAATGTCATTAGCAAATTTTGAGAATAAAAGACAATATTATTAATTCAAGCCCTCATTTTGCACGGTAGTTCTTTGGGCTCAATTGCCTTGCGTAATAGTAGGCTTATGCCATAATTGAGTTTTTATTCCCTAGACCTAACCTCCTAGGTAACTACTATACTAATTTATTGCTATGTATCCATCATTTTTATTTTGTCTTAATTTCACATAGGAGTGAGATCATGCCATATTCTAAGTCTATATCTGGCTTGTTTCACTTAGTGTAACATGCTTCAAAATCATTTATGTTGCAAAAATGGTAGCAACTCTTTATCCACTCATCTGCCAGTGTACACTCTAATTTCCACCTCTTATCTTGGAAGATTAAAAATAACCCTGCTGCAATGCAGAGAGGGTGCAATTATGTTAGCATTGCTGGCTTAATTTCCTTTGCATACACTCCCAAAAATGTCATCATTGAGTCATATAACAGTTATATTTTTATTATTTTTACCTCATTAGCACATGTTGTGAAACAACAACTTACTGTAGTTTTCATTTTTTTAACCCCTCTGATAATCAATGATATTGGATACCTTAATGAATTGTGTTGGATAATTTTAAGTCTTCTTAGGACCTTTGTCAAAGTCAGTGTCTGAGAGTTTTTCTTCCATGTGTATGCGTTCAATATGTTTGAACTTTATTGTTATGGATGGTATATAATAGGGATTTAATTGATTATTTTACATTTGAATATTCAGTTTTTCTAACACCATTTATTGAAGATGACTTCCTTATTGTGTTCTTACTAAAGATTAGCCACCCATATATTATTGATTTAATGGACTTTCTACTCTGTGAAATTTGTATAAATATTTTTTATTTTTATTTTTATATAGTCTATTCTAAAGGGTATAAATGAACTTCAGAAGAAGACATCGAACCATATGGTTCAGAAGACTCCCAGGTGAAGAAACTTCTACTCCAGTAAAGCTAGAACATGCAATTTTTCTAACATATGAATGAATGCATTCTTGTAAGCCACCCTGCACTTCTCTGAATTCCATGGTCCAGGAGTTTTCTTTTATGAAGGCTTCATTACATAGACTTAGTAGATTATTAAGACCTTTGCCCCTTTCTAGTTAATATAGGGCAGGGCATAAAGTTCCAAGATTGCTCACAAGCCTTTATCTAGAAACCCACCAAGCACTATCTCATCAAAAACACAAGCTCCTCCTATCTCCTAGGAAATTCAGGGACCTAGGGTCCTCGTGTTGAGAACAGGATATAGAGATATTAGTATGTACACATTAATTCACATATCTCAAATAAAAATACACCATCCTACTGGTCTAGGAGACAAAAGCCATTTTATAAGTTCTTTATAGGTTCTGACACATGTACTGGTGACCAACAGTCTTCCACTGTTCTTTCAAGGCAACTGAGACCTTAGAAATTTATATGAGATCAACAACCCTTCTCCATTCAGTATGTGTGTGTATGTCTGTCTGTCTCTGTTTCTCTCTGTGTATCTGTCTTTGTCTCTCTCTGTCTCTCTCCTTGTGCCTGCATCCCCCTGTCTCTTATTCGATAAACCAGATGAAATTCACTGAGTGGGCCAAGGCTTTGAAAGACAAAGTAACTATCTCACGGCCAGGCTGAACCAGCATGCTATCAGTTTCTGCCTTTAGGTGAAGAGCCACATGAGAATTTGTGTGCTGCCATGATCTCAGTAGCTTCCAATATACAGATGGCTCTGCCCACCCACAAAGTGATTCTTAGTGGCAAAAGTGCCTTGGCCATTTTCAGGCAAAAATATACCCAGAAGCCCTTTGGCTAGGCACTTTTTTTCAGACTACATTCTCATTCTATGTGGTCTGTAGTGCTGGATATAGCTCAATGGTATTTCCTGCTTTTCCAGGAGACCAGCATTCAGTTCCTAAGAACAAGTTTGGGGACTGACAAACAACTGTAACTCCAGTGCCAGTAAACCAGAGACTCCTGTTGTGTCCCATGAGTACATGAATATCCACCACCACCACCCCATTCACAGATGTGCTACATTCTTATAGAGACACTTACACATAAATATAAATTAATTTTTAAGCATGGACTTTGGCTATTCTGAGGAGGTTGGAAGGCATCAGCTGTTTAGAGAAGATCAGAGTTCAGTCTCTGTGCTAGGCGATAGGAATTGGGATAATTAGGGTGTGTGACCTCTCGGGCTTTTACACCACACGGAAAAGGCCAGTTCCCTCCTTCCAGCTTAAAGTAGAGAGTGTGCCTGCATCAGGCAGTGTGGAAGCTGCCTGGTGGAGAAAACTCTAAGCGGCAGCTGAACGTGCCCCTGGTTTGCACCATTAGCACCGACACCCCATTTCATTGTTCGTCGTCTGTTGAGGAACTCCAAACTACAGCCTCACAGCTGGTCCTCTTCACCACCGTCCCTCTGAGTGTGAAAAGAGAATTTGAAGTTATGGTTTGAAATGTGTGCAAAATTCCTCTTGTAAAATTATATTATTTCCAGAAGTCTCAAATTATTATAATTTGGCTTTCAACTCACAGGGAAAGGAGGACAATAAGAAATGGAGATTCTATGGACCCACTGTCTAGCTAGGTTCCAGATGTCTCACGATGGAAAGCAAGAGAAACCTTCTTTACAGGGAATAGGAGCCTGTAGCCTGGCTGGCATTAACCACTAAGTCACTAACAATTCCACACTAATATGTTTAATCAAACTTTGTTGGACAAGAAATTCCCCAAGTCCTCCTAACCCCAGGGGTGTAAGTCACTGTGATTAAAATTCTTCTGCTTGCTTTATGGGTTTATCAAGAGAGTATCCAGCAGGATCTGAAAAGGTAACGCTGTAGCACTTACTGCTCTTCTGAAGGCCAGGAGTTTGGCTCCCAGAACCCTGATCTGGTGCCTCACAACCACCTGGAACTACAACTGCAGGAGACCTGATGTTCTCTTCTGGCCAATACAGGGCCTGAATGCATGTCACAAACACACACAACATACACATGTACACAACACACACACAACATACACATGTACACAACACACACAACATACACATGTACACAACGCACACACAACATACACATGTACACACCACACACACATAACATACACATGTACACACCACACACACACACACACAACATACACATGTACACACCACACACCACTTTAGAAAACGAACAGCAAACAGCAACAGCAAAAAATCACTACCACTGCCACTCAGAAGAGCTGGACTTTTCTAAACATTTATAACCCAAATAGAATCATAGTTTCCTTTGGCGATTAAGGTTTGCTGGATAATTAGTGTTCATATCTGAGTTCATATTTTGTATTCACTGACACATGTTTATCTTAAAGTCTTCCTTAGATACCAAATATACATCAATGCCATGCTGAGGGTACCTGGACATCCATTTTACACTAAGCACTACATTCTTGATAGAATGCAGAGAAGCATATGAGAGCTTGGAGAGATAACCTCGTGGTAACAAACACTGGCTGTTATTCCAGATGACCCAAGTTCAATTCCCAGCACCCACATGGCAGCACACAACCCTTTTTAACTCCAGTTCCAGGGGATCCAACCCTCACACAGACACATATGCTGGCAAAACACCAGTTACAACTCTTTTCTGAGACTTAGTTTTCATTTTAATAAATGAAGAATCTGTACTGATATTTATAGGGTCATTATGTAAATCATTAATTCCAAAATATTTGTAGCAAGGATATCAATGGCAGATGCCCTCTCTCTTTATGCAAAACATAGAATCAGAAACACATGCTTAGAAAGAGAGGGAATTTGGAGAGGGGTGGCAGAGCTCCCAGACGAAGCCTCCTTCAGGCACGGAAGGGTCCAGCCTTCCCCATTTCATTTGCAATGTGGATTCATTTCATGATCATCCCTCTCTCTTCCTTCATGCACTTTATCTTCAGAGCACATGACTCTACAGTGTGACCTCCTGATGCGTTTGCATTTGCTCTGCTGCTGTGCTTGTGGATCACGGCTGCACTAAGTATATTTGAAGTAGAATTCATCTAAATGACATGCTCATTAGTCCTCACATTGGTAAATGAGAGGAAAGAGAACAAGCAAGCAGAGGGGCAAGAAAAGGTGTGAGGTGAATGGGAAGCAAGATCTATAATGAGAAAGTGTTAAAAACGTGCTGAAGCATGGATGAAGGACTAAAGATAAATACTGCTTTTGGAAAATATTCTGATGTTATTCATAGTAAAAACTTTGTAATTTTGGTTTTCACATACACTATTAAGAGAACTTTGGATCCCTTAAGCTATGTTCTACAGTCTTCTGAACATTAAAAACAGAAGTGCCCCACATTTAATATGTTCAAATTCAGCAGCATTCAGGTGGAAGCAACTTCAGTTTCTATTTTTGCACAATAGTTCTATTATGCCTCAAAACCTGAAATTAAGAATATGATTTATAATTCGTATTTTGAATAACACTTACATTTTTTCCTTATGACTAAAATTATACAAATAAAATGTCTTAGATCATTACCATAAATATAACATATGGGGGACACACCTATGCACGCACTAGTGAAGACCAGTGGTCCATGTCAGGAGTCTTCTTCAGTTCTCATCCACCTTATTTTTGACACAGTAACTCTCAGTGAACCTTACTGGTTGCCTACACCGGTGGGCCAGCTAACCATCCCCACCCTACCCCTGTAATCTTTTTGTCTCTGCCTCCCAGAAGTGGGATTACAGGCATGCTTTGCCACACCTGGCTTTCTACATCGCTGATGTGAATCCAAGCTCCCATCATCATACTTAAATCCCTGAACCCTCCTTCCAGGCCCAGCAATATATCATAGAGCTAGTACACTAACCCCTATCAGATTAGAAGATATTTACAAAATGAACTGATCATTATCAATCCTCTAAAGAGGCTATATCTGGTTTTCCTCCAATAAAACCTACAAAACTCTTAGCATGCCTGTGGGTTGGCATTACCTTGGAAAATGGAACTTACTCTCCTTTAGCGATCTGACTTGTGAAATTCATATTCTATAAAACAATGAGCAGAGTTAGATTGGAGAGAACAGCATGAAATACTGGTGTGTTTCTAAGAATGAGACACAGAACAAATAGTACCCCAGTGCTTAAAGACAAATTCTAATAATAAAGACTGTATNAAATGAATGGCATTGCACTGTTTGATCTCCTTAATCTTAATTTTTAAATATGTATTTGTTTATTAATACATGATTTACATGCCAAATATTTTACTCTTAAAAGTCCGTGATTATTTTTAAGTGGTTATAAGCTAATATTAACAGCTAGTAATTCTTGTTTTGAGAACTTTCTCTTAAGTTCCAAACCTTGATTATTTTTTATTGGTTTGTTGTTTCCATGATATTTAATTGTTTTGCTGCTTGTCTTGAGAGTCTTTGTATGATCTAAATAACAGCAAATCCTCTGTTAGATGTAGAGCTAGCAAGTATTTTCTCCCATTCTGTTGACTGTCTCGCCACTCAGTTGATGGTTTCCCTTGTTGTATGGTTGCTTTTAACTGACTGGAGTTCAATTATCAGCTGTTGGCCTTATTTCTTGAGTGAGCAATGCCTCTATCTTGTAGTTTATTCCCTACTATTTTCTCCAGCAGTTTCAGATTTTCAGGTTTTATGCCCGGGTACATGATCCATTTGTATTTCATCCTTGTGGAAGGTGAGAAAAGAAGATGTGGTTTTAGTGTTTTATATGTAGATGTCAAGTTTTCCTGTACAGGATTCAATGAAGAGGCTTTCATTTCTCTAATGTGTAATCTATGCCTCTTTAGCAAAACTCCGGGTGGCTGTAGTTATATGGGAGGGAGATAAGAGAACGTGGAATGTTAGTTTAATCAGAATTCACTATATGCATATATACAGTTGTCCATATAAAGTCAACGATTCAATACTCAGAATGTGTTCACAAGAATGGACAGCCTTCATCACTATATCTTTGTAGAACATAGTTACCACCCCAAATAGAAACTCAGCAATATTAGTAATCACTTCCCAGCTCCTTGTTCCATAAGATCCTGGCAATTACTTGTTTCTTTGTTATGCCTTCAGTTTGCTTTGTGTTTCATAGAAAGGGGTTACATGACATTTCATTTATGCTTTCTTTATATAATATTTATCATTCCACACATGATGTAGCAGATACCTGTGCTTCATTGTTAGTGTTTTGTGTGTGTGTTTGTGTGTGACTGAATCATATTCTATTAAGTGTATAGAATGATATTATTTATTCATTCATTACTTGAAAGACATCTGGGTTGCTCCCACTTTTTGACTATTATGAATAGTTCAGCTATGAGCTCTCATGCACGGTTTTACATGGACACATGTTTTGAATTCTCTTGGGTATGAACGTAGGAGAGGAACTGCTGAGTGGATGGAAACTCACTAAATTCACTAAATGATTTAACATTTAGAGAGGCTACCAAACTGCCTTCCAAAGTGGCTGCACCATTTTAACAGTTCCACTGGCCCTGCATGAGGATTTCAAGGCTCTGCATTATCGTCAACACATGCGTCTCATTTTGTCTTTATTTAATTTTTGAACAACTCCATGAGATAGATACGATCTTGGTTATTAGAGAACTTATTAGGAGACTGCAAGTCAAAGAAGCTAAGAGACTTGCCCAAATGTCACAATCCCATTAGGGCGGATCAGAGCCAAGACCCAAGATATGAATACAGCTGGTATCTATGACTTCGATCTTTAGAGCTGCTTCACAGATGCTTTTGTATGGGCGGGCAGCTTACATCTGTGTATCATGGGTGGGATCCCTACTAAGCCTGTACTTTCTAGCATAAGGGTCTGGCTTCTCAGTGACCTTGTTTGATGCTGTTTTCTGAGTTTTCCTCAACTTAAAATTATATAAAATTCCTATTGAAGTGGGCAATATTAATAATGAAATTTCCTCTCATCTGTTCGACAGATTTTAGGAAGGGGAAGATACATTTAGAAGCTGTTTCTATGGAGTATGAACATCACCTGACAAGGGAAGGCCACTTTCTATGGACATAAATTGTGCTGTAGGCTAGGCCAAGTGCTTAGTGTGTTTTATCTCTTTTAATCCACTAAGCCTCACAAGACCAACACTAACATAATATCCCATGAGTAATTTGGAGGGAAAAGATGAATCAGATATTTTTCCAAGGTTATAAATGACAGAGACAGATTGGATATCTCAACATCTCTATCCCAGTATCTGTTACCACTGCTTGCCTAATTTTTGATAAAATCCAAGCTGATGATAGTTGATTTGTTATTGGCATGTCATAATATAGACAAAGTTGGACTATTCTAAAAATAAACAAAGAGATTATTTGTCTAATATGATTATGGATACTTCTCTTTTTCTATTACTTTTCAAAATTATTCTTAATAATGGTACTAAATTTCTAGGAAAGGACACATAAACACATCCTAACTATGGGTACAGTGATATAGAATGTGTGTGTGGTGTGTGTGAGAGAGACAGAGACAGAGACAGAGACAGAGAGACAGAGAGAAAATGGTGAAAATTTCTATTTCTGGATGTAAAGTTATTTATGTAAATATAAACTAATTTTTGCATCTGAACATAGCTCACACATGTATCAGTGTTTGCTATTCTTTGTTGTCTTTGTGAAGGTGACCCTTTTCATGAAGTTTTCTCCTAGCCATAGAATATGCTATGCTGTATAGACATAAAACAATTTTCTTTGCCCACTAGTTCCCTTATTCATGTTAATATCCCAGTGTGTGTTATATGAAAAACTATTATTCTTTTTTTCTTTCCTTTTTTTTTTTATTTTCAGTGCCCCATATGAATGATGAGCTCTGATATTGACAAAGATATGACTTTTTGATTTGCAGTCCAAGATTGTGCCTGGAACAGTAATTTCTCTGAAGAATCCTGGTTCTCTGGCTGCTTAATAAAAGTCACTAGGATTCTCTTTTGCACTCAGTGAGTCTAATGAGATATATTAGAGAATAAATTTCACATATAAGCTAAACAACCTGGAGCTATTAATTAATGACCAGCAGCAAAGAATAAATGACAGAATTCTAAAATTATGAGTCAGACTCAAGTATAAGTAAACCTGCCTGGGATAGGAGGATGCAATCTGCCTGTGGTCCTTTGCAGTACAGATGCACAACATGAAAATTAATCCCACCATGGTTGCTGATCCCCTGGATGTATTTCTCCCCATGGTAAAGCATTACAGGCATCCTGCTCAGAGGAGAACCAGAACAGAACCCAGGTGTTTGGAAAGTCTTCTCTTATTTCTGGATGTTGACTTCTCTGTAGTTATTCCTAAGAATCACAAAGAAAGAAGAGGGGTAGGGGCAAGGGAAAATGGCTTGTGTGCACAGAATGTCATAGGTTCTGATACTTGTGATATTTTAAAAGAATAAATGAAGCAAGGAATAGAAAGCAAAAAACAAATGAGTTTTAGAGTCATCTATGAAATGGGTACCATATCTCAGACAATAGAGCTGACAAAACAAAACAGGGCAGAGATTTGGAATGCCGGAAGACAGAGAGAGTCTCAGAGAATGTTACTATGGCTACTCTGACTACCTCTCAGCAACCACTGCAAATGTGTCTAACCGTGTCAGTCATGCTGGGCAGCATTTCTCTGCTTTCCCAGGACTTTCTGATAAGCATAATTCTTCCCTTACAACCATGTACCCATTGATGCCCTCTATTCTCATTTATATTTTCTTCTATGCAGTATATTCAATCACGAACTATTGTACTCTCTTGTCAGGCCTCTGCTTTTTCAACAGATCCACTAAGAAATTCACCCTCTAAGAAAATCCCCACCCAAAAACCTAATGACACTGATATTTAGCAGAGAAAAAGACCTAGGCATGAGTGACTGCCTGAACCCCTAGCCTCTGCTGTCATTCATTTCAGAGCATTTAATTGACTCACTGTGAACATCAAAGAACCAAATAGATCCTGGAGCTACAAAGATCGCCATTGTCCCTGGCTTACTTCCTCCTCAACCCAGCTTCTCTTTGGGCCTCACAAGCTTCAAAATGCCAAAACACTGCTCCTGACACATCACACCTGCCTCCAGGGAGAAGTCTCACCCCACCAGGCAGGCTGCAGCCCAGGGGCCATGTTTCATGAGTCTGTAGTGCCCAGATGAACTCTTGTTGCTTGGCTGGCTTTTATGGATGTAGTGAAGTCCATTTGGTCTTGTTTTAATAACATCCCAATAAAAGAGCTGGGAAATTAGATGCTAGGAATGACATTTAAATCCCCCATTTCCCTTTGCTGCAATAATGGCTTTCTTGATAATAAAGGAGATAAATTTTATTAAATTATATGAAGTTTTTTCCATTTGAAAGCAATTAAAAAATGCTTTCAGTTCAGAATTACAAAGCTATTCACTTCGGATCTGAAGCTGACGTTTTTATTGGTAATCTGAGTTATAACATGCTCAGCTCTATGCCCATTCATTGGTCCCTGATACTTCTGCCAACTTTTTATAGTTTTATGTGAAAGTACAGTATTTAAGCCTCCTTTAAGTTCATGAGCCGCCCCTGCTTCTGTAAAAGGCTCTCTCGGTGTCTCAACAACGCACACCAGGGCTGATGTTTATTTAAAAACATCTGCTCCATCCTTTGTGATATAACATACCAAAGTAGCCTGACATTTTAAAGACTTTTTCTTTACAATTTGTGTCAAACAATGAGAGAATGTAACTACTTTTGTGATGAAAAACTGTTCAGGGCAATTACAAGATGATACAGTAAGTGGACTAAATGGTACTCAAAGTAATCAGAGGAAAACACTGGGATTAAGGTATGCCGAAAAAAGCCCACTTCCATGGCCTTTTCTAGCTCCCCAAATATCGGCAGGATTGTGTTCCCTATCTTAGTACTTCCTAACTGATAAAGAAAATAGACCTATGTTATTTAATTTTTAAGATAAGGAATTGAATTATTACATTTTCACGTCTTTTTTTGACAAATCAGAACTAGAAGAGAGGCCACTGTCTCTGTGTCTCTAGTTTCTATTTCCACCTGGCAGTCAAGGGTGGGCAGGAATGCCTCTTGTGCTACTGTCTACTGGTTCACTAGATACCATTTTTCCATAGCTTGGTTTACTAACCAGTGTTTATGTTCAATGTAGATGTCTGTCAGAGAGAGAAAGACATGTAGTTTTCTACCAGAAAAGTACATATGAATTGCTTAACTATCAGTAAAGACCCTGCTAAACCAAACTTCATGATAGAACAAAAAAAAAGTGCTTTTGATTTTTGAAGAGATGATTTCCATCAGTTACCAAAGACACGGTCAATGCCCTCCACCCAACACAGTGTTGTTTTGGGTTGTAGACTACGCAGAAGTGACTTTCAATAAAGTCTTTACTGACGGCATCTCCCAAATACCTCCAGTCAGCAGAAAGTAGGACTGCACGGTTTGAGGCACTTCAAGTCTCTTAGACACATTATCTGAAGCAAAGAAGATGCTTCAAGGACAGGAAGTTAAAGATGGTAGTTTTGTGGAAGGTGATTTGACAGTCACAGTATGCTTGGTGTAGAAGAAAGCACAGCCAGGAGCTCTGGTACTCAAAGAAAGCTTTCAAACATCCGTCTCTGCCCTGGTCATAAGGGCTTCATGTTGGTTCTCTGTACAAACTCACCAAGACCTCCTTCACATGATACATGAGGAATGCTCTCGGGCTCACGGTTAGCCATCAAGAATTGGAACAAGTGCTCACACCATGCGCAATGGCCCACAACTCTACTCAGAGGAATTCTCAATAAGCAGCTAAACAGAGAAGGCTTTAAAACGTAAAGTAGACATGACAGGGAAATGTTATTTGTGACCTTTGGTTATTGCAACTCACTTTTGACAATAAATATCCCTTTTGACCATAGCAGTCTACCCTGTGAGTGAGCAGGATGCCTTTGACTGCTCTCTTTATTAGCTTAGCAAATGGAGTGACTTGTGAGACCCTGTCATGATGCTGACTCTGTTACAAAGTGAGACAAGAATGCCCAACAGCCATGGACCAAAAGGTAGCCTAATGCCAAAACGCGTCTGTTTTATGAACATCCATTGAACATTTTTTTTATCAAAAAATCAGAATTACATGGCTTCATCTGATGCCAGCCTGTTCCAGGCCCCTCTATTCACCACATAACATGACAAACTGTCTTTCACTTGAAAGTCAAAGAAAACAAAGAACTGCAATGTCACCTCTGAGACACTGCCCGTAACCATCAATATTTTTTTGCTTATCTTCATAGTAACTCTTACCTTTTCTGATTTTCCTCTTGATCTGCTTCCAGAGAAAAAGAGTGTGGGTTTTGGTTCCCACAGCAACAACACAGCTGTCTGCAAGGCTGCCAATAAACTTCTTGAAGGCGCATGGTCTCTGCTACTTTTCATGACCCTGTCTATCTCTCTACAAACACCACAATATTCAAATACATGTACATGTACTTGTGAATATACTTACTTATTTTTCTTTTCACTCATTTTTCAGATGAGATTATTTTTCTTAGATTATTTCACAGTCCCCCATGACACTCTTTTGGTGTTCATAATGTCCCTGGGATGTAGAACTTCATTCTTCACACCTTGACTTGATCATAACAAGAAGCACGTCTTCACTAATTCTGATAACATTTCCATTTTTGATCTCTTTTTCTTTTATTGAAAAGAGATTACTTTGATGCAATAGATCTTGATTATAGTTTCCTTTCCCTTCCCTACTCCTCGTTTCTCTCCACACCCCTTCTGTCCAGATCTGCCATCTTTCTATCCCTCATTAGAAAAAAGACAGACATTTAAGAGATAATATGTAATTCAATATTTATTATAATATAATGATAAGATTAAACAAAACCAAACTATTGAAATAGGACAAAACAACTCACAGAAGAATAAGAGCCTAAGGAAAGGCACACGAAATAGACTCATTTGCACACTCAAGAATACCAGAAAAACACAAAGCTAGGAGACATAATAGATACACAAAGGACTCACATAGTACTGTTTAAAGAGAGAGAAATTAAAATTAGAGCACCGGACTGAAATCTCAAGGTCCAAATCAGAAGCAGAAGGAGAGAGAGCACAAGCAAGGAACTCAGGACCGCGAGGGGTGCACCCATACACTGAGACAAGGGGGATGTTCTATCGGGAACTCACCAAGGCCAGCTGGCCTGGGTCTG
>NW_026067922.1:5212358-5217490 GCF_014885135.2 Alexandromys fortis
AAAAAAAAAAAAAAAAAAAAAAAAAAAAAAAAAAAAAAAGAGCTAACTAAAGCCAAGCATTCAAAACTAAAAAAAAAAAAAACGGTCTGACATGACATGAGACAAGGAACTGCCGAAGATGCTCTTGAGTTCCTGTCAGCCATCTACTGCTTCACATACAGACCACCTTGAGAAGTTATTCGTTTCCCAGGTGAGATTCCTTTAGAGAAACTGACTTTTCATTTTCAAGTAGATGTCAATTAGAGATAGCTTCTGGGCTAGGGACGGAGCATGTGTCTTCTTTTCCTTTCAGCTCTAAGACCCCACCTAGTGGAGACACATCAGGCCCTATACATGCTGCCTCACTTTCTTTGAGTTCATATGTGTCTCTCTCCTATTGTGTTTAGAAGGCCTTGTCTCTTTAGTCTCCTCCATCCCCTCTGGCTTTTATGTTTTTTCTGGCTCCTCTTCTGAAGGGTTCCTTGACTCCTATGTGGAGGGATTGGATGGCAACATCCCATTTGGGGCTGAGTGTTCCAATGGCTCTCTGCATATTATCTGGCGGTGGGTCTCTGTTCCTATCTTCATCTGCTACAGGAGAAACCTTCTCTGATGATGGCTGGGCAAGGCACTGATATAGTAGTATATCAGAATGGTATTATAAGTCATTTAGTTGCCACATTCCACAAGGACAGTATATTTGGTTATATCCCAGCTCCCTATGATAACACATACTAGTCTCACTCAGGCCCCATTGTATACGGGTTCCATCCCATGGCGTGAGCTAAGACACCAGGCATTGTTGGGTCACGCCCACCAGTTTCTCTGCCACGATTGCACTAGCATGTTTTGCGAGCATGACACCATTATGGATCAAAGTGGCTGTAGCCTGTTTGGTGTTTGCGTTTCTCCATTGGTAGTATTCAGAGTACTTTTCAGAGTACCAAAGAAGCTAGCATGGAGGGGTGAAGGTTCCATGTAGGCACCAGATCAACTTCTCCATGATCAACAATTTGGAGATCAATTGTCTTCAGCAATGAGGCAGTGCTGCCAGTTTGTCGAAAGCTACCCATTGTCTTGGCAATATCTTGGCTTGTTTGGGGATTCCCATGGGACCCTTTTGGCCAGCAACTCAACTAGATGTAACCCAGTTTGGGTACTGGAAGCTTCATTTGGTGACAAGAGATAGCCATTTGGCCCTCTCTCTCCTCCATGATATGCCAATTTCATTTTTTAATACAACAATTATTACTATTTATTAATTATAATCTATGAATATTTTATGATCTACTGTCTATTTCCTTATTGCATTCACTCATCCATTCTTTCCCAATAAAAGTACATAGTCTTTAACAAACAGAGGTTTAGAAAAAGAAATAATGCTTAATTCACTATGGGGGCAAAACAGTTCTTACAATGTTTCTTAAACTTCCTAATGCTGCAAAAAGTTAATACAGTTCCTCAGGTTATGGTGACCCCATCCATAAAGGTATTTTTTTATTTTATTTAGATCACCTTCATATATGTATATATTTCAGGAAGCCTCTACTTAATACCATATACTTACATTTAGATTTGCATTTTTATAATAAACACATAGTACTTGATATTTGGGGGACATGAAGTGCCATAATTTGAAACTCTCATGTGCAAAATCCTCTGGTTGTTGAAATATGAGCGGCGGGGCTGCGTCCCCAGCACCCCGCCGCCCGCATGGCTAGGTTATGCCCGAAATAATTACACGGAAACTGTATTCTTTCAAACACTGCCTGGCCCGGCTAGTTCCAGCTTCTTATTGGCTAGCTCTTACATATTGTTCTAACCCATTTCTAATATTCTGTGTAGCCCACGAGCTGGCTTACCAGAGAGGATCTTAACCTGTGTCTGTCTGGAGTGGGAGCATAATGGCGACTCACTCACTCAGCTTCTTTTTCCCAGCATTCTCCTCTGTCTACTCCGCCTACCTAATTTTCTGTCCTATGAGGGCCGAGGCAGTTTCTTTATTATTAACCAATGAAATCAACAGATAAGATACAAGACCCACCTCCATCATCTGGTGGTTTTCTGAAGCTCTCCCCCAACCCCGTTGACACTGAGTGGCCTTTCCCACCAGAAATTTCTTTGTACTCTTTAGCTTCATCTCCTATCTCCTTTGCCTGTTGCAGCATGGTATGTCTTTCCATTCCTTAAGCCCACTAATGGCTTTCTCCACTTTGCTTCTGTTATGTCTGCAATGCTCACCTTCTGAGTATATGCCAAGTTTGACCCTTGACACCCATCAGGTCATCTACTTGTATGACATCTTTTAAGGAGAATTTTCTCTGATTATCTATGTCTGTATGCTATCTACGATACCCTATTGCTTCCCAAGGCTTACCATAGCACCTGACCTGCTATCTCTACTATTTATTCCTGGGTGTATTATCCTTCTCTCTTAGAAGTATCAAGTTTTAATGAGGAATCTTTGTTCTACACTGCTACTTCCCATTGTCCAAAGAGTACAACTTGCATCTATATATATAAACAAATAAAAGAATATTAAAAATAATGTATAGATATTATCATATTAAGTTGAATTTAACACTAGCACTGCAACAACACATCAGGTGCTGTCAGAGCACATTCTGCTCCTTCAGCCAATAGCCTTTAAGATATGAGCCCACTGGGGCATGGTCTCTTATACTTTAAAAAGCAGCAGGAACCCTGTGCCCACTCTTTTGCTTTGGGCTCCCATTCCAGCTGCTAGACTCAGTTCCCATTTACACTCAGAGGTCTACTGTTTAGGATAGTGATCTGTAAGTTTTTCCCCTTAAATAAATAACCCTTTTTATAATCAATAATTCTGAACTGGTGTGGGATTGTTTTACGGCATCAATCAGGCATTCTATTAAACTTTGGATAGGTTTAGAGATTTTGATATTTATATATGAACAATGACACAAAATTTCTACATACTAAAGTAAATCCTAACTAGGTACAACTTAGTCTTCATAAACACACATGTACACACACAGAGAGATGATTTTTACAGGGGAGAAATAAAAGTTGTCTGAACAGACATGTTACCATCACACATAACAACATAAAGGAGAGGTGTGGGAGAGTGTTTAGGGAACAGTAACCTGCTTCTGTACTTGGAAGGATTAAAAAGTTAGATAAGAAAGAGGGTGTGGAGCAGAGTAAACAAAAATCAGCATGCTTGGTGGACAATCTCTTACAAACATTTACTTCTCACAAATTGATTTGCTTTCATTTTAATATAATATTATTTAATATAATAATAATAATAATAATGTGTTTCTAATTCTCCTTTAAGGGACAATGGATATCTCCTCTATCTATAAGCCTGAAAGAGTCTGCTTCTGTGTAAATTACAGAAAACAGGACCATATGGAAGATGCATAGCATGCTAGACAGGAAATATTATATAACTACCTGAGAACACAACCAACCCTAATCTCTCCCACCTTTTTCTCCAACCTTCATTAGTATCTATTGTAGGGCAATCTCTAACTGGGTTGATGCTGACGAAGGAAGCCAGTGTATTAATGGCTTTTGTAAATGGCCCTAAAGTTATGGCCCATTGAGGGAGGTGAGATGTAACTATTTTAAGCACAGATTTTCCAAGTAAAGAGACCAGACTGGAGGTTTCTTAAAGGTGTTACATCCATTTTCAAATAACCACCTGGAAATTCTAATAGCATGAGTTTTATATTAAAAAATAATGGCATTTTAAAAGTCTTAATTACATTAATTTACTTATTGAGGGGATGGTACATGGCACAGTCCATGAATATAGGTCAGAGGACAATTTGTGGGAATTACTTCTCTCTCATGAGGGTCTGAGCACTTGAACTCAGGTCATCAGGCTTAGCAACAAGCATCTTTACCCACTGGGCCATTGTCATCATGCACTGCATCATATATAAGGATGATAAAGAAATCCTTTATCATATTTCATTGCATATGTGTATGATATAATTAAAACCAATAAATTATGTTGAAATATGAAGCGGCGGGGCTGCGTCCCCAACACCCCGACCGCTTGGCTAGCTTATGCCCGAAATAACAACACACAAACTGTATTCATTTAACTACTTGGCCCATGAACTCTAGCCCTTACAGGCTAATTCTTGCACCTGGACTAGCCCATTTCTAATGATGTGTGTAAGCACCCCAAGGTGCGCTTACCGGGAAGATTCTAGCCTCCGTCCATCATGGTGTCTCTGCTCCAGAGAGCAGAGCTGTTGAGTCTCTCTGGGAACAGAGCAGAGTCTGACCTCACTTCCTCTTCCGCCCAGAATTCTATTCTGTTTATTCCGCCCACCTATCTTTTAACCTATCAGGGCCAGCAGTTTCTTTATTGCTCAGCCAATGAAATCAACAGATTGATATGACACTCCCACATCAAAATTAAAAATAAGAAATGAAGTGAACTTTAATTAATTTTCTATCTTCATGCACACAGTTCAGCGTGTAAGACGAGACATGGAAGACTCAAATGGACAGGCTCACAAGTAATGGAGTCATGTGTTTTGCTGAGTTCTTTTTTGCATACTCAGTGAGGACTCAATTCCTCAACTTAATTATCCTCCTGTGAGGATACCCTCTGTCATAATTTGGGAAAGGATAGAAAAAAATGTAATTGTCCTTCTACTATCTGCTATCTGCCATCCTGTCATTTCATCTTGTCTGCCCACAACCTGTAATGGCCTCTACCCTCAACATCCCACCAGAGAACCAGAGACCGTCCTTTTCCATCTCTGCTCTCACTACCCAGCTGGGAGTCTTCAAACAACAGGCCTCACTTCATGTAGGAAAATGTGGAAAGTCCAAAGTCCTCTCCCCTCCATCCTGGTCTAGGAAGGTGAACATCCAAACTGGCTAGGCTCCCACAAAGCCAGAACATGAAGTAGGATCAAAACCCAGTGCCATTGTCCTTGGCTTCTCAGCAGCCCTCATTGTCCGCCATATTCAGAGAGTCCGGTTTTATCCCATACTTTTTCAGTCACAGTCCAGCTGGCCTTGGTGAGCTCCCAATAGATCAGCCCCACTGTCTCCGTGGGTGGGTGCACCCCTTGTGGTGACTGCCCTTCAGACTGGAGAGGGAGGGGGAGAGGAGTGGGGGGAGTGGGAGAGGAGTGGGAGGAGGG
>NW_026067922.1:5217570-5233303 GCF_014885135.2 Alexandromys fortis
GGGGAGGAGGCGGAAATTTTTTTTCAATAAAAAATTATATTACAAAAAAAAAAGATGTAAAGGTAAAAAAAAGAAAGAAAATGTGGAGTGGTCTATAGAGTTTTCAAATTTCTTTCAATATCCCACAGAGATACTCCAAAGATGGCAAAGAGTCTCCTATAGACTTACAGTTCCAGCTCCAAGATATGTACAGTGTGTGTGTGTGTGTGTGTGTGTGTGTGTGTGTGTGTGTGTGTGACAAAGAGAGAGAGATAGTAGTAGCACTAGTAGCATATGTGTGGATAGGTACACACGTATCTGTGGAAGCCAGAGGACTGTCATTCCTTCTGTATGGTCCTTTGTGAATTTGTTATTTGTTTTATTTTTACAGGGTCTCCCACTTGTTTGGAAGTTGCTGGCTACAAAACCTAGGGTTGCTAATCAGAGAAGTCCAGGGATCTAAGACCTGAATATCTCTACTTCCTAACACAGAGGGCATCACACATACCTTGTTATGTAGGTTCTGTGGGAGTGAACTCAGGTTTTAATTTTAAAGCCAAGCTAGCTGTCACCTCAGGCCCTGTGATGTGCTTTACAACAACTCGACGTTTCCATTTTATTTTGCCTCTTATGTTAGAGTAGTTTGTATCTAATCCTTCTAAAGGAAGAAAATCAGCTTAATATTAATGATGCCCTGTTCACAGGTAATTTTGTCCCAATGTCATCATGCATATATTCAAATTATTTTCCTAAGAGTGATGATATAGAGCAAGGCAAATTGTATAGTTTAAGAGAGAAGTTTCCACTTTTTATACTATTGATTTTCTCTTCTGCTTTATTCCTTTATTTTACAATTAGGATGATAATATCCAGTCTCCAGAACAGTTTGTTTTCTAAACAAATGACAATTAAATTAACCCACACCAGTCTTTGGATATAAGACAAAAACAGAGCTAACCAAATGGACGCTGTAGTTTTGAAATAGAAACAGTTATGAATTTTGAAAAGAAAAACATCGTTTTTCATCACATTTCTGGTCAAATCAAAACAAAAAATATAAAATTTTAACTTTTGCCATCCCGGGTAACTGCAACCATTTATTGAGTGAATTTTGCTGGTGGAGGCAAAAATGAGGAAGTGCCTACTATGTGTCATCTGCTGCTATCACCAGTGCAGAAGGAGAACATGACTCTGACAAAGAAAGAATATTCAGTTGACAAAATCTACCATCTTCAAAATGTTTAGAGTTTACAATGGATTTTCACAATGTGTTAATTCCGAAAGCTCTATAGTGGCATTCTATGATGGGGTGCATCTTGGGTTGATGGATTCAAAAGACCAGCACGTTCTCAGAAGTAGCCTGTAGCACTGCATTTCAGAGAGTACTTTTAAAGCTCCCAGAGAGCCAGAGGTGGTGGCATTTTCCTGTCATCTCAGCACTCCAGAAACTAAGACAGGAAGATGGGGCATTCCAGACCAGCTTGGACTGTCTAAGTAAAATTCATAGCTATTTCAACTTCAAAGCTACAGCATTCATAGGGTAGCTCTGTTTTTGTCTAAATAAATAAAAATAAAAGCCAACCAAAATAAAATAGAGTCCTTGAAATGTCTTAGGGGAAATATGACAAGTGATAGGTAAACACATAAGCAGAGCAAACCATTTGCTTCTATATGTCTTATAGTATGTCTGAGAGGGGAAAGGAAGAGTTAAGCAAAGACGAGAAAGACCAAACCATTGATCCAGTACAAAAGGAACATAAAGTACATTTTAAAATTATGCTAGTGATGTTTTCCCCAAGTTGTTTTTGTTTTCTTTTCACCAAGTTTAACTCGGTGGGTGCTTCCTCACCACCCAAGGCTATAAGTTAGAATCAAAGGTAAGTCCAAGATGATTTGACCTCAGCACACTGAGAAAGAAGCCAGTGTGCTAGAGAGGTGGCTCAGTGCTTAACAACATTTGCCACTCTTGAAAAGGACCAGAGTTTGGTTCCTGGCACCCATGTCAAATGACGCACACCTGCCAATAACTCCAGCTACAAGGCATCCAATGCCCTCTTCTTGTCTCCATGGGCACCCACTTTCACCTCCATATTCCCATACACACAAACCATAATTAAAAAGAAATAAAATGTTAGGAAAACTTTAGCTCAAAAGGCTGTCATGCTTGGTTTCTGCACTCGAACAGACATGCACTATTCTCTGTGGGAACCATGGACAGGAAGGGTATGTGAGTGGAAGAAGGAATGGTCTACGGCCATGGGAGAACATTAGTAAAATCAAGTGACTATTTCACGTAATGTTTGTTGTCTACTCATAACTACAGAAGGTTGGAAAAGCCTTCATTTCACCCTTTAATCTTGCTGAATGGACACAGACCATGTAGAAAGATCTGCTGTGGTCTAATTACTACTTAATTGTTGTTTTAAACAAGTTCAACCAGCAGCAAATATTTTTAAAGTGATAGCATTTAATTAACATGCGTATCGATTGTTTCCCAAACATAATCCCTTTACTATTACTTTATTTTTGCACTTAAACTTTGGCTGTTAACTAGATACTTAAGAGATTTATTTACATTGGTCACCAGCCAGTCAGAAATATTTAGATACTATGCTTGGAAGTAAGGATTATCTAACCATTCACAAGCTCTTATAATAAAACATTTGTCATAACCCATTAATCCATTAGGACTTAGTTCCCATCCCATCCTTTCACTAACACCTTGCTTTGAACATAGGCAAGTTTGGCTGCAATTTTCCTTTTTTATCATATATCATAATTACAGGATGGGATGCACCAAAGTTGAATTCCAAAAGCCCTGCACTCTGCTTGAACTTGGCATACAGAAACTCAGCTAGTAATTCCAGGGCTGGGATGTATCCAGCCTCAAGTTCTGAGATCGCACTTGGATCATGGGGTAGAAGACAAGAGGAAAAGTGTCTGGGTATGTTATTACCTCATAGAGATTTGAAAGTGGACTTTGAATGCATCTGGCACAATTCTGGTGGCCTAAAGTGCAGGATTAAGAGAGTCACTCGACTACAGCCCTTTCCCCCATAGCTCCTACTCCAGCCATTCTGCCTTATGAAATACCTATGTCTCTGCAAATAAAATCCCTTGCATGTGATTGTACTTGAATATATCAACACGAATCTGCAGGATTCAGTTCAAGAGCAAATGACATTCACTCTCAGATTACTTATATTTAAAGAATTCAATGTCATTGAATAATTCTATCAATTATGGCTTTTGGTGATCCTCAAAGTAGTCATTTTTTTGCACAAAGAGAAGCAAAGAGGAAACACAAGATCACTAACCTAAAAATAAAGATATTTGTTTTATAAATAAATGTGTCATCATCATTCAATAAAACTGTTATTATTGTTTGTCTAATTTAGGCTATAAAGTTCAAGCTAGCATTTAAGAATCCATTCTGCAAATTATAAGGTATCAGGTATATAGGCCATTATTTTAATAATTGATGGGAGTAAACTTGAAGTTATGATTTATTGGGTGCTGTGCCTATATTTGTGCTGACATTCGGGAAAGTCTAAAGATGTAACATATGGATCCAACGTAAACTAAAACAGGTACATGACTGCAGTTCTAGGGACAAAGAAATTGAGGTCTTGAGATGTGGCAATTTGTCTCAGGTACCATCAGTATCCCAGGGCAAGAGCCGAATTCACTTACACAAGAGCCACCAGCAAACTGTTGATTGCCATGAAACTATTTACAATAGCTAATCTATGCAATCAGCCACGGTAGGCATTACAGTTGAATAGATACTGAAAATTTTCTGTGGACATACAGCAAAATGTTAATCAGCCATCAAGGAGAAAAACAATCATGCCTTTTGCAGGAAAATGGATAAACTGTGAGCCCATATGTCAACTAAGCCAGAACCAGAAATGCAGCTAGCATATGTCTTTTCTCACCTAAGGATTCTAGAAAACAAAGTTCATGAAAGGTGATGCGGGACTTTGTAGAGAAAAGAATTGGACCAGAGGGGAAGATGGTGAGGGAGAAGGACAAAGGAAATTCAATATAATCAAGGTATTCTGTACACACATATTCAGTGTATTGATGAAACCCATTATTATGTATGTTAGTATAAGATAACTTTAAAGTGAATAAAAATTGTTCTTCAAGGCTAAGTCAATAGGATACACTATTTCTAAGCCTCAAATTCTTGATGAGGTTAATGCATCTGCCCTATGGTCATGGTCATAAAGAGTAATGAAAAAGAAAAACCCAGGTAGAGCAATCAATTGCACCAAGAGGAAAACCATAATCATCTTTATGGAAAATGATCACTGGAGGAAATTCCCTGGGTAATAATTGGATTGAGCTGGATTTCATAAATGACTTCACATTTCCCTGTTCCATATTAATTTCTCAAATACACTTAGTATTTTTGTTTTTAACATTTATTTTTAATTTGGGGGATATGTATGTACTTTTCAGTGTGACTTTGTATGTGTCTGTCTTCAGCTTCCCATTGTGGGGTGTGTATGTACTTTTCAATGTTGCTTTGTACGTGTCTATCTGCAGGTTCCCATTAGGGGATATGCATGTACTTTTCAGTGTGGCTTTGTAAGTGTCTGACTACAGGTTCCCGTGCATGTGTAAGCATCATATGTCTTACCTCTATTGTTTTCCACCTTTGTTCTTTAAGACAGAAGGTCTCTCACTAAATTTGAAGCTCATGGATTCTGCTAGGCTGACTAGCCAATGTAAACTCAGGGGTCCACCTACCTCTGCTTCTATTGCACTGGGAGCCGCAAGCATACACCACCATGCTCAGTTCTTACTTGCATGCTGGGGACCTGAACTGGGGTCTACTTGCTTATATGTCATGCAGTTAACTGGCTGGGTTTTTTTTTGTATCCCCAAATTTATTTTTTTAGCTGATATATCACAACTGTATACATTCATAGGGTATAATATGATGCTCACACGTACACATTCACACTGCAAAATGTGTCATTTTAAAAAGCAAGCACACTTAATAATAAAATGTCAAAAGCACCTTGTCAACGGAGATAGAGTGGCCACTGGAGGACAGTTTTAGACTTTGCTTTCTCATCTGTGAAGACAGTTCATCCACAAGGCATCTATCTGTTTGGCAGTCACCTAGCCAGTTCCATTTGGTAATATCACACAAGAACAGATTTAAGTTTCGATTTGTCAAGACAGCAGATGCTCAAAATGTTTGAAGATTTTATACTTATGCAGCAACATTGAACAAAGATGTTTCACAACATACCCCAGCCCTGTGGCCCAGAGGTCACTGGGGAGGAGGAGCACAGAAAGACTGTAGAGCCAGAGGTCCAGGATGACTACAGAGACACTCTTTCTCGAATACAACAGGACAGCCTCACATATAAACTCAAAGCCTAAGTTATGACAGCATGTCTAAGACCGGCCCATGCTCAAGTCAGACAAAATCCCATCATGGATGTATGACATAGAGTACAAACCCAAGCTGAAAAGCTATTGCAATTTATAGGCATTGGAGGGGGAAAGTCATTTTTCTTTCTTTTCCCTGGTAGCTCCAACAGAAGGCCACCTACCTGAGGGTATATGGACAGCACAGCTTAGATTGGTTGGTACTTTAGTGAGGATATAAACTTGGTGGGTAGGACAGAGATTTGGGTCTGGGAAGGATTGGTGGAGTGGGTGAATATGATCAAGATATGTTGTTTAAAATTACCAAAGAATTAATTTTAAATAAAGAAAAATGTTTCTTATCATTGAAACAAATTGCTTATCGCATGTCACTCAGGTCACGTGAGTAAAGATTCACATGTTTCAAATTAACATGCATTTTCTCCTTGGATGGCAGCAATCAACCTTCATGAGTAGCAGTCACCCACGATATTAGGCCAGTAAAGAAATGACCACCAGGTTTGTCCATATCCTCCCAGGCATAACCCAGCCTCTCTAGTGAGAAATTCCTAAAACTGATTCCAGGTTCTCTAAAAAGAACTTACTAGATTGCCTGTGGGTGGCGACTCAATTCATGGGAGAAGGGATGAAATTGCAACTTTTTGATGGTCCCAAAATTATACTGTAGTTTCTAAACGTACATGTCAAGATAATGAACAGTCAGGAGAAGATATGTAACCAGGTTGTCGTCTGTCATTTCTAACAGCCAAACCTGATTCAGAAAATCCTTCAAACGCTCCTTGAAAGATCATTCCCCAACATTAATGTTGCACCTCAAGAGGAATGCTATGTGCATTATATAGATAATTATATGTTGGTGGTGTTTTGTGAAAAAAAAAAAAAACAATTAAAATCTTTGAACCATCCTTCCCATAAACAGGCTATCATTTAATCTAATGAGGTGGTTATGTAGTTAGTATGTTAGAACCAACAGTGGATGAATAACATCATGCAAGTTAATCATTTCCAAGCACAGGAGCCCACACCTCCAGTCCCAGAGGGCTGATCAGGAGGCATGCAAATTGGAGCCCAGGAGGGGTTCTATAGTGAGACCCCATCTCACAGAAAACTAAATAACCAGGCACTTACTACGGAGTCTATTAAATTTTTTTTATTTTATTAATTAATTTAAAACTTACATCTCTCTTTCATAGGTATACTATTGAGATTCAAATGAAGATGTGACCCCATTTTCACTACTTAACTGTTAGATGATTCTCCCGGAGTGTTAGTTGTTGTGAGGAGGTGCGGGCTGCATCCCGCTGCCTGGCTAGATTAACCCCTGAAATAACCACATAGAAATTGTATTAATTAAACCACTGTCTGGCCCATTATTTCTAGCCTCTTATTGGCTAACTCTCACCTATTAGTTTAACCCATCTCCATTATCGTGAATCGTCATTTGACTGTGGCTTACCCACATGAGTCTAATCAGCGTCCGTCTCAGGCAGAAAAAGCATGGCGTCTGCCACACTGCACTTCTTCCCAGCATCCAGTTCTCTTTTCCACACCTATCTAGGTTCTGCCCTATCTAAAGGCCAGGGCAGTTTCTTTCTTTGACCAATGAAAGCAACATATAGTCAGAAGGACCTCCTACACCAGTTAGTAGTGACTTCTCCATCAATGGATCTGTTCTATGCTTGTCCCATGTGACTAACCCCATTATGAAAGAGAGCATTGGCCATCCACCTAATGAAGTCCCCAATCTTTACAGCCACTCCTGGTCATGAACGATCCTTAAGACATGACACCTGGCCTTGGGGAAGCTACGCCATCTCCAAGCATTGCTTCTTGAGATGGTATTTGGGAAGTGAATTCTTACACACCTTGGACTGAACACACCCAGGATCTCTGTCTATTTTCCCATGCAATCTTGCCAAATGAAAACGTGATTTACCTAAAGATCATCTCATGCCTTTTGACAGGGCTTTTGTAGCCACATGGCTTATGTCACTTTCGTTATCTCTAAATTTCCCTCCTACAAGTCCTGATAATTTAGACAATAAAGCAATTAGGGTGAAACTATTTTTCATCTACTTCCAATCAGCAGCAGGTCATCCACGCCTAGCCTGGCTAGACTGCACCATCTCACAATCCAATCTCAGCTTATCTGTAAAGCAGAGAGTGAGAGAGAAAGCCACATTCAGATCCCTTCACTTACTTTAATTCATTGCTCATTTAATGACGTCAAAAGCAGACGCGTCCAAATGTCTCCATCCACTGACACATTGCAGATGTTCATGCTTGCTTCTGCTTTCTGAGGGAAGGCGGCAACTCTGAAGTGTTGGCTCTCTGATTGCTTCCTGACCATACAAAGCTGTCTAAGACGTTTCTGCAACTTATGCTTGACTCATGCACTTCTGCACCCTTATTGTCCATGAGCACTAATGCACTGTTCCCTCCGTGAGTGCATCTGGTCCCATTTCTTCCTTAACTGGTGAAAAGATAAAATGAATTATAGTCATGGCTCTGGTCGTGTGTGTGTGTGTGTGTGTGTGTGTGTGTGTGTGTGTGTGACCTAATGTGTATGTGAATGGGTGTGCGTGCACATGCCAGTGTGCATATGGTGGTCATAGGATACCGTTGTGTGGAATTCCTCCTCAGCTTCAGCACGCCTTGTTTTTTGAGACAGTCCATCCCTCACTGGCCCAGGCTTCACCAAGTAGGCTGGCCCAGCTGATCAACAAGGATCAAGGTTCCAAATCTCCCAAACTTCTCAGCACCAGGCTTCATCAGCAGTGTTCTAGAAACCTAAGCTACAGCCTCACGCTTGTGGAAAACACCTTGCTGATGTGTCTTTTCCTCCACTCCAGCTCCTGCCTATCTTAGGTTTTGCCTGACTTCACCAAAGAGTGGACTTTATAAATAACGCATTGTGAAAACTAGGGGTACCCTGATCTCCATGTCATGTAGATCTCACATGTCACCACGTTCTAGAGACACTCCATTCATTCAACAAATACTTTCTTTGAAAGAGTCTAGATTCCAAACCAAGTTTAGCTATCAACAACAAAAAGAAGATGGAAAAACCCTGCTCTCTGAGAACCAAACACAATAGGAAACATCCTACTCCTGGAGACCTCTGTTTTCTGACATAAAGATCCAGAGAGCAGTCTGGGGGCTGTTATTTTGCTCCTTTGAAGCCTATCATTTCCCCAAACCCATACTTACTTTTACAAGCATTTCTCCTTTATAAACATGAAGGACATACCTGTTAAGTTGAAAGTCATTGTCAACACTGTAAATGTCAGCACAGGCAACTGGCTATGTATGTTACTCATCTTTCAGACACTGGTAATAATTTGGGATGGCATACTGTACATTCTACATATCTAAATATCTTGAGACCAGCTATATTCATCAATTATTAATGAGTAGAAACACAACAAATCACTCTTTGTGTGCTTGCTTCATCCTCATAAAAATTAACTAAAATACTTATGTGTACACAATTAACTAAATTACTAAACTGAACAAAATACTTGTGTGTATATGTTGAGAAAATCAGTTCTCTCTGTATATTAAAATGTCATTGGGCTTTAAATGGTTGCAAGCAACAGTTAAGGAGGAATTATTACTTACATTTTTTTCAAACTAAATTACTTTTAATTATATAGAGAGGCAATTTTAGTTTCATTGTTCCATTGCTCAGGGGATTCCAGGCTCAAGACAAAGTATTGGCCAAAAGTAAAGGACAGAAGTGGGTCCTGTCTTCTGACCTTCCAGGAAGAGGTCTAAGAGCTGACTGCTTGGTCTGATCTCTTTTGTAGAGTGGTATTTAAATTCCTGCAGAATCAGCCCCAGAAACCTCAGAAACAGTCCTTTTGAGTCTACATGTTCAGAGTCCTAGAAAGAAAACATGTTTCTCCCATCCTCTCAGAGTGTTTAGACAAATGAAAAATGGCCCATAAAGGATGGAAAATTCTCAAAAGAGGATGAGGTAGATAGGAAGGGATTAAAAAAGAGAGGAGAAGAAAGGTGTTGGAGGGAAGAAGTAGAAACAAATGTGTAGGAAGAGAAGGACAGTGGGAAGAAGTGGTACTATGAGGGAAGAGAACTTAGAAGGAGAAGAAAGGAGGAGGATGGGGAAGGGGGAAGGTAAGGATAAAGAAAAAGGGGTGGAGAAAGAGGAGATAAAAGGGAGAGTAAGAAAAAATGGGGGAGAAGCAGAGAAGGGAAAGAAAAAGGAGGAAGAATAGGAAGGAAGAAGACAAATGGAAGAAGAGAAGAATAAAGAAGCAGAGGACGGGGAGCAGGAAGAAGAGGAAATTCATTTTATATGTGAAAAAAAATGAAGTACATAACATGTTTTGGCACACCACATGTTAGCAGACTAGGCATGCCTTTAAAAATAAAGTGAAGGGTTTGTTTGGCTTTACAACTTCAGTGATACCGTCCATCATGGCAGGTAAGATATGGTGGCAGAAGCAGGAGGAGTGTGGTCATGTTACATCCACAGTAGAAGAAAGGGGAATGATAACTGTTTGTGTTCATCCCATTTTCTATTTTATATGCAGTGGGGGACCCCAGCCTATGGAATGCCCCTACCCACATTTAGAGATGTTCTTACTCTGCAATTCACATCATCTATATAGTCCCTCACAGCTGTGCCCGGAGACTTGCCTTCTAGGCAATTCTGCATCCTTTCAAGTTAATAGTCAATGTTATGCATCACAGAGATCTTCGTTCATGGAACTGGGATTCAGTCCCAGGGTGTGTGGCACTGGGGACTTGTTTAACTGTCATTTCTTCCCTGGACCACACCCAGGGATCCAGCTGTTCCTCCAGCTTCCTGATCCCTCTACCTCCCATGTCATATTTAAACTCCAGGCTTTCCACATGTTCGTTTCTGCCTGGATTACTTCCTTGGCACATATCTCCTCAGCTTTAAAGTCCTACACATGTCTCATAAAAACTTCTCCTAGCCTGTTGGTAGCCCTAGTCATTATAGTACAACTTCTAAGAAAGCAACAACAGAAGTTATTATATTTTGATGGTATATACTTTGGTCTCACACATGAGGTTACAAGGTGCTCAAGAGGAAAGGGGTATGTGTGTGTGTGCTGTGTTTGTGTGTGTTGCATGTGTATATGCATATATATATATATATGCAATTTGCTTCTATATACTCTAAGCTGTGCATAACAAGATCTGTCTTCTACACAATTTAGACATGATGCTGGATAAGTCAGTGCATGAGCTAGACCACTGGTATTTATGTGGCAAACCTAATGTGTTCAAAATGGTCAAACCTAACAAAAAGCTCTTATTGACCACAAAAGAAACAAGAAGAGATAGAACAGGAAAGAAAATAAAGGAGAGATGAGAAGAGTAAAGGAGATGAGAAGACTGAATGGGAGATGAGATGGATGAGGAAGGAAATGGGGAGGGGAAAAGAGAGGAGAGAAAGGAAAAGGAGGAAAGGAAAGGGAGAGAATGGAAAACGAGATATCAAAAAGCCCTGAACAAAATATTTGGTGATTCCAAACCTCTACACATGGAGATAACATAAACTTCTGCAAGATATCCTAGAATGGATATAAAATTGCAATCCCGAATAAAGTTTAAAAGATTAACAAAGACCTATTCACAGCTTTGGAGAAGAGAGCAAATTTGAGCATTCCATCTCCTCTGAGTTAAGAGCCATTTCTACATGGACAGATACAGAAGGCAAAGGAAGGTCAATGAGAGAAACATGGTAGTGAGACACATCCACAGACACCCCGAATTGTGGGGTTGTGCCCCCCCACACACACACAATGACCCATGCAGGGGAAGATTCTGTTATGTCTTTGCTAGCATGGACTTCTTTTAAGAGGCAACACAATGTGGAGAATGTTTGTATTATGCCCCTGTCCTCAGCTGTTTGGGTATCTACACGTTGGAATCTGTATAAGCAGAGAAAAAAATAAATCTCTTTCCTAGAACTGAGTTGAGTTAATCTTCCCCCTGGATAAGAAGTAAAAGGGAGGTGATAATTGTCTCAGCTGATGGCTGTGTTTACAAACTCTTCTGTCTCCAGAGAAAGGCCACCTGTGCTTTTCTTGCATCAACACAGGCTGCGCCAGCTAGGAGAGGCTCCTAAACGGGGCTTGCAAGTCTTTATCCTGTGACCAGTATTCCATTTTCAGACAGTGAGTGCTGAAGCCTTTATTTGACTTGTTCAAGAGCCCTAGAATAAGAACTATGGTGAAATCCTTCAAAAAACACGTTTTTGCATAGCACGTAAAGCCTACCATAATCCCCTTTTCTCTCTGAAATTAAAAGTATGTTAGTGCCTGAGTGTGGTAGCAGACATGGCCAGGAAGAGAAAGGCGCCCTCCAAACAGTTTTGTGGGTCCTCCACGGAGCGACTGAGCTGATCACATTGTTTGAAATTAGGGTGGGTTTTCAGATAGTGAAATTTCAGTTACCAGGTGGCAGAGGCAATTTATCAGACACTCATAAAATAAAGATCAAAAAGCTCATCGGTCGCCCAGTGCGTCTGGGATCTAGGAAGGAACACTCCGGTCTCTCCATCCTCTAAACAGCTCTCACTTAAAGAGATTGATGTTTATAATAACAAGAAAAGGAGAAAGGGGTCAGGTCAAACTCTGCCAAATAGCAGGTGTTGTTTTAAGTTTTCTTGTTCTGTCTTTTTTTCCCCCTTAAAGTGTAATCTAAAAGAATATTGAGTTGTCGCAATGAACATTCTCTATGGGTATTTTTAAAATGTATGCCAACATAAAAAAAAATGTGACTTGAAAACCAATAAACAGAAGCCTTTGACCCTCAAAGCATTTCAGACTTTTCCATAAAATTCTCAGTATACTAAATTAACTAACTAAAATAAAAATTTAACACTAAACATACTGGGCAGGTTATATTTATCTATTTATGTTTATGGTCATAGGAGAGGAATAGAGAAAGTGATGTAATTTTATTCTAATATATAAAATCAAGTTAAACAGATTAGGCGTTGGCATTTTTGGAGATGGATCATGCTTAGCACATTAATTTTGTTTAAATATATAGTAATTACATTTATGCCTGTCTTTTGAAGCATGATTAATAAAAGCTCAGGGGTAGAAATTGGGGTTCTGTTGAAGACCAGAAAATCAAGACAGCCAGCCACTGACTCTTACCTTGACCTCAGTCTGGAAATGGTGATCCTGCCTCCAGGAATCTCAGAATGAGACTGTGTCTGAGAGTTGTCTCCTCCAGTTTTATAATCCTCTCTAGGGCTGGAATTAAAGACTTGCATTACTGGGATTAAGGATGTGCCACTCGGTTTCTATGGCAAACTAGTGTAACCACTGGGATGAAAGGTGTGTGTTACCACTGCCTGGTCTGTTTTACTCTCTTCTCTTCAGGAAAGCTTTTTTTTATTAAAATACAAATGAAATGCTACTACAATCTTTGGATCTTCATCATTTCTAGGAAGAGAAGAGATTTACCTGTGGCTGCAGATATACATGCTACCAGGGCATGTGGCACCTGATTTTGGCTCTAGAACCTGTGTTCTCACTGGTCACAATGCAGAAGAGTTTTAGGTTTCAGCTTGGCACCAGGTGGTCAGTGCCTCGATGGAGTGTCACCTTTGCTTTTCCCATAGAATTGAAATTATGACACCAAAGGATTTGACTACTTAAAAGCCAATTTGGAAACATTGATTTTATTAAGGAATCCTTGCCTTGTCTTATGGAATGATTTGGAGGATTACATCACAAAATACCATGCACTAAAGAGTTGGTCTGCAGAGTGACAATACTGGGGAATGGTGAGGCCTTCAGGAAGCAGACTTTGTGGGGGTCATTCTTATGTTTGGGGAACTACACTCTTCAGGGGCACTTGGGGACTCCAACCTGGTCAGTCTTTTTGCTTTAGGATATAACTGATTTACATCTACCACAATTTGTCCACCACTACCATCCAGCCACCTCACCAGAGTATCGACGTAATGTACCGGAACCTCCGAAGGCATATCTTCAAATGGATTCTTCTGTTTAGAAGTTAATTATCTTGGCTGTTTTGCTACAGAGATTGAAAGGTAACGAATATACCTTAGTTCCAAGTGCCTATTTTCTTCCCATTTGTCTTAAGCAACATAGGGACATGACATAATATATAGTAGTCATAATAGCCTTTTAGAGTTCATCCATGGAACATCTGAGGTTCAATGTGGGTCCCACAACAGCTGCGCTTCTAGTATCAAGCTCCATCTTGTCTGTTTCATTAACTCATCTTGCTACTTTAGGCTTGCTTGTCCCTCTTTTGATCTAGCTCACTGTATCACTCCTCTCTTCTTTCCCTCTTCCTCCCATTTCTTCTTCTCCTTCCTATTTTTCTTGTGGTAGATCTTAAATTCTTCTTGAACTGTGGAAGAAATGGAGAGAATAAGAAAGAAAGAAAGACGAGCAGTAGGGGAAAGAGGAGGAAGGCTAGAAAAGAGAAAACACAGCAGCAAAAATGGAAAGCTGGTAACGCAAGAATGGGAAAAATAAAATATTTAATAGATTAAAATATAGTAAGGTGTATAAGGACTAATTAAAGATGATAACTCAAGACTAATGAGGACAAAGGTAAGAAGAAAGGAAGAAAATGATTGTTTTGTTTAATAGAAAAATTCTGCCACTGTTTACATTTCTAGTCTTTCAAATTTGTTCATTGAATTTGTTAGTTCTTTAAAATATTTGAATATAGTGAGAGAAACTATTAATATTAAAACTATTAAACTATTAAAAATGGATAAAAATAGATGAGGAAAATATACTGTGACACATGGACAGTAGATAGGTGTACAGACAGATGGATGAAAGGAAGGATAGAAGGATAGATGGAAAAACAGGCAGATAGAAGATTTTGAGCCTAGAAAGAGCATTGTGGCCATCACAATATTTTATAACAAATACATGACAATCATCACAAAGCAAATAAACAATTTCAATGTCAGATCCTGACCTACACTACTGATCCAAGACAGTATATTTATAAACATATCAAAAGTATAAATGATAAGAAAAAAAAGATGAATACTCAGCAAACTTAGACAGTCAGCGTGAGGTTCTAATTCAGCCAACAAGAAAATATTCCTCTCCAAATGTGTTGGACACAGAGAAAATAAATCGAAGATAGCATGGGAGACATAGTCATGCGCTGGCCCTACAGCTAACACATGGGATCATTAATTCATGTTTTTGGGGAGAGGAGAAAAGTCAGTTCTTACAAAATATATTTTTCTTAGCCCACAGCCATTCCTAAATATCACAGTTCTTTGGCATTCTTGTGAAAACTATATATCTTGGGGGTCTTAAAATTACTCCCCCAAAATTCACATTCTCTGAACCAATGGCAATTGAAGGCATAGGGTTAAAGGGCTTTACCTCAGGGGATGCTGCTGAGTAATTAGGAAGGACTGACATGCTGGCATCTTTCCCACAGCAGAGAGCCAGGGCTGATACCAAAAGGGCTATAGGTAAAGTATTCTGCTGTTGGCAGACAGGGCCCACACAATTGTCAGGCCAGGAGACATCAGATAAATCACCATCTCTGGCTTATTACTACACAACCAATCAGATACATAAGTAGCAGCCACGGAAAAACGTGGGTCATATGCAAGTTCCCTGAAACTTTAGGATAATTAACTTCTACCTGTTACACTTTTTATCCTTAAAGTCAGATAGGATCAAATTTTCATTGAAAACTAGGACTCATTGATTCACACAGACTAGACTCCAAATTTGGAAAAGTCATATGACTTTAAAAATATGATTTTGATGATACCCTCAATCCTTTCCTGTTGGCATCTACGAACAAAAGGCCTATAGAAACATCGTGATGGCCTAATGGCTTATTCGTATTCTGACTCTGCAGAACCCATGAGAACTACATACCACATTTTTGAGAAACTTCGGAAAATATGAAGAGCCCTGAGTACAGAAATCCTTGGGTCCATCCTCCTCAAGGAGAGTGAGATGTGGACCACAGAGCAATTCATTCACGACAAACTTGCCTATTGTACCTCCCTTCTGGATCAGTTGTTTCCCTTGCTTTATGATTTGAGATGCCTGGATACCATTATATGTGAGCACCAGCATTGTATCCATTGCTGTCCTTAAAGAGTCAGTAATATGCCAGAGCCTATCAATAAACAAATCATGCCCAGTTCCATAACAGTTGAGTTTTCATTGATCACAGGTTCTCTTGGTATCATACAGTGGTTCTTACCTTTAACACCAATCTACTTCTGGTTAAAGAGATTTGATGGCACAACTGGGAAGCCAGGATTACACATATAATAAGATGATACAACATTTGTTCAATA
>NW_026067922.1:5233355-5237843 GCF_014885135.2 Alexandromys fortis
CATTATGAAAGGAGAGAGGCACATATGTTAAATACTAAGAAAGCAATGACATGAATCTTTGACAGATATGGCAAGTCATGTTTCTGTACCATAGGGCTGTAAGATTGCCAAGAATTTCATAGATATTCCTCTTTTCATGTATTAATGCTGCTACTAATAAGTAAGTAAAATTATAGAATAATGTGTAAGCATGTAGACTTTTGACTCTAATAGTTTTGTGTTTGTTCACTGGCTTTTGTAGACATGGACAACCCATTAATCTTTCTGAACATGTATTTTCTTACTTATACAGTGGGTATAATAATCTGATCAGAGAGTTTACTGTAAGAAAACATGCAAACATGTCACTAAAATGCAAATATCAATGCACTCATTATTATACAATGTATGCTTTATAAAGTAAATAAGCTTTGAATTTAATTTTGTTCATTATTATGGTTTGCTTATGTGAGTGTCAAATACATAGGTGTCACAATAAGTGGGGAAGACAAGAGAAACCTTTAGGAGTCCTTCCTCTTCTTTCATGGGGGGTTCTATCAATTATATGCAGAAATTGCTTTTACACCACCTACTGAGCCAGCTCCCTGACATTAAATTAGTTTGTACTGTGTGGGGGGGGGGGGGGGGCAAATGTATGGGAAAGAGAAAGTCATGTTAACAACTCAAAGTCATGGAGGTGTTGAAAGCAATGAACATGGAAACCCACTCTGAATAGCTTTTCTTCTTTCCACAAGAAAAGTAATCTTCTTGGGACAGAAAGTTAAATAAAACACTGCTTGTGGCCTTGGAGATCTCAGGGTCTTGCTAACAATATGACTATGTAAAAAAAAAAAAAACAAGTTAATATACTAACATAATCCAGGGAGGAGAAAATAAACAGCATGCTGTGGGGTCTAGGGGAGTAGCATGGATGGGACAAATCCTGTAGCTATATAGAAGTTTGAAAAAGGGATGGATTAGCCCCGTGGAATTACCTGGAGCCCCGCTCATTCTTCATAATACTCTGTACTGGAAGGTGTTAGTATAGAGTTTTATACCTCTAATGCTATCCCTCAAGAGGTCTGAGGCAAGAGGCTTATGAGCTGGAGGCCATCCTGGTCCACCTACAAAGAACTGCAGACTAGCCTGAGGTATACAATGAGACTGGATCTCAAGCAAAAAAATAAAAACAATAAATTAAATTAAAAAGTTGTTATTTGTCAGAGAACTTCCCAGTTTTTAAGTTTGAAGAGCAACTTCCTCTCCTTTTAAGTAATGATTTCATAGTCTTCTGAGTTTCAAAATTTTTATCCTTGAAAACAAATATTTAATCATTCTCACATAATCTCCTTCAAAAGGGAACACATTTAGATTGTAACTTCAGAATATTTCATTAAAGAATTCCTTTAGCTGCGATCTCCATTAAGCTGGGGGTTTCCATAGTTCTCTAATCTATGCCCACTGTTTCAAAATACAAAACGATACAACATTAGCAGCAAGTGCTCGCATTGGGAGCATTCAAATAGTGCAATAACCAAGTAGATTTATTGTAAATTTCACTAAGATTCTGTTTGCTTTAAAAAGTGGGAAAGCTCCACTCTTCTACTCCATGTAGCTTAACCTCAGAGAATGTCTTAAAACCAACAGCATCCGCTCTTCATACACAAGCAAACACTGTGTCTGCAGCAGTGATAAGAAAATTATTTTCCCTAAAACAAAGACAAACAGAAGAGATAAAAAGGAAACAGGGCAGTTTACTCTTGATGCTTTCAGATGAAAATTAAAGCACTCGGGATTGATTTGTGCCCCATTGGAGTGACCCTGATTTTTACAAAGTTATCTTAGGAATTCTCCACTCCAAAACCAAGATTAGAGTCTTAATTTAAAGTGTACAATCTGTGTTTAAACCACACACGAGTGTTCCCGGCACCAACTGTAAACCAGCAACACAAGTAAAAGCAGAGTCAGGAAGGAAGGTGGTGGCTAAACATCTCAGCCATTCTTGTGCCTTTGATGTTGTAAACCAATATCAGGCTGAAGATAACTCCACTTCTTTTCCTTAAGTTGCTTTGACTTATTGTATTTACAGTCTTGATATACAGTATCAAGTTAGTCAAATATGCAAAAGCACATGCACACACATAAACACAATGCACACACACACACACACACACACACACACACACAAAGCTACTGTACCTTTTGAGCCTCCCTCTACCATAGATCTCCAAATGCAATATTTACAGGGTATTGGCATTATTTTCCTGTCCTACATGAAAGTGCTTACCCTCGAGATGATGGACAGAAAGCTAGAAAAAAAAACTGTCTACATAATGACAATCTATAAAACAGCAGAGGTGGCTGAGAGACTGAGCCACATTTTCTGCAAGCCTGATGCCTGGGGTTCTCATCCTGGGATCCACACAGTGGAAGGAGATCACTGACTCCTGCAGTACTCTCATGTCTCATGTCCACACCCATGCTCCAGTGAGCACCATGTGTGTATGCATGTGCACAAAACAGAAATTAAAGGCAAAAAAGTTGGTTTTAAATGAGTAATAAAATTTTAAATGCATATAATGGGTTAAACTGAAGCCTGATTCCATTTCATATGTGCATCCCAAAGAACAAACCTTGCAATGATTTGTATTCAACTTCTGAAATTTATTTTTATCTTAATGTAAAGGTGTCTGATCCAGATTCACCAAACTTTGTCTCATAATAAAAGCAAAAGATTAATTAACATCAATGCATTTTAAATGGAATTTCGCATAAAAGTTAATGGGTACAAAGGAACATTTAATTTCATACAGAGAGAAAGTCCCATTGCTTAATTTGGGGAAATTCTACTAATTTGTTTTCTGATTTATTTCCACTCCAAAGATTTTCTGTTTGTGGGGCAATTCTGTAACTAATTATGAGTAACCCTTTATATTCATGTATATTTTAATATTCTGGTCGCTGGTCACTAAAACCAGAAGTGATGTGTGTGTGTGTGTTTGTGTATGGGGGTCTGTCTGTCTGTTTCTTACTTTGTGCATGTGTTTGTCTCTCTCTCTCTGTGCATGTGTGTGTTTCAAACTCTAGTCCATCCTCCCCTTAACTCTGTCAAACCATAGAGACAGGCAAGCAAACAGCCATTTGTCACTCTTCCTTTACATATTAGCATCTAACATCATCAACCAAAGCAAAGGGCCAGAATTAAAGCTCCTCCCTCTCTGAGCTCTCCCTTACTGATTCAATTAGCTGAAAATTTTGCTGAAACACTTAGCTCGGTCTCCATATTTCCCTAGGCATAATGGAACAATTTAGGCCTCACTCTATAAAACGTTTGTGCATGATTTGGTTTACTCCTGAGAAATGTAAGGCCTAAAAGGCAGGAACATCTAGCCACCCAGCAGGAATGCTTTCAGGACTGGATCATGTTTTTATACTTGCAATGCACCATTTAAGAGCTACTGTGGTTTTCTTAAGTTCCATTTGTGGGGCATTAAACATGAGGCCATTCTTTTTTTTTAAATACTGCTTTATGCTACATTATACTACTATATTCCAAAGTTTTTTTTTTCAACTTTTCCTCCCTAAAATAAAAGACATCTAAGTTCCCGGGGGATAGTATTCTTGTAGTCTCTCTGTTTTAATGCTCTGCTACTTTCAGGATGAAGCTAAATTACCTCACAACTGCACAAAAACCAGCCAACATTCCACAGCCAGGCTTACTGCAAACACCCCATTTAGGCAAGGCTTTCTTAGTGAGCTATTTTGTTTAATAACTACAGGATGCTACTTCCTCCACAAAGATTTCCAAAATGTAAACCCAGTGTTCCATTCAGCTATTTACAAAAATATTTCACTTTTCTTTCTCTTTGGAAAGTTTAAAGATTTACATTAAGAACTGGGGATATTATTTTGTGGTAGAGTGCTTCCTAGCATTCTGAAGGTTCTGAGTTCAATCCCTGTCACCATAAACACAAGGAAATGCACACTCATATGCACACACAAACACACAGAGATTGAAAAAGAGGCAAGGGGAGAGAGAATCTTATACTACCTGCACGTCTTTGTAGAATAATCACAAGAGAAAATAGAGGTGGAAGATCCCCTGGTGATCAAACAGAATGAAGTGACTGACTACGTGATGAAGAATTCAAGTGGGTGAAAGACATGGTTAGAAATCTCAAAGCTAGGTACTGGTCAAGGCTAAAGCTCTAAATAATGACTCCAAGACCATTTATCTCAATGACTACTAGAGCACAAGGAGTGATTTATACAAATGGCCCAGCATCCTTCCAATGTTCCTCTGTAGTCATGATATGCAAAACACGGAGGGACCCATGGCCTCCATCAACAAATGCCTGACACTTCTTGGCGTCGGTTACAATTTTTGAACACAGAGATTTAGGTCAAAAGTGAAAAGATTCTGGAACTTTGGACGTCTTTTAAGAATCTCCTCTCCGCAGCAAGAGCAGAGAAAGCGGGAGGGAGGGAGGGAGGGAGGGAGGGAGGGAG
>NW_026067922.1:5237874-5276206 GCF_014885135.2 Alexandromys fortis
AGAAGAAGAAGAAGAAGAAGAAGAAGAAGAAGAAGAAGAAGAAGAAGAAGAAGAAGAAGAAGAAGAAGAAGAAGAAGAAGAAGAAGAAGAAGAAGAAGAAGAAGAGAAAGGAAGGAAGGAAGAGAAAAGACAGGAGCAAGGAAAAGAGGGAGGAAGGAGAAGGAAGGAAGGTCGAGGAAGGAAGACGTAGCCTCTCCAGCTTGGCTTGCTGCCTCCCTCTATACATCAGGAACTTGGTCTACAGAGGGATTTTCCCTGCACGGGATTTCCCCTTATCCACCGATTTCACCTTCTGTGAAACGAAGCTTCATGCCACAATGGAACATGGGATGGCATTTCAGGGAGATGAAGAACAGTGGATGGGATTCCAGCCAGTGTGCATGAGACTTTGTTGTTTGTCACATTTTAGGATGGCACTGACATCACCCTATGGACTGAAAACACCCTAACACCACTGCAGGCTGTCCTTGATACACTTTGCACAAATGAAACAAAGGACTCCATCCACGTCCTCAGAGAGATGTCTTTCTCTAGGCAGCACAGTCATTGACCATTTCCATACCTCTGTGCGGGGCATATTTTGTTAGAATGTCTCCCCCCGCCCCCTTTTCATATTCACTTCTCCGAATTCACTCTGCCAGGAAAACCCATTTTATATTGTTCTTCCTCCATCAGGGCCTTCCAATCTCTAAACTCCAGGTTTTATTGCCATAATATTCTTTTTATGGTATAATGTCTTTTATTATGCCATAATGGTCATTTTTCAGTCACATTGTTTTGCTTGGTTTTATCAGTAATGATTCTGGTGTGTTTTCTAACTAAGCATATGGGGTTCAATCAGATTCATATTTCTAACCTTTTAGTACTCTAAAATTTTGGTTTTTTAAGGAGTGCTTGGTACATTGTTTAATAAGCATTTCCCGGGTAGGATCTTATTAACATACATACAAGAACTAGAGAAGACCCAACATTATTAATTGCTGATGCTAATCTTAATGTTTCTGGTGCAGTAGCCATTCCGCTTTATTCCCTGTTCTTGTTTTATCTACCCTTCTACTGTCCTTCTAATTGTTTATATCCATATTCTGATCCTAATCAGGAGTTCAGAAAAAAATACTGCTTATAAAGGTTGACAAGCTGTACGGATGGGCGTTGAGGCTGTGAGGAGTCTACAGAGCTTGCCTCCCTTTGGTACAGCACGAGGTAACATACCCTCTCTTAAATCAACCGGGATTCTCAGTGGCAGAGAAAAATCTCTGACCATGTTTTATATTTTTTTTCTGCCCTGGCACATATAAATCCTCACTGATCATAAAGACATAAAATAAAGTAAGCTTAAAAATGCAGGAAGCTGTAAATTATCCTGGAAATGTTTTAATCTCTCACTATCAGTTCTTCCTCGGATCATAATCAAAGTATATCCTGTGTAAAGGCTCCCTGGTGAGTTTCTCAGTAGTAGAATGCCTTGTTTCAAATGAATGTCTAGAATGGAGGAAAACACATTTCTATGTTACTACACCATCTTGGAAGGATCGATTTTACTTAAGCACCGAAATGGTGAGCCTCCATGAATTCAGGTTCTCCTAGTGAGAAAAATACCTTGGAAAACCCAGTGCCCTTTTACATGCTGAAATTCTACTGCCAAATACTTTATAAAATTAATCACACATCTCTGTTGGTACAACTGCTCAAATTTCTGAACAACATCACACACACAAACACACACGAACACATACTCTCTCTCCTCTCAATATATAGACAGATTGGTAGAGAGATGAGGGAAACAAACGTGTGTGTGTGTATGTGTTTCAGTCAGGCTTCCCTTCATGAGCAAGTCCTATGCCAATGACTATGGATGCTGGAATTCTACAAGTCAACAATTGCCAGGTTCATTATTGTTGCAATGATCCAAGGGTACATGAATAGAAGTCTGTTGAGAAAGGACCCACATAGAAATATAAGAATTAATAATTATTTACACAAAGAAAGCAAAATTTCCAGAAAATATTCATCTTGATAATTCTGAAATAATGTGTATGTATTTAAACATTCATGTACTTTATACATGTGTATGAATGTATTTGTATCTATGAAAATATATGTATAAATGCATTTGTATAAAATGCAACAATTTAACTCCTTACAATCTGTACACGAACCTTACTATAAAATGAACGATTACACATATTATTTTTATAAATGCTTCATAAAATAATTTGGTGCCATCTATCCCATGTGGCTCATTTTACCTAAGAATGGAAGAAACACAGAGGAGACATCTCATAAAAACCCAAGTTTCAAAGCAAACACATACTCACACTTCTGTAAACTAAATAGAAATGGGCCCCAACCATACTAAGAAAGATACAGCGTATGTGCTCACTGAAGCAAGAAGCCAGGCCCACTGAGGTCTGAATTACTAGTACTGAGCTTAGCACCCAGCACACATGTTGGGTCCAGCAAATATGTATAGGCAAGACAGACATACGTAATAATGAACTCCATAAGAGGCAGTGTGACTTAATATGAAGTTGGGGAATTAGGCGAATTGGTGTGAAGCATGATTTGTGAACATTCTGGCTGCACCATTTGGTGAGATCGTAACTCCACTTTGGATCCCTACTGTGATAAGACACCAAAACTCTCTGAGCTTAATCTCCCATCATGCAACAACAATGATCTTTAAGATACAGATATGGCTCAAGTAGGAAAAGATATAAAGGCCTTTTGTACAAGTAATAGCTATATTGAGTGTAAATTGTGTACAAAATCATGACTCTAATTTCTCTCCTAACCACCCTAGAACTTTTGCCAGTGGGTGCAAGCATTTCTGCATTAAAGAAATCACTGTATTCGGATGTGTCCTGTGTCCTCTTTAATGTTCATGGTAGTAAGCAGAGGTGGGATGTGCTCTGACCACATTGTCATTCATTTAAAGGCTAACATTGCCAGAAAGGAGGAAAAGCCATTTTTGAAGTCACATATAACATGCGAGTGAGTCTTCTAGAGAGATACAAAGGATAACCACACTCAACATAAAGTTTTCTTATTAATGTACTTTCATAGCTACTTTGAAGGAATTAGTCATTTTTCTTCCTCTGAAACCTTGTGTGATCTATAGGCTTCATTCACTGTATACTACAACGGCTAGAAGACAATAAAGCATTGATGGTGATAAATCTGAGGAATATGAAATCACTCTTTCCTACAGCCCTGGGAATGGAAGAGAGAAGGAAACCCAAGAGTATGCAGATCGTGCCAGGAATTCCATTTTGGAAGGAGGATCCTGTCTTCAAAGCAGCCAATGCCTCCCACTTCTCTTTGCTTTGATACGCAGCCCATCACCAGCTTCATTAAACCTATCCCCTATCCTTTATAACCTAAAGATGTGATCCCGAGTAATTCTGCAAAAATGTCACATCTCCTGGGACAAGTGAGAAAATGATGTTTCATCTGTATGACAAAATGAGCAAAGATGTCATTGAAAGTGGCCAGAGGGAAATGCAGTAGAGTCAAATGTTATAAATGAACATTCCTTTTCCACTGTCTCTGAAAGAGAAGAAAAGAATTCGTGGCCAGATAAGGAGCCCAAGACAGAGATACTATAGCATTTTACAGCTTAAGGTCACCAGGAGGGGGACAGAGGGAGGGCAGGATGGAGGAGTTAAGCAAGTGCTAGGCCAAGATGTGACAGGGAAAATGTGTGGTGTTGGCCCTTGGAGGATGTGGGGTGAGAACAGGGAGAGAGACAAGGAGAGGCGGCCAGTGAAGGTGTTGGGGCTGCGTGAGAATATCAGGTTTCTTCCTGGGAACAGTGGTTCTGCATGTACAGTGACAGACTCTAAATCAAGACCAAGTAGGAATAGTAGGAGTGCCCAGAGGGAAGTGCTACCAAGGGTCCTCGTTTGGCTGATGAGATGGGTTAGTTTCATCCCGTGTGTCCTCCCTTGAAATGAAACACATTTGCAAAACCCAGGAGATAGAAAACAAATCATTGAGGGATTCTGAGCTGGGAGTTGATGGGTCAGTAGAATTACAGCTTTGAAGGCATAAGAACAGCTGGGGAGGGTGACTTCGCTTGCGAACACACAGCTCAAGAACCGCCATTTGTTTAGAAGTTGGTGAAAGTTTCCAGAAGAGACTGAAGAGTGGAGTTGGCTGTGAGAAGTCAGGTCTGTATCCTCCAAGCTCTGGGAGTGGGAGAGGCATTCAAAAGATTCCAGGAAAAAGCATTAGGAGGCTACAACTGCGATGGAGGATCCCACCAGAGTCACAGCTTGCGCTAAACATAGGGGATGCTGGGCTGCCTTTTGAGTCTGTTTTTCTCATCTAGTTCAGAGAGTGGCTTCTAAGCTCGACAATTCTGCTATTCGTTTGGAAAGAGGAGAGAGCTTTCCTTTTTCCAGTTCCCAGGACTCGGGAAGTCTCCCCTGAACATTTAGAGACAAATTCTAGGATACCTTTAGCATTTAATTCACAGAATTTGGCACTTTCCAAAGCATACAGTTCCAAGGAGACTAGAGAGTTCCATCTCCTCCGCACGTCATGTGTCCCAGGCATAAATTGTTAAGGCACGGGCATGAATTGAATCTGAGGACTGGGGCTGCTATTATGTACTCTAGTGTCTTTGAAAAGACTCATTCCAGACTTGGTTTTTTCAAAGGAACATGATGATAGCTATTAATGAAAACAAAGTCAAGCAGTCATTTACCAAATGCAATACCATTCTGCCCTGCATTTATTTTCACAGCTATCTTGAGATGAGGGGAGAAGTGTTTCTCGTCTGTGGTTTAAAAGGAGGAAATTGTGGCAAGAAAAAGGATTTGTTTGCGGTCATCTTCTGATATTTGCACTGGAGAGGACTGGTGAATTTTGAATTTAAACATTAATGACATTAGCTGCCATGTAGTGACCTAAAGACCTTCATCTATGGACAAAGGAGGGAGCTTTGCATGTGGAATAGAATGTTCTTGACTCTGCAGCTAGAGATGCTTTACTTATTTACTGACTCCAAACTCCCACGATACCACACTTTCATTCGCTTTAACTCACAGGTTATTGTCTTACTTCTGTTTTCCTGTTTGTCCGTGAGCATTAACAGCATTGGCAACTGCTGGTTTCTGTTAGCGTTTTCAAAGCCTAGTGTATGGTTTGGTATATCATAGGTAATCTACATATTGTCAAAGGAATTAAAAATTGAACATCACTTATTCCCCTCATTGAATATTTACCCTGTTCTAGAAAACCTGATTCTATACTAAACATTATGAATAGTCTATCAAAATGTTCATACCCTGCCTTCAGGGTCTGCATGGCATAACTGGATAAATGGAACAAATAAATAGGAAATCTCAATAGACTGTAAGAAACACTTTGCTTGAATAAAGTTTCTAGCATTATGGGAGGTTGGAAGAGATGGTACTCACCAGGGATTGTCACTGAAGTTTTTCTAAAACATGGTTTACAAGAACATTCCGTAAGTATCTAGAAATTAAGGACAGCATAGGCATTGAGGAGAGAAAATGGGGGGCACTTACGTAGTTTCAAAGGACTTGATGAGGCTGCAGCAAGGTGTTGTATCACCTCCTTGGAAGTCACTATTGAAACTATTCCTCAGGTCAGTGGATAAAGGGCAGTGGATATTAAAATATGGTCTTCTTCAAAGACCAAAGAGAATTACTAGCTAGTGGTAAGCAAGCAAGACAGTGGTACTGAACAGGGCACGCTGTTGCAGTCCCATGGACCGGCAGTTTGATAAGTGAAGAGAATAAGACAACAGGGTTCTAGGAGCAGGAGCAGGCTATGCCAGCAATGAACTAACTTCATGCAGAAGAGCAGAAGTGTTGAGTGACATGGAGTGACATCCAACTCTGAGCCACTGCTTAGAAACCCCAGCTCCTCCACATGATGCCCATACATCCAAATGCCAACTTATACACCTGGCACCATGGAAATCCTATCACTGAGCATGTCAGACCGTGAGAAGTGAATGACATACCGTGAAAATTGACCAACCGATAGATTCTCTGGCTTCTGTTTGTCAGCCTTAGCAAAATTGCAGTCTGCCACACAGGAAACGCTTCCCCCTCTTTTCTACCCAGTCATTTTACCTTTGCTTACTGTCTGCCATGGTATGATTGCTTTGCCAGAGATGAATGAAGAAAGGAGCAATCTTTCACAGCCAACCCAAGCGCCTCCCCAATTCTCATTGATTTTTTTTTTTTTTGACTGTGGGTAGAACCGCCACTGGAAATGTCCCACACTGTGCACTTTGCAAACATCACCTGGTTCCTAACCCTTTGACACACAGTTAAGATGTTCATCTGAACTCTCTGAAAGGTCGATTGCTGTTCAAACCAAACATAGGATGCTCAGCTCACCTCATGCTATGTGTTGCTGGTTGTCCAGATGATTCATACAATCATTAATCTCACTAAAAGTTCCAGAAATCTCAGGGCTGTTGAATTACTGTTCCCCAGAAGAGATACTTAAATTTCAGCCTTCTTCCTTCAGCCAGCTAACTTATTTCATTCTTATGCTAATGATGCATTTCAATCACTGTATAAGTAACAAGGAAATGAATCTTTTGTTTCCCAGGTCAGCTGCTTCACCTTGAGTAACCAACTGTCCCATCTTTATGTTCATGCCTAGGTATGGTGTGATACTAGGGCAAGCTGGTACCTTGTAGGCACCTTTAAAAATCTGTTGGAAGCAATGAGTCCCTTTTCACAAACTGTCCTGGTTGACAGTTTGAAAGATGGTGAACTAAGACAAATCCCTGATTATATCTCAATCTGTTGATCTCTGTCTGACATATAAAGAAACTGAGGCTCCTAGCTTAGAACTTGTTATACCAAGGCAATCTAAGATTTTCTTTTCATCTGCTGCTTTTGTTTTAAAAATTCCTTCCTTCTAAAGTTGATTGTTGGACTCTTGTTACTATATTTGTAGATTCTCTCTCTCTCTCTCTCTCTCTCTCTCTCTCTCTGTGTGTGTGTGTGTGTGTGTGTAAAATACCAAAAAGTGTTTAAGAATCAAATGGTAAATGTTCCCTAAATTCCTTTAAGAAATGTCTACTTTTATGAGTCGCTTTGTGTGTCCACTGGCAGTGAATGGCGGTTTGAAGGACTCCACAGTGTTATCAACATTTTATAGGGTCAGTTCTTTCCCACAAACCTATTCCAGAAGATAGACACATCTTGTGACTTTAACTTTCATTTGTTTATTCCCATACAATTATTAGTCAGTGTCAAATTTTTGAAATCATTGTTTAATTGCCTGTGAAATTATTTAGTTTGGATATGAGTGTTAGGCCCACTATACCTACTGCAATTTTTCTTAGTCTAGTTGCTTGCGTATTAATTCATTTTAAATGATCAGATGAAGAATAAATTTTTATTTGACAAATACAGCTAGCTTCTATGTTTTTCTTTATGTTTCATACTTGCTTTCTTTATTTCAAACAACTGTTAACTACCCAAAGGCTGCAGAATAGTTACTGTCCTTTGTTCTAACTGTGAAATGAAATGGTCTCAAACTTTCCTGTGAAAAACAATTCACTTCCGACTAATGTTTAGCATCCTTTGGTGTGAAGAAGGAGTTAGCTCGAGATTTTTGTTTCAGTTTTCTTTATGGATATAGATTTTAGAATGACTTTTAAAAGTCCTTCCTTTTCTTCCTTTTAATTAAGATGGTATCTGAGACACAGAAGTTGAGTTGTATAAGTACGTGTGTGTGGGCCTGCTGTAGTGGTCTAGTTACTGTACTGATGTGAACCACTTGCCTTCTCTAGATTACTGTGACTTCATAGCACAATTCTATTGGCTGGTAGGTTTTTTGGTTTTTTGAGACAGGGTTTCTCTTTTGCTTTGGGGCCTGACATGGAACTAACTCTTGTAGACCAGGCTGGCCTCAGACTCACAGAGCTTTGCCTGCATCTGCCTCCCGAGAGCTGGGATTAAAGGCAGGCACTACCACTACCCATCTGGCTGATAGTTTTTGTTTGTTTGTTTGTTTGTTTTTTGTTGGTGGTGGTGGTTTGCTTTTTGTTGTTGTTGTTTTGTTTTTGTTTTTTGGTTTTTTGGTTTTTTCGAGACAGGGTTTCCCTGTGTAACAGTCCTAGCTGTCCTGGAACTAGCTCTTGTAGACCAGGCTGGCCTCGAACTCACAGGGATTCACCTGCCTCTGCCTCCTGAGTGCTGGGATTAAAGGCATGCGCCAACACTGCCCGGCCTGGCTGGTAGTTCTTAAACTATCCTTTCCCCTCCAGCTCCCATCTCCTTCCCTTTCTTCCATCCCTCCTTCCTTCTTTTCTTTCTCCCTTTCTTTCTCTCGCCCTCTCTCACTCTTTGTTGTTGTTAATTGCTAATGTTGGGATTTACCTAGATATCATATGCCAATAAATTCTAATTTATGATCTTGTTGATCATGTGCTTTGTAGGATTTCATTTCCTTGAAAGTATTATTTTGGCCATGTGTATGGTGAATCTTCTTTGCGGAATTCAGAACAGGGTGTACCCTTCAGATGTTCATTAGTGCTTTATGTAAGCTATGGTCACAGTGGTTGTTAGCATTGTTAAAATGCATCCTCATTGACCTTGCTTTCAATTTTGTCTATCCATGTTGTAAATAATATCAATATCAACTTCCCAATAAATCAACTATTATCATAATAGTACCACTCTTATTCTTGACCACTTTTCACTAGTGTGTTTTCACCAACTTCCTTATATTCATAGTTGCAATGTTAATGTCCTCTGCCTTCTTTTTATCCAATGTCTTTATATTTAAACTGAATGTGTTTGGTTCTTATGTGTATCCATAATCATACACGTATGAAGCACATTTAGGGATTAAATAAGAATAAAGGCCTCTATAGACCTTTCTATTATCAAATGTATTCTATACATTAAAGGTGCCTTTTAAATGTCATTTTACTTCAGTCTGAATATCAGCTTTCAGAACTTCTAATAGTTTAACTCTACAGAGAACAAATTTGCACTTGTCTATCAAAAAAATGTCTTTGTGCTAGGCTTCATCCCTAGACGAAGAGTTACAGGTAATTAAGAATTACCGGAAGAGAGAGAACCAGTCTTCTTGAGAAAAAATACTCTGATTCTTGATAGGCTATCCCTAAACATACTCACATTAAATGGACTCAGACTACATTTATACACACAACTAACTAACCAAAGAAAAAGTCATGCCTGAGAGACAGTTGAGAGGGCATGGCAAAAGTTGGAGGGGTAGTGGAGAGGTAGAAATGATATACATATAGTATTCCTGTGTAAAACTCAAAAATAAATACAATTATATTTTTTTAATATTTTGTTAATTCATTTTGAAAGATAATTTTATATATGAATCAAATTCTATAATATAATATGTAATTCTAAGTTAATTTCCTTGGTCTGTGAGCACTTTACATATGTTTTAGTGTTGTCTGGTCAGTGCTATATGTGGTCATGGTTTTTCTATGGTCTAAATTGCTTCTGATGAGAAGCCAGGCATAATTCTATTGTTTCCCATATGCGATATTTCCCTCTCACCACAATTTGCTCAGAAGTTGTTCTTACCTTTGGTTTTCAATACTTTGACTATGATCTTGTTGGTATGCTTTTCCTACTTGTGCTCTGTGGTGGTCAACTCTCTTCCTGTACCAGTGGCTTGATACATTTCATCCATATCAGATGACCTATGGCTATTGCAACCCAAACAGTTTCTTATTCATCTTCTCCCTTTCCTCTTCGTCTGGGTCTCAATTACACCCATTTTATATCTTTAATTTGGAGAGAGCTCTATGTGTATGCATCTGTGTGGACACATACACCTTGTGAATGCAGAGTCCAGAGCAGAACATCAGGTCCTCTTTTACTCCCTGCCTTATTGACAATTCTGAGAGGCTCTGTCCATTTCTCCCATCATTTTTCTCTTTGTTTTTAAGTTTAGATAGTATTGCTCACCTAATTCAAGTTTTTCATTCCTTTATTTCTTCTGACTCTAGTCTAACTTTAAGATCAATGTACCAATTGTTTGGTTCTGATATATTTGGTTCTAGAATTTATATTTAGCTTTTTCTTCTATTTCTTGGTAGCTCCTATTTAGTGGTTGAAAGATATTTACTTCTTCCAGACCTGCAAACATCTTTTCATTTTCATGGCTACAGTATGTGATCATAATTTTTAATTATGATTATAATTAAGGCTGTGCTAAAAAGTGAAGATACTGCACACATTATAATAGTCTTCGTAAGTCACTTCATGTGCTTCTCCTGGTGAAGTTTTGTTTTGTTTTGATTTTTCTTAATCACTTTTTCATGTTGCTTTATGGTTTTGTATATTTTAAAAATAAACGGCAAGCATTGTGCATGTTTTTCCTCTGTCTAGCCACAATAATGTCTGTATGTCTCACTGGAGGCAAAGTGAGGCCAAAAGAAACCATAAATTATTAACTGATCTGTGTCTGGATTGTTTTGTGGCTCTACTTACACATTTTGTGCTGGCTTCAAGTGACTTAAATTAGGAGTGGGACTTCTCATCAAGAGGACCGGGAGTTTCAGAGTAGACAGACTCTGTACAACTTTTGAGGTTAGTATTCTAGTGCAGATTTCTCAAGTATTGTAGTGTCTTGCATTTACATCTGGGTCATCCAATTAATAAGCCCCTGAGATCTTTCATTTCTGTGTTCTTGTTCTGAGTTTTCTTTTTAATTTTTGTAGATTTCTTTTATACTTCTTTGCTTTTAATTTTTTTTTTCATTTTACATACCAACCCCAGTTCCCCCCTCCCTCTCTTTTTCCCACCCCAGATCCACTCCTCAGAAGATGACTCCATTGGGAAGTCAACAAAGTCTGGCATACTGAGTTGAGACAGGACTAAGCCCCTCACCACTGTATCAAGACTGAGCAAGGTTTCCTACCATCGGAAATGGGCTCTAAAATGCCAATTCTAGCATGCAGGATAAGTCCTGGTCCCACTGCCAGAGCCCTGCAAACATTTCATGCCACATAACTGTCATCCATATTCAGAGAGTCTAGTTTGACCCCATGCAGGTTCCATGAATGTCAGTCCAGAGTCCGTGAAATCTCACTAGCTCAGGTAAGCTGTCTATATAGTTTTCCCAATCGTGATCTTGACCCCCCATTTACTCATATGACCCCTGTTCCCTCTCTTCAACTGAACTGCGGGAGCTCAGCCCAGTGCTTGGCTGTGGATCACTGCATCTGCTTCCATCAGTTATTGGATATAGGTTCTATGGTAATAATTAGGGTAGTCACTAATCTGATTATAGAAGGCCTGTTCAGGCACTCTCTCCACTATGCTAGGCATCTTAGCAAGGGTCATCCTTGTGGATTCCTAGGATTTCCCTAGCACCAGGTTTTCTCCCTAAACCCATACTGACTCCCTTTATCAAGATATCTCTTTCATTGCTCCCCCTTTCTGTACCTTCACCAACTGAGCCATCTGGAGCTCTCATGTTTTCATTCCCCGACCCCTGCCTTCTACACCCCTCTCCTGGTTTACCTTTGCTAGAATGACACTTCAAATAGAAGACCCATTTGACTGTGAGCTCCCATTGTCCACTGAAATTGGGAAAATCTTCACTCAAGATTTAAGACTGTAATGACTGGAGAGATGGCTTAGTCATGAAGAATGCTTGCAGCACAAACTTGAGAACCTGAGTTCAACCCTCAGTACCCATATAAAAAAGCTGAGTATTGTGGCCAGTGCTTACAATCCAAGACCTGGAAGGCAGAGACAGGAAGATCCCCAGGGCTCACTGGCCAGCCAGTCAGCCTAGCTAAATCTGCAAATTCAACATTCAGTGACAGTGCCTGTCTCAAAATAAAGGGTAGAGAGTAACAGATGAGACACCAGCATCATCATCTGGTATTTGTATGTACATCCACAAATACATATGCACATTCACAAGCATATGTAAACACATGCACATACATGTGCACTCATACACATAGACACAGAGAATTGAGAATTTCTGAACAGTAGCAATCTACCTATGAAGTTTATCCAAATTCAAAGGCCCTGGTCTCATGACCATGGAGTTAGCTTATTACTCATCTACAACTTGCTTGTATTTCTAGCTTCTGGTAATAAAATGATTTACACAGAAACTATTTTAGTTCTGTACTGAAAACATTGTCTAGTCCCTTTTATTCTGTACCTGAAGAACCTTTCTTAGTTTGGGGACCAAATTCAAGTTAGCAGAATAAATGAGGGATGGTAAGACAATACAGCTAGGGTTTTGTCCTTTCTGCCTCCTGCATTATAAAGAAATATTAGGGTGTGTCCTGACATTCCCTTGAAAGAGGCAAAGACAATTCACCTAGAGACAGAGACTTGTGTGTTTCTGGAATTTAGTTTTGAAAGTTTACACCCTGATTTGAAAGATCTTCTTTCACATTGCCCACTCCAGACCAGGCTACACATAGCCATATATATTACACAACCTTATATTCCTTCTCTGGGACCATTAACTAGCAAAGACTGTGGCCTCCTTTCCACTTGCTGCCTCCACCAGTTATGAACAAGTTCCTCGGGACTTAGAATTCGTGTACACTTGGAATGCATAGTGCTCAGAATTATCTGGAAAATGAGCGGTCATTAGTGAACTCCAAAACAACCTGGAAAACAAGATCCAACCAAGCTTTCAGACTCTTTTCTTCTGGACAATTAAACCTAACACAAATGACCTGAAATCCCTTCACTGAGGAAAAAAAAAAGAATCATATAGGAAGCTCCCTGATGGTATGGTCAGCAGGAAAATGACTGCAGGTAGACAGGGTAGGCCGCTGTGGCCACCCAGTGGTCACTGCTACTGTTCTGAAGCTGGCCTGGACTTCCTTCTCTCTCATGCTTGGGTTAATCATTCAACAAGTATTTGTTTGGCCCCCAAATACTTCAGTGTGAACAACGGTACATCAATGACTAAAAAATGTGCCATTTTCATTAACCTCACTCTCTAGCAGCTTTCCCTCATGTTCTTCAAGAGAAACCCTCAGCTAAATTATTCCAACATGCCCAGAGCACATCATAGCCTTCAAAAGTGATTTCCATAAAGTGTAATTCATATATTAATGAGGCTTTCCTAGAAAACAAAAAAATGTGTTGCATAATACTATCCCTGAAAATTTACATCATACATAATATATGAAGAGAGACTTTTTCATATATATATATATATATATATATATATAGAGAGAGAGAGAGAGAGAGAGAGAGAGACTTTTTAAATATGTAGTACCTCTCATTCAAGAACAACTAGAAATTGATAATCTATTGAATTCCGTTTTCAAGAAATCCTTTTGTATAAGCTAAATCATCTATAAAAGGAAATTCTAATATTATCTAGTACCCTTTATATTATGTATGTGCTTAAATTACATATGACTAGATATTTAATTTGAAAATTATGTTTAAAATTAAAAACAACTCAGCCATTTGTTTCCATTGGAAATTAAGTTGACTGAAAGTTCTTTCCAATCTCCAAACCTTCAAATCTTAAAAACCATCATCCACCTTCTGAGTCATTTTATCTGTCTGTAAATGAATCATTTTGGACTGAATGTTACCAAAGTACTCTTAAGTCAATAATTCTTATTATACATAGTGTTAAATCAATGCATTGTCTCTCTGCTTTAGTCTGCATGATTTTAGCAGGGAGCAGCTAGACAATAAAGATGGTATCAGTGTATCCCCTAGGCACATGTACCTCCTGAAGGAGAAGGAGGGTGAAGAAGCATGAAGGATTGATTTGCACAGTCATATGACACTCAGATCAGTTGGAAAATATGACCATTACCAAATCTAAAATTCCATGGCTCCCTCATTCCTATTGCTTTTCCAACTAACAGAGAGCAAAAACGTTGATCCTGTTATAAGCATATGGTTTAAAATTTAAATCTTAATCATTCAAGAGGTCATGTTTGTAGGGAGACATCCTTGCAATTGAGACAAAGGCAAAGTCAAAGTTCTGTCTTTTTACTAAGAAACTGGAAATCAATGCAAAAAAAATGCAGAAAACCATAGTCTCAGAACTGCTACAGGATTGTAATTCAGATTGAAACCAATGAATCTATCTCCTTTAAAAGTTTTGAAAATAATAAATGGTCCCTAAGAGATGAGTATTTAGCAATTTGTTTGGCCTTGGAAGCTTGCTGAAGCATGCAACTTATTAACAAGAATTGACAAATTCACACGATGCCTTTTGTTGATTAACAACTGTGTACTCAACACAGAAAAGATAATCGCAGAGACTGGAAAACAAGTAGAAAACATCTCTGCATAAATAAATTCCATAGCCTGTGGTTCTCTATGCTGCATACAAGGAGGTGAAACAGTTATTTCCACGGTTAGAGAAATAATACTGTGGTTTCCTTTCCTTTTGTATGGTTTTCGTATCCTGTCTGATGGATAAAAAGCTAACATGAGATTTGAGACAGTATCAAGCATCAACAACAGGTAGAGGAGGCAAACTATAGCCTTCAAGGCAATCCAGTCGCCACGTGCTTCTGGAAACAAAAAGCACAGAATTCTCTATACTTGTATTCATATTGCAGAGCTGGGTAGTTGCAAATAGATGAATATTAATGACTGAAACTTTAATATTTAATAAATCTTTTGCAAGGTGACTTCTCAGATTAGTTCAATAACAATGCTATGCACATAGCAACTATTTAATGAGTGAAATGTAAATTATAAATGGATTGCTTTCCTTAACTTTCATACTAATTCACTTTCATGCAAGATTTAAGCAGTAGCACCAAGGGTTCGGCTATGGCTTGAACCAGTGGTTCTCTAACTAAAGCTGCAACCCTTTAATATTTAGTTCCTCATGCTGTAGTGACCCCAAGACGAGATTATTTCATTGCTACTTCATAACTGTAATTTGTGACTGTTATAGATCATAGAATAAATATCTGACGTGCAGAATATCTAATATGCCGCCACCAAAGAGGTCACAACCCACAGGTTGATAGCGACTGTCATAGACTCATGCAGTCTACCACATTATAGATCCTGACTGGAGTAACTCCAATGCTTGGTGCCCTAGCATTCATGACACATTGTTATTCTATTCATGCTTGACCTTATTCACAATTTTTCAAAGGACTGTACTTACAAATCAGTTCTTAGGTGAAGAAAAGTGACCAGGCATAATTAATATCATAGGACTGCACTTTTTTTTTTTTTACCATATTGGAGAGACCCAGATATCTGAATTAATTCTGAAGGTGTGAATTTAACTTACATTTACATGTCCTTAATTAACGAAGCTAATGCCTAACATAGTTTGTGACTCACGGTGAACAACCTGTAAACAGTTCCTGTATGAATGTCTTCATTTCCTCAGCTCACAGAAGATCACTAAACCATGCCAGATCTTGTACAAGATTGACATGAAGTCAACCATAGAATGACGCTCATTGGACAGACTCAGAGCTTGAGCGAGGTCTACCTCACAGATTTCAGCAAGCACAGTGGGGGGCTGGAGAGGCACTCTCAGCTCCGCAATAGCAAGTTCATGCTATAAAACAAAAGAAATAGGATTACAATTAAGTTCTAATTTAAAAAAATACTCAGATCTAATACAGATGCCCCCCACTAATGCCAAATGGCTCGCCTTCAGGCTACAAACATGGCAAGCATCTACTTCTTGTTTTGACAAAACCATGAACTAACAGATCCACATTGTTCTGAAAGAACACCACGCCTTTCTCTGAGAAGCATGAGGTACTCTGCAAACATCGAGATGACAGTAATGGATGAAACGTTTGATATGGTTCCCCCTCCCCCCCTTTTTTTTTGAAAACTACTATGGAGTTTGCGGGAAGCATGATTAATAGCATAAAAATTGCTTCTATCTTTGGCTAACAAGCATCCGGCAATGAATCAACTCATCAGGGTTGAAGATAACGTGTACTCTTCGCATGCTCGGATTTCTGAGAGATGACATGATTGCAAGTGGAAAAAGTCCAAATTCTGAAATATTTATACAGCAGGGAAAATAGTTAAGATTAAGCAAGGCAAGGAGAGCTGGCATTGTTCTGGCAAGAAGGAGCTGAGGAAAGAGTGCTGGTAGGCACAGGGATGGGTGAGCCCTGCCTAAAGGGCATAGGACTTCACTCAGGCCAGGCTGCTTAAGAGTGGCTTGTTCTGAGTCTTTCTTCTTACCTTTAACTGTTATTTAATTTTATTTCTCAGGTTTTTGAGATAGGGTTTTTCTGTATATCTCTGGCAGTCCTGCAGCTTGCTCTGTAGAGCAGGCTGGCCTTGAACTCAGATATCTGCTTGCCTCTGCCTCCTAGGTGCTGGAAATAAAGGCATGAACTACCACTTCCAGCATCTTCCTCTGTTTCTGAGATGTGGCAGTCAGATGTTATTTTTCTCAGTTTAGAATCATAGGATTAAAGATAGAGTTCCAAAATATCAGTTCTGGATATTAGCTTATGTCTCTGTCTCTCTCGCCCTCATTTTTCCACAACTTGCAGCCTTTTAAACTCAAAACTGTGAAATTATATACTGTATCTGGCAGCGCTGGTCTATAATCCTAAATTCAAGACTACCCTGACTACAAAGTGAGAAGAGCAAGGGAAGCCGAGCCTGGACTGTGTAGTTCTGCTACAGCTCACTATAGCACTGAAAGGGCTGAGGATAGAGTTTAGTGATACAGGGCTTGCCTCCTCCAGAAAGAAACAAATATTACATTATTAAGATACAATGCAATACTTAGAGGCTGAAATGTTACAAGAAACAGAAGAAATAGTCAAATTGAGGCCAATTTCTACACATCCATTATTATGTTTGACCAATTGATTTTTACAGTGTCTAATCAGCTTCAACCCTGGGAACAGAGTCCAAGATTCCATATTGAATTAATTTGCAAGATTTGCCTTAAGCCTACTGCCTCTTCAGACTACTCTCCCTTCTTTCGAAAATCCAGTATCACTGCGTTCAGTGACTCAAATAATCATTTAATAATAATGAATCCTACTTTGTAACCAACAATGTTAATGTTAAGCAAAAGGAGATTATTTTCTAAAAGATAACCCAAGGTTATTATTTGTATAATATCTAGCCCAGAAGATGCTAGAATATGGTAAAAGATGAATGAAGGATTCATGGGTTATTAGGAAACTTTTCACATTAAAATAGAAACACCTTCATTTTGAAGATGAAAGATTAGAACTTATAAAGAACTGATTTATTATTCCAGTATTTAGTGAATCAAAAAAGCATCTTAAGAAAGATGCACACTTAAATTTAGTTTTTCAAGTAAAGCATAGAAAAAATATTGTTAATCTAAAGTGGCACTTGGTAGTATACAAAATCACCTCAGTCAGCCAACAGATTTCTTAAACAAAACAGTGTACATCTTTGCATAATACCTAGCCCTGGTATTATTAAAGCCCTTTAAATAGGGAAGCTGATGGACAGAAGCCGTCTGTAGCTCTGAAAGATAGTCTAGAATGACTGAGACTACTATGTAGCCTCCATCCTTTCCTGAAAGCTTTTATAGCCCAAAACTTAACTACACAGTTAAGTATATTACCCATAATCACTTTCCTGAAAGAAACAGAAATGGAAATATCTTTCTAGTGAAAGTAATCACCTCTTCTCCTGTCATAGTTAAATCCAAAGTCCTAAAACTTCAAGGACTGGCCCACTCCTCAAGTGTTTTTTGGGTACTCCTGTTAAGCCGTCAGTGGTGAAGGTAAGCTCTGGACAATGAGCACAGTACTGACCTCCGGGTGCCAACTCTTCTGAAACTTACCAACTCCCATTAGGAATCACTTCCAGTAAGACTGGCATGTTCTCCACCAGTGTGGTAGGTTTGGGAAACAGTGAAATTGTTCACATTAACTTCATCTTAGTATGACCACTGAAAATTAAAATATCTTAGCAATGATAACAGCTAAAAAGCTATAAATATTATGCTAATTTTACAGATAGGAAAACTGGAAGAATTTAATTGCTAGGATCATATGACAACATGCAGTTATACTGGGTTCCAGTATCTAAGTTTCTGCCTAGTTTTTATTTCTCTTTCATTCTTTACTTTCAATAATATATAATGCACAAACAATTACTTTGATAGAAACAAAAATAAAACCGCATAAATAATATGCATCTTGACAAAATAGCTTAAAACTTTCCTTCATCAGGAAAGTGGATCCAGTTATAGCAGACCTAGTCAATAAAGCAGGAAATCAATGCATTCTCTTATTGGATACAGGTATCATTCTGTTACTGTTACATATCATGAGACTCCAAGCTAATCTACACCCATCATGATGGCAGATTTCTCACGCGTTTGTGACATTTTGGCTAAACCGATTCTCCAGGAAATAAGCTTATTCCTTCTGATCACAGATTTAGAAAGAGCAGGATACCTGGGGGTCAAGTGTTGTGTCAAAAATTCAGAATAGTAATTTGAGATCCTTGTGTGGATTTTTAAAATACACTAAACAAGTCCCCTACAGTTTTATTGAAAAGAGAGGAGATTGGCAAGAGACTTGACTCTAGAGGGGATCACAGGTGTCCAGGGAGATGTCCCCAGCTAGTACCTTGAACAACTGAGGAGAGGGAACCTGAAATGACCCTATCCTATAGCCATACTGATGAATATCTTGCGTATCACCTTAGAACCTTCATCTGGCGATGGATCGAGATAGAGACAGGGACCCAAATTGGAGCACTGGACTGAGCTCTTAAGATCCAAATGAGGAGCAGAAGGATGGAGAATATGAGCAAGGAAGTCAGGACCACGAGGGGTGCACCCACCCACTGTGACAGTGGAACTGATCTATTGGGAGCTCACCAAGGCCAGCGGGACTGGGACTGAATAAGCATGGGATGAAACCAAACTTTTTGAACGTGGCGGACAATGAAGGCTGATGAGAAGCCAAGGACAGTGGAACTAGGTTTTGATCCTAATACGTGAACTGGCTTTGTGGGAGCCTAGCCTGTTTGGATGCTCACCTTCCTGGTCCTGGATAGAAGTGGGAGTACCTTGGACTTCCTGCAGGGCAGGGAATCTGGACTGCTCTTCATTCTAGAGAGGGAGGAGGGGACAGGAAATGGGAAACGGGGAGGAGGCAAAAATTTTTTTTTCAACAACTAAAAAAAATAAAAAAAAGAGAGGAGAGTGATATAAAATCCATTTTTAAAAGTGAGTTATATTAATGTTAAAAATTATAATCTTGATGTGGTGATAAAAATCTTAAATCTTGGAGAGAGACAGACAGACTAGACAGAGCTGGGGACTGTCCTTACACTGGCATTTAATATTTATGACGATGGTGGGCATTTATTCCAAATTAAACAAGTCTCACTCTATGTCTACAAAAGTTACAATATCTAGCTTACAGTATTACAGTATTTATTAAATAGGAATATAATATCTGCTTCAGAATATTACTGTGAAAACTAACTGAGACAATCAAGGTTCAGTATACTCACAAAATATACCATTACTTTTATTTCCCTTTGAGCTAAGAAAGAGAACATAAAACCATAGTCATAGCTGAATACAATCTTGAGGTCCCCAGACTCTCTTCCATATTCCCCTTAGTTACCATGAGAAACTATATCTCTCTAAAAACAAACTAGTAGTTCAGTAATTGCTTTACACTTTTAACCAGTTATTCCAGACATCAGTTGTATCTGCACTCACACAAAAACCTTTATCAAAAAATATACTATTAATTTTCCATTCACTCAGCATAAACCATAGGCTGAATGAGGGTCACCATGACACACAGGTAGGAACCTATGCAATCTAATCAAAACTGTTTGGCAAGAATTGGAAATATCGTAAAATGAGGATTGAATGAAGAAACAGAAGGTAACAAAAAGAAATATCAGGGCTCAAACATGAATAAGATGGATGGTTTGCAGAAGGACTCTGCCAAAAATTGGTAGCATAGATGATTTGTCTTGGATGAGCATTCTAACATAATAATTCTTGTTTATGTGTAATGTTTTACAGCATTTTCCTTGGAAAACATGAAGGTTCTCAGCAAAATATCGCAAATTCTTCCAAGTAACAATTAGAATAAATAGTTCTAGAACTGCATCAAAGTTGGCGTAGATGGGAGAAACCAAGGCATGAAAACAGCGGCTCGTCAGGGAGCAACAGCACAGGAGCAGTAAACTTGGGTGGAAACACCAAGAGGGAGGGGGGCATTCTTGGTATAGAAGGCAGAGAAGACGTTCTTTCCATAGAAACTTAATAAATGTCTGTTGAATGAATGATTAAAACCCGGGAAACCTTGGTAGTAAGAAAGTCTTCGTACCTATATCTATTATGCAACATTACCCTGTCCTGAACTCTGTTAGCCCCATATTCTGTGAATTAATAAGATTAAGTCTTGTGGTTTTCTTTCTAGGAGAATGAGCTACTAAGCAATGTATTCGTGAATCTTCTCCACACACCTAGACATCAAGACTGAGTATCCAAGGAACCAAATGATGCGCTGCCCAGCGATCTCAGCAGCCTGTTACTGACAATTATTCCCTGTAAAGTTTGAAAAGGAATGTATAATAGTATAAAATGGAAACCCATTTTAAAGTTTGCTCCGCTACTTGCTTTTTCACTTTTAATTTGTACAAAACTATAATGAGATAGATTCTTAGGCACAGGAATAAACACCAGCCTAAAATATAAACTCTATAGGTGGGAAAGTATGGCACGTGGAAAAGACACTGCAATGACTGGAAAGATGCGTCAGTGTGAAAAGTGCTGGCTGTGGCAGCAAGCATGGGGTCCTGAGTTTGAGTCTCCACACCCGTATAATAGCCAGACCACGTGATCTGAGTCTGCAGCCTCTGTGTGGGAAAGCTTTCAGGAGGACCAAAGAAGCCAATTATTTTAGCAGATTAGCAAGTTTCCAATTGAATGCGAGAGCCAGTCTCAAAGAATAAGGGAGAAAGCAATGGACAAAGGTAACATGCTAAACATCATCAACCTCTGGCCTCTGCGCATGTGTGTGTCCATAGGTATATGTGCATGAGTATACTCACAAACACACACTCAACAAAATAAACAAACTAAGTAAATAAATAAATAGTTGCTGAGAAAGGAGTTATAGCACCAAAGTTGTGGCTATGTCACAACTGTAATTTGCTATTCAATGCTGAATGAATACATTACTCATCTTTGTGAAGTTCACACCCACACACATTATTTAAATTACAGAATTTAGAAGAAGATAAACTCCAAAGTCTCAATTTTTTGTTTTTGTTTTTGTTTTCATTTTTCAAGAAAGGGTTTCTCTGTAGCTTTGGAGCCTATCCTAGAACTAGTTCTTATAGACCGGACTGGCCTTGAACTCACAGAGATCCACCTGCCTCTGCCTTGCAAGTGTTGGGATTAAGGGTGTGCACCACCACAGTCCGGTTCCCAAAGGCTCATTGTGGATATTAATGCTTGTGACAGTTTAATATGGTGCCCGGCTTACACCGCACACATCTAGAGTCTCCAGAATAATTGCATAAAACTTGTGCTAATTGCATTGAGATCTGCAGAAAAATTAATTTAGCTGTATATCTGGAAACAGGACCTATCCAATTAAAATAATTTACTAAGGAAAAAAATCAAAATGAGTTTGAAACTTAAGAAATAAATGAGGTAGGAAAAGTTGTTGATTGAAATTCCAAAATGAATGTTAAGCCAAGCTGTTGAGAGAGAATTTAGCAATAATCATTCAAGATAAAAGCAACACGATTTGAACAAGCTGTTCCAATTTTAACACCAAATGAAGGCTTAAAATGGAAATTGCTGAATTGTCTCCCTTAGGATGAGTAAATCAAAACCATTTTTAATTTTAAGAAAGGCAATGTTAAGAAAATTATGTATTTAAGTTATTTGACTTGAGAAACTAGTAAGTATGAGGCTTATATTGGACCAATTTCGTACAATGCATTATGGAAAAGTACACTATGCTTGACGGCTTTTCAATAGTTGCGTAATCTCTTCAATGTTCTATTTTTCTGTTAGGGTTTTATACAAAGTTATGCTTCCCTCACGCACATATGTAGGAATGTATGTGTGTATATATGTAAACACATATATGCACACTGGACTAGATAATGTAGCAGGGAACTTGTACTTGGGAAAATGATTCTACCTCCCTCAGAAACCATTTACAACCTGTAGTTCTTCATCTAGGAGTAGAGTCTGATAGACTTGTCCTTATTCCCATTGACATGACAAATGGTGTGGCTGTTGTTCAAGTGTTGTTTAGCCAATCTTATGGTTCAGACTTTGTGGGTGCAGCTTCCCTGTTATGTCTAAAATACATTATCTTTAAGCAGGCATCCTAGTTGTCTGGATCTTACAATCTTTTTACCCCTTTTCTCAATGTTCCCTAAGACTTAGTTGATAGAAATACTTGTTTAGGCTCTTGAATTATCATGAACATTTAATCAACATGCACATAGTTCTAGATCTGGGGGAATGTGAATTAACATCTTAACCAAATTGCATTTTAAATGAATCCATTTATCACTCACTGTGATTGAACACTGAATATCAGAGAATATTATCCTATGATAATAAAGAAAATAAACTTGAAGCCTAAAGCTTTCTCTCTCTTACAGAGTGTCTAGGTCAATAAACCCATGCGTTCCTCTCTGCCTATAGACAGAAAAGGTACAATGTAAAACAGGAAAGTTAGCCTGCTTTATATTCACTCACCAACTCATTTGTTCATTATCTTTGTCCTAAGCCACAGTCTTGAATCCCTTTCCTGTTTCTGATTTCATACAGTCTTCTATCTACTAAACTAACTGCTGATTTACTCGTGATATCTATACTTTGACTCTTGAACTTGTCGGTCACTATACTATCCTAGGATTTGACCTTGGTTTCTCTTAATAGCACTTTTCCTAATGGAAGAGTCTTGTCTGTTCAAAATTAGTATTCTGGACAATTCTACAGCCATCATTCAACTTTAGTTTACTCAAGTACTCAAGATGGATATTTTTGTGATATCCCAGTAGCTAATGGAATGGTGTGAATACAGTTTGTCTCCTCTAAAATTCACATTGAAACATAATCTTTACTATCAGTTACTAAAAAGTAACATGTGGTTAAGGTTGTTTCTTAACTGGATTCGCCCGTTCAAGTTACTAATGGGTTCATAGGTTATCTCAACTCTAAGTCTTCCATAAAATTCAGTTTCAATGGAACGCGTACTCTCCCTGTATCTAATCTAGTCTTTCTGCCAGCAGGAAAGTTGTCCTCAAAACACCCCAAGCTTGGACCAACACCCCAATCACAAATCAATTGTTTTCTATCAGTCTGTGGTATTGTATTTGCAATAGAAAAGAGATTGGAAATAGCAGAGCTTATTAACTGCTCAAACCGTTTAATGTTGCTAACCCTCCTCATTACCTGGGTATTTTTAATGTTGATGGAGTACACAGAGACGGAAATATTTTTATTTGCCAAGACCATCATTCATTGTCTATGTGCTCAGGAAATAATTATCAAATACCTTCTGTAGATAATGCACACAGTCAAGTGCAAGGATACAGCGGTTTAGATGGTAAATATTCTAGCAAGGATAAACTTTGACAAGCAATTATAATTTATGTAGAAATTCTGAAGTAAGGTACAAATACTATAGAGTTGTATATCATAAAGGGGAGACATAGTTTACCCCAGACGCCAAAACAATAATCCAGGTAATAAAGGAAGTCGGGAGGAAATGGTTGCTAATGGCTAATTATCAGACATACCCCTCTACCTGCCATTCACTTTCTTTTTTTTAATTTTTTTATTTTTTTTATTAAGAAAAGGAAAAAAAAGTTTCCGCCTCCTCCCAGCCTCCCATTTCCCTCCCCCTCCTCCCATCTTTCTCCCCCTCCCCCCACTCCTCTCCCTCTCCCTCTCCAGTCCGAAGAGCAGTCAGGGTTCCCTGCACTGTGGAAAGTCCAAGGTCCTCCCCACTCCGTCCATGTCTAGGAAGGTGAACATCCAAACTGGCTAGGCTCCCACCCCTGGTGATGGATGGAGATAGAGACAGAGACCCACACTGGAGCACTGGACTGAGCTCCCAAGGTCCCAATGAGGAGCGGATGGAGGGAGAACACGAGCAAGGATGTCAGGACCACGAGGGGTGCACCCACCCACTGAGACAGTGGGGCTGGTCTATTGGGAGCTCACCAAGGCCAGCTGGACTGCGACTGAAAAAGCATGGGATAAAACCGGACTCTCTGATCATGGCGAACAATGAGGGCTGATGAGAAGCCAATGCCATTCACTTTCTGAATGAAACTTTTCACAAGTAACGGGGTAAATAAGATTGCATGTAGAAACTGGTGAACTTAAAACAAGCAATTCAAAATGATATGGTAAATAAATACTTGGAAGGTTTTTTTTATTCAAATCAATGCAAACATTGTGGAGACTCGGGAGTTAGTTCAGTGGGTGCTTGCTGCACAGGCACGAAGGTCTGGGCTTTGATTCCCCATGACCATTTCGGAGATAGGCATGGCAGCAAGAACCTGTAAACCCAGAGCTGGGGGTGGGGAGGGATGTAATCAGGTAGATTGCTAGAGCTTACTGGCCAGACAACCTAGCTGAATAGGTGGGCTTCAGTGAGAGACGATATCTTTAGATGAGGAAAATTTATGTATAATAAGGATTCCAAAGGAAAAAGAGTCTTGCAGATATAGTTAAGGACTTTAACCAAATGAATTTTCAATTAAAATCAAATTCCTAGTCTGTGGTCAATCAGATTATACTGAGTTCATAAATTAGCCCAGTTTCTATTACTTTCCATAAAAGCAACTAAGATATACAACTTTTAAAAGTAAAGGTTTACTTCGACTCATGGCTTTAGAGGTTTCAACCCATGATTCATTGGTTTTATTATTTCCAGTAACACAGCATGGCAAAAATCTATAGTTGAGCAAAATGACTGCCTAGTGACTAAAAGGCAGAGGGCAGGAAGAAGGACAGGTTGAGGTACCATTATCCCATTCAAGGATACAAACTCAATAACCCCTACAGACCTCCTCTTGGCCCCATATCCTAAAGATTCTTCCACTTCCAAATAGCACCTTACTGAGGGCCAAATCTTTAACCATAGGCATTAGTGGGGCATACAAGATCCAAAGCACAGCAGTTGGCTTGGTCTACATCATAAGAGCTCTTTGTAAGAGGGTAAAAGCTTCAACTGTTCTCCTGTTGAGCATTAAAGAGATACTTTGACTTCTGCGGCTGCAAGAGAATGATTTTCCCCACAACCATTTGAACTTACAAGAGGACTCTTTGCCTCTGATGTCATGGTAGCTCCAGCCAGCACCTTGATTGCAGTCATAGAAGAGTGAACAGAAGCCTAAGTTGATCTGGGCTCATATTTTTGACCCATGGAAACAGAGATAATCAGATGGATGTTGTTTTAATGCAAAGCATTTGTGGTACTAGGGAACTGACATCATATCTAGGCTGATTGCACAGCCCTGCACAGGATTGCAAAAAAAAAAAAAAAAAAAAAAAATGAAGGCTGCTTTCTTTATGCACACAACAGAGTATCAGTTAGCTCAGGCTACCATAACAAAATACTATCATCTAGTTAGCTTGAACAATTGTTTTCTCATAATTTAGGAGCAGTAAATTCCAGGTAACAGTAGAGATGGTTTGGGGTGAGGTTTTTCTCATTGATGTACAAATGCCAACCACACTCTTGCTTCATCTTCACAAGATCTTACATCTGTACACAACAATGGAGGGATAGGAGGACTGATGGGGTGTGTCGTGTATCTCTTCTATGTTTATAGACATACATGTTACTAAATGGAGACCTCACACCTATAAACCCATATAGTCTAATTCCTTCCTTGAGGTCCTATCTGTAACCTGCAACTGCAATACTATTGGATTTGAGATCTTCAATAAATAGACTTGGAAAATGTTATGTATTAGTTTCTTACAAGATTAAACTGTCCATCTTGGAGAGAAGTTTCTTTGTTTTTCTTTGCTTTGTTTATTTTACTTTTATTTATTTTATTACTTTGTTTATTTTAATAACATTCTTTTCATTCATACCGACTGCAGTTTTCCCTCCTTTTTCTCCTCCAAACCCTCCACTTCCTACCTACACCCCTGCCCTTCCACTCCTTTTCCATCTCCATTTAGAAAGTGGCAGGTCTCCTATGAGCTTGAGCAAAGCATGGCACATGAAGTTGAGGCAAGTCTGAGCTCCTATCCTTGTGTCAAGGCTGGGCAAGGTAATCCATCATAGGGTTCAGATTCCCAAAACCCAGCTACTATAGCAGTGAGATCAGGAGGGAAGTATCTTAAGACCTAAGAGGTTCCCTGGTGGAAGAAGGTTGAAAGAACTGGATATTCTAAGCAGAAGTGAAACATTCTATCCTGTTGCAAAGCTCCTTAACCATTTTAAGTAAATGACCCAAAGCACCTTCAGAAAATTCCTAAAACTGACAGGGTTTGCTGGGCCCCTCTTCTCCAAGCATACTTATGAGACTCGAAAGCTAACCTGCCTAAAAGTTCAAACCAATCCTGCTTCCTCGCAGAGACAGAGATCAGTCAAGCTGCCAGGAAGAGGCTCAGACCAACTGAACTTCCTGGAAATGGGACTAGCCAACCTACTGAGCTGCCTGCAGGCTGTGCAGGAGGCTCCAGGTTTCCAGCTTTTGTGAGCTGCCACCCATGCTGGGTGGGCTTTAGTGATGCAGCCGTCTTTGATTCATTTCTGTTCCTGTAAGTGGACCTTTATTCATGTCAGTAACCAACAAAACTCATTGGTTCACCAAGCTGAACCTCAGTTATATCCATTTGGTGAGTAGATGTTTGTTCATATCTCTTCAGGAATAGTGTCACACATCAGGGGGACACAATTCAGTTCACCATAAACAGATAATGCAAACTGATAACAGAGGTGGAATCGGTGTCAGTCGGAAAAAAAAATAGAAGGGCGCTGCTAGAAACACTCATTCTCAGAGCCTGAGGATTTTGAGGATGTTAAAAACAAGAAGATTCCCAGACTGACACAAGCTCTCAAATTTGGGCAGATCCATAAACAATGATATAAATGACAGAAAGTGAACTATTATCTGCTTATTAGTTAATCTTCTTATCACTATGACCAAATTCGTGAAAAAAAAAAAAGCACGGAGAAATTTTTTTGAAGCTCATAATTTTATAGGTGGGTATTAGTACATAGTTGCCTGGCCCTAAGCACCAGAAAGACTTTCATAGCAGCAGGTTATATTGAAGAGGTGGACTGTTCACTTCTTCATCACAAGGAACTATAAGAAAATGACTCCAAGAAGAGACAAGGACAAGATTTAGTCCTAAGAACACATCTCCAGTGCCATACTTTTTTCAAATGGGCAGGAAGTTTTACTGTCTTCAAATAATGCATTTAAAAGTTTAATCTATTAAAGGATGGCTCTATAGATTACGTCTGAGTCCTCATGATCTAGAAACACCCTTACAGACATACCCCGAACAGCATTCTGCTAATATTCTAGAAATTACTTATTCAACAATTGAAATTAAATATCATAGGCTGAGTGGATGTCTCAGTAGTTAACAGTATTTGCTGTTTTTCTACAGGATCATAGCCCAGTGCCTACAACCCACACCTGGTTGAATTGATCACAGTCACCCAGAACTTCAGATCTAAGGATTCTAACACCCTCTTCTGGCTTCTGTGCACACCCATCACACACAGAGATATGTTAATACTAAAATATCTTTGAAAAAATTAATAATCACAATTCTTTAGTGTGATGTTGTACTTTGTTTGGGTAAGAATTATCTTTTAAAAAAGGAAAAATAAATTAAAAAAGATGATGGAGGAGGGTCATCTGTCTATCTGTTGCTTTTATTGGTTAATGAATAAAGAAACTGCTTGGCCTAATAGGTGAGAACATAGGTAGGTGGGAAAGACAGAACAAAATGCTGGGAGGAAGAAGGCAGTGAGACAAATGCTCTAGCTCTCCTCTCCAAGATGGACACAGATTAAGATCCTCCTGGTCAGCCACCACCTTGTGGTGCTACACAGATTATTAGAAATGGGTTAATCAAGATGTAAGAGTTAGCCAATAAGAGGCTACAGATAATGGGCCAGGCAGTGTTTAAAAGAATACAGTTTGTGTGTTGTTATTTCCGGGGCTAAGCTAGCCATGCGGGAGCTGGGCGGGAACGCAGCCCACTGCTCCTTCTACAAAAAGACAAAGAAGATGGTTACAATTAAGACTCAACCAGCCAGCTAAGTGGTGGTGGTGCATGCCTTTAATCTCAGGAGGCAGAAGCAGGTAGATCTCTGTGAGTTTGAGGCCAGCCTGGTCTAGAAGAGCTAGTCCAGGATAGGTTCCAAAGTTACAGAAAAACCCTGTCTCAAAAAAAAAAAAAAAAAAAAAAACTAGCCATGCAAGACTACACTCATTCATAGTTAGACAGCCACACATTAAGGGTACTTGCAGCTCTTTCAGAATTCAGTTCCCAGCACCCAAGCTTGATGGCTCACAACCACTTGTAACTTCAGCTTCAGGAGATCCAACATTTTCTTTGGGCCTCCTTGAGTATCTGCATACACAGGCACTTGTGGCTTGTGTGCAAAAGTGCACACATAAACACAGATACACACACAAACAGAGACATTTTTAGAAATTGAAAATATTACATTTACTTGACAAGAAATACATATTAAAAGTATTGGGGATCACATTTGAATTTTTAAACTATTTTAAATAATTTAAATCACTATAAATTTATTCATTAAAGATAATTAACTACAGAAATTTTAATTCAAATGAGTGAGAAAGTTACATTTTCCCCACTTTATTTTTATTTATTTACATTAAATGTATATACTTATTATATGGGATTGAAATATATATGCATTAATATGCCCAACTTTATACACTTTGAGAACACAGAAAATGCATGCTTGAAATTTTCAAGAAAATGTTATACTTCATTGTTACTACCATACCATACAGTCGATTTTCTAAAAATATACAGTTTCCCAATAATCAAGCTTATAATAATAAGCATCATATGATGCTTAGTACAGTTAGATACGGGAAAATAAGATTGATATAAATTATAAAAAGCTGGAGTACTTTGTGTATCAGTTCGCATTAAAACATAGTAAAACATTCCACTAAGAATTGTTATGGTTAAAATTTATATTACTCTGTGTGTGTGTGCACGCGTGCATGTGTGCACACGTGCCCACATGCATGCATACATGTGTGCACAAGTGCATATGTGTGTGCATGCCATGTGTCAGCAGCTGTTCATGAAGGCCAGAAGGAGCCATTGGTTTCTCTGAAGCTGGAGTGACAGACAGCTGCCAGTTCTCCTACATATGTTCTTGGAACTGAATTCAGGTTTTATAGAAGACCAGCAAGGACACTCAACTGTTGAACCATCCCTCTACACTGAGCTTGCTAAATTATATTGACACCCGGTTGGGTTAAGACATGGCTAAGATACTAATCAGCACAGTGCTGGGTATATGGATGTGAGGGTTTTTCCAGACACACAGAACATAACACTTAAGGGGCAGCATGGTAAAAAGGGATTTGTGTTCTTCAAATACTATGTAAGTGCATAGATCTCAGCTAGAGATGTACAGTATCCACTTCTAGAGCCAGTAAAGAAAAGACAGTAAGGACAGCTTAATGGCACAATAAACTGCTGCTGTCTAGGTGAAGACTGTCAGGAATCACCCAAACCAAACAGTCAGATCCTCGATTTTGGTCTGCACATTTCTAAACTTTAACATTTCTCAGATTAACCTTGGGCATGAAGAGGGCATCTGTCAGAGCCAAGTTAGGAAGCCAGTTCTTCTATTTGTCTTCAGCTTTGCCCTTTCGTCACAGTGATTAATTAGCCATTCCTACTGGAGGTTATTATTAGCTTCATTCTACACGGAGGAAATTTGGCTTTAAAAGAGTCTGCAATTGACCCTGCCCCATTTGCTGTCACTAAATGATATATCACAATCCAGAACCGTCCAACTCTAAAGCACCCTCCTTCCGCTACATTAAGCTTCCTTCCTGGGTCTGCAAAATCTCATATTTCATCCAGTAATCTCTGAATATATCCAGTGATGATTTGCTTAGTATCTACATATTCAGCTGTACAACATAAAAAATGAAAATGCAGTTTCTGCTCATGAAAAGCCTAGCCTAGAACATCTCTTAAAAGAAAAGGAAAATAATGAATAGAAATGCAGAGAGAAAAAAAAAGAGCAAGCATACAAGTAAAGCTGGCCCCGGGAAATACCTCCAATGGCAAGCTGTGTCGATCAGTTTCCCTAACTGTAACAAAAAGCTAAGATAAGCAGCCTAAAGTGGGAAGAAGGATATTTTTGGTTGAATTCACAGCTTTGGAAGTTCTGTTCTATGATTGGTCAGTTGTGTCACGTTGAGCATCACAATGGAGGGGGGGGTGTTGGAGAAAATGTCAGTCTCAAAATCTCCCCTGCTTACTCCAAAGACATGAAAACCTCTCACTGTAAACCACCATCTAAAGTTCTATTACTCAGTTATATTGCTCTGGTGACCAAACCTTTAATCCATGTGGCTTTATGTAACATGTCAGGCTTATATAGGAGATATAAAATGACATACAGAGAACGGCACTCTGAAAACATGGCAAATAGTCTTGCAGGTGAATGTTCTACAGTCTATTGCCTGAAAACCACAGACTCAAGAAAGACACTGGGGTAGTTTGCGTGGAATCCTGAATGCCCGGAACCAAGTGAGACAATGGTGAGAAACATAGACCAAGTGTGGCTCTCTTCACCAAAATATCCAGTGTGTGTGTGTGTGTGTGTGTGTGTGTATGCAAGAGAAAGATGAACACCGTAGCCCAAGTAGACAGAGATAATATGTGCTCCTCTATCTTTGTGATCTATTCAGATCTTCATCAGATTAGTGAGAATAGATTTTTTTTTTAAATCACTCTACCAAACTAAAATCTAATCTTCCCCTCTGAAGAAATGATATAGTAAGATCCTTGGGCAGGAGACCCTAAACCTAGTCTCATGCTTTGAACACTCTGAGGCGCCAGTTATTTGAAATATGACATAGAATGCTTTCCTGCATTCAGTTAAAATATAGGCTGAGAAGGGACAGAAGTCTTTTTGGCCTTGCTAAATTTGAACCTCATCGATAGCATGATGAAGAATGGTCAAGTAGACTTTCTCAAGTAAAGGGTTTGTTGTCATAGTCAGACAGAATTCAGTAGACAATGTTGGGGTAAAAGAGAAGACGGGGGAGACAGGAGAGCATTCTTAGAGAGAATTAAGTAAGCAAAATGTGAAGGGAAAAAAAGGATAGCAGGGAGAACCATCAAGGACAAAGCAATTCAAAGTTTATTAAAAACAGAAACCTTATGTAGTTATTGCTTCTGAGAAAAATTTCTCTTCCTCTCCCTGTAGTCTTTGCCTCCCCCAAACTCAGTTGCTCCTGAGTTGTGACCTGACCAACAGCTTATGTTCTAGCTCTGATTATATTCGAATGTGACCTCTTTTGAAAAATAAGATAGCTACAGAGGGATATAATTAGATCAGTTGAGTTTTGTATTACAGTAAAGGAAGCTTTTGCTCCAAGATGGCTTCCTTTATGAAAGTAAAAATGTAGAAAGAAATTGATATATGCACACAATTATTATTATATATGCATTCAATTATTAAAACAAGTCAAATGTTTTTTATTATTAAATTTATTTTCTTAAAAACAATCTTTTTTTCCTTTTACATACCTATCCCAGTTCCCACTCCCTACAACTTTCCCCCACCAAGGAGTGGCAAAATTTGACAGCAAACCACGCCAAGCTAGGTGTTGGTGACAAAACAACCCTCAGAAAGGACAAACCTGTTGACACCCTGTATTGCAGTGCTCATCACTGTAACCAAATACCTGCTAAGAACAATTTGAGGAAAGAAGAGCTTAGTTTAACTTACAGTGGAGGGGATACAGTCCATCAGGTGACCAGCATGAACAGGAAGTAGCTGGTCAATTTTTGTCTGTAGTCAAGAGAGCTGAGTGCTGGTTTTATGCAGTCCAGGACTCAGTCCTTGGCATGGTCCCACCCACATGCAGTGTGAGTCTTTGACTTCAAGTAACCTAGATCAGATTATTTCAAGGACACGTTGAGATGTTTATCTGCACACAGTCAAGATTCTGTCGAACTGACAGTCAATATCAACCATAACACAGTCTATTTGCAGCTTCCAGATATACACTTCCAGAGATAGTACATTCCCATCCTGAAGGTACTCAACTAGGAGACTTTGAAATGGCCCTCTGTTATGTATTGCCTGCTCATCCTACTCATGTTACTTTTCCCAGAAAGTCATTCTTCAATTTTTGAGCATTTCATATTTAAGTACACTACATTTTCATCATGTCCACATCTTCTTCCACTCCTTCCAACTATTACCCTATGCCTCCCAACATCCCTTTCTGAAACTCGAGAACTCATCTCCTATTCGTCTACATTGTTGTTGCTATTGTTATTGCTGCTGTTGTTGCTGTTAGTGCTGCCCATATGCAAAAGGCTGTGGTTCTGAAGCCTTTATCTTTCTACTCTTGGAAACCTCATTATTTTCTTCTCTCTAAACTCTTACAGCAGTGTTTTTTCCCAACAACTTTTCAAGCAGACATAGAGCTCACTGTGCTACAGTCCTTCCTGATTTCATCTTTCTCCCTGACAGACTCAAAGCTCAAATTTGAGTCAGAGAGATAATTCTGAAACCTGAGACAGGACCTGGTGTATGACAGAAACTCAGATCATATCTGATGAATGAAAGTGGCCTAAAGGACAAAACTGCATAAAGCAAACCCTGTGAGAATATACTCTTAGCCGTTTATATTTTTCTTTGAATTGGGTCATGTCATGAAGCTCCATTTTGATACATTTTCTATGACAGATTCTAAAATAGCCCCTAATGATGCAAAGATGAATCAGACATAGCCCATGACAATAGGGACTCAGTGCACTAAAGAAAACTTTTGATAAACGTCTGCAATAATTTCTAATATATATTAAGTTAAGAGTTTTGTGTGGAATAAATATTCTTGGAATCCCAAAGAGAAAGAACCTAGCCAAAGGACTAGGGTGGAGGACTTGTTAAGACAGTGGTAAAGGCAGATCGGAGATGGGAAAAAGGGTTCTCCCCACTCTCTTTTGGATATGAAGGGGTGACTTGTAATGCACTGGCTTAAATTGTTGATCTTAGCGTTTCCTGCAATGTTTATTTGGACGGCTCAGCATTTCACTGCAGCAGGTGATTAAGCATGGATTTACGGAGGAGGAGGGATCAGTAGGTGGCACATTTAGACAATAACCACCACCTGTAGTCAGCGGTTACCCCTACCAGGAGTAAGAGCCGAAAAAACAGCAGGGGAAACCGTTCTAATGAGCTTCCAACAGATTGGAATGCAGGTCCTCCAAGTGCAGCTCCGAGGGCAGGCAGCTGCCACTGTGAGCTGCTCACAGGGCCTCAACCCTGTTCTTCAGACAGGGCTCCCAGGGACACGGTGTTCTGCAGACTTCTGGCACACAGTGTAAAGAACTCACTCGTGTTTTCAATCTTGGAAGCCATTCAATTTAATATGCAATTGTACCACTAGGCAACAACCCCTCCTTCTCCCTCTATCCAAGTTTGCAAGAGTTGCCAGAGCAAGCACCACAGAATAGTTGGGGTAGTTATCGGAGGTTTATTTTCATTTTCCTACAATTCTAGAAACCAAGGAGTCCGGGATAAAGGAATCATCAAGCTTGGTTTCTTCTGAGGCATTTCTTTTTGACTTGTGAATATCCACCTCTTTGGTATATATTCACATGTGCTTCCCTCTGAGATACACACACCTATGTCATGTTTTGCAAATCAGAAGATTCTCTCATGAGGGTTGAGAGATGCACTAGTTTATGAGTATAATGATAAAGACTCATGGGGAAGCTTACTTATCACTAAAGTCAATTAGTAGAAAAAACATTCAAAGCCTTTCCTCTATGGCTTCTGAGCCAGCAGGACATGGGATTTTGACCCAATTGAAAGTACCAAGCATGACTTCAATCTTATTGAGCAGACCTTAAATTCAATCATAAAGTGATGGGTCACTCCCAAAATATTGCTGCTTGCTATTGCATCAGTGAGCATATCTTCCTAGGCCAGCTGTTACTATAGTATTCAGGGTTCACAGATAGGTAAGACTATTAAATATGTTTCTATTCTGGAAGTACACATTCCACCTTCCAGTTCTATCAAAGCTAGCCTGTAAAGATAAGCATTCCAGGTTTGTACCAGTTTGAGTTTTGCATGATCATAGATTCATGAATAAAGTGTCTTAGGAACTATTTTCACGTCTAACTTTGTGTTCTTCATCTTAAGTTTCAAACTCCTTGATAATTTACATCTGCTGCACAGAATGTTAAACAAGTAAGGATTTCCCTTCATCCCTCCCTTCCTCCCTCCTTTCCTTGCTTCCCCCTTCCTTCCTTCCTTCCTTCCTTCCTTCCTTCCTTCCTTCCTTCCTTCCTTCCTTCCTTCTTTCTTCCCTCTTTTTATCTCCCTTCTTCTCTTAGCTTGGATATCAAAGTACCTGAAAATCTAGGTTGACTCCCCAAAGTTGAAATCTGTAGCATTCAGGTAAAATAGGCTGTCCTCGGAGTTCTTTAAGTCTGAACTAATGGAATTCCCACATGCCTTATACAGTACTCATGAATTGGTGCTGTCTGCTCATCGTGGAACTTGGCCATATTTACAATATTTAGTCTACCTGACAGTTCAGGCCCCCACTGCAGAAAACTTGAAAACAGAGCTATGAGCCAATAGTAAGATACCTATAGGCTGATTCTAAAGTGATCTTGTCAAGAACAAAACGCCTCTATTTCCAGAAACCTTAGTCCCATCTCATTCAAGCCACACCTTCACAAAACAGATCAAAGTATTACACAGAGGAAGTTACAACTTGTGTCTAGCACAGCTTGTAGATCAATACAAACTGGAAACCTAGGTGTTCAGTGTTGATCATTCACACTGTCAACCTCAAGTTCAAGGGCCATAACTTCTATACCGCAAACACTGCAATGACTCAAGACAATGTTGGTCTCACTCTCTTCATGTTATTTGTTCTCTATATGCCAGTATTCTGACTATAATTCTGGACAATGAAGCATCTGTTTGATAGGTTGAACTGCAATTACTAATTATAGTTCTGCTACTCATTTCTATTTGGGATAGGCTGAGAATTAAGCACGTTGATAGAAGTTTCTGCCCAGCCCAGTCCTGCAGCCATTCAGTCCCAAAGAAATACACAGAGGCTTATATTAATTATAAACTAATTAGCATATTAGCTCAGTATTATTATTAGCTAGTTCTTACAAATTAAATTAACCCATAATTCTTGTCTATGTTTAGCCAAGTGGTTTAGTACATTTTCTCAGTAAGGCATTCTCATCTGGCTTCCTCTGCATCTGGCTGCTGACTGACTCTCTGCCTTTCCTCTTTCCAGAACTCTCTTAGTCTTCTTGTCCCATCTATACTTCTCGCCTGGCTACTGGCCAATTAGCATTTTATTAAACCAATATAAGTGACAAACATTTACAGTGTACAAGATCATTATCCACGGCAGCACGGATGGTTTCAGAAAGGGAAATACCAAATGTCAGGTATATTACTTAAAATCAGAAGAAGGATATGATCCCTGCCTGTATTTCCAGCATTTGGGAAGAAGAGGCAGAAAGATTGCAAAATCAAGTGTACACTGGGTCGACCAAACTACAGAGGGAAACCTATTTCAAAAGAATAAAATATAAAAATAATTATATCTTATAGTATGAGTGAGATAAATGATTTCAACAAAATGTTTAATATATTCTTCAATTTCCAGTTTATTCATTAGAAACACAAACAACTTAAGGTATGCCTGGCAGTGCATGGTCTATCCTGGCAATCTAGCTACTTGGGAGAAAGAAAAGGAGAGAGAGAGAGAGAGAGAGAGAGAGAGAGAGAGAGAGAGAGAGAGAGAGAGAGAGAGAGAGAGAGAAAGGAAGGGAAGGAAGGAAAGAGAGAAGGGGGAGAGAGAAGAGGGAGGGAGGAAAAGATAAATTCATTGGTATATTAGTCACATCTAAAAGAAATATAACAATGGAAGAATTGCACCAAATTTTCTGGCTCCAGACTTATCCACTAGTCAATACCCTTCTATGCAACGGGAAGTAGTGAACAGAGACAGAGAAAGCAAAAACTGCAAGGACATCCTTCCGAGCACAAAACAAGAACGCAGTTTAGGGAGTGCAAGTCGCCATGTAACAGTGTAGAAGACTTATAACACAGACTGCCAAAAGATTTCAATTTCATATCAAATAACTACACTTTCAAAAAGACATTTAGAGAAAATGCTCATTTATGGAGATATATATGGAGCAAGATGCCCATTTTAACAATGAGGCAGGTAAACAACAAACAATAAGGGAAAGGAATAGTACATGCCCACAGACATGATTTATAACTGATTTTAGTGAAAGAAACAACTCAGACTGTAATGGCAAATTTTTGAAAGGCAATAAAATTTTATTATAACATAATCCCAGCAAAAAATTTAAATTTTTAAATTTAGAAAAATTGTAAAAGTTTCTTTGTTAAATAAATTCTTAAAAGTATATATTATGTAATGATGTATGTAATGTAATGTAGTATTTGGAAAATAATTGTTCTTAGAATGTTTTTCTATTTATCTGGCTTACCAATTTAACGAGAGACAGAGAGTGTGTGTGTATGTGTGTGTATGATGACATATATAGGCAAATGGCCCACCACTGAGCCATATCCCTCGTTCACTATCCTAAATTTTCAATTACTAATGTGGTAACCCTATTCATGACGTCCTTTCAAAGCTACATTCTCTGCTCTAAATAACCAACACTCAGGTTCCTGCAGGGGACAGAATGATTGAATTAACCAGAAACCAGTTCATCAAGCTAAAACTAGAGCTTTCTCATTCAGATGAAAACTCCCAGAGAGGGTATTTAAAGTGACTCCATGCTTGTAAAACTCACAGCATTTGCCACACTGTAATTGCCTTTGTGGTCCTCTCTGGGCTCCCATCCCTGCTGCATAGTCTCAGATAAACCAAGAGCAGCAGGAATCCAAGTGTCCTCATTTCCAAGTCATCTTAGGAGGGATGACTCCAATCCCCACCCCCTTATGCTGAGAAGAGCCTTGGCTGGACCCCTATGCCAAGGATTCAACGAAAAGGGTCAGAAGACACTAGGACTGTGGCTTCCCAGAACAGCAAAACAAAGAGCAACAATGTATTTGGGAGCAGATACTGTAGAATGTGCAAAGGCCATTGTGGATGGATTGATCATTCACAGGTGTGCTGAGGGTAAAAGAAAGGCATGGAGTCATTTACACATTAGTGACACAGGGCAGTGTGTGGTTCAGAGTCAGTGAGTTCAGAGGTGACAGTAAACTGAAGCAGGAAAACAAATCAGATCAGGGCAAGTGTGGGTGGAATTCTGCGTATAGTCTAATGGTAGAGCTAGCACAACCTGGAAACACATGAGAAAAAAAATAGGCTAGGAGGGTAGCTTCCTTGTGGAGTTCAGGGCTGGTATTTACTAGAGTATGTAGAAAAGCCAAGGACAAAGGCTAGTGGGAGGGCCTCTGCCTCACCATGCAATACAAATTAAGTCTACCTTCTCAGACCACCGTAAGTTCTCAGAGACAGTCAGCCCCCGAGAGACTTTTCTCAGGCATGAGCAAAAGCTGTGATTTGAAAGCAATGCTTTTATCTTAAAACAAGCATTTTAACAATGTGTTATAGGCACCAAACAGATGTGTTACTCTGATAAAAAAGATAGCATATTGGCATTTTCAGTTTGTTTATTTTATATTGCTTCTAAGGAAGAAGACAGTTCCCCTCTCCATAAAAGCCCCTTCCAATCAATAACGTGTTTAGCTTCAACGATAAGGGTTTTTTTTTCTTTTACTTTTTTTAATTAACACAGGATTCTCCAGTTCGTTTGTCACAGTGAAGTCCCACAGAGTGACTTTCTAAATATTGCTTTTGTCTGGGACAAATCAACTTGTCATGCCAGAAATGTGTTACCACGAGGCTGCATTAGGAGACAGCACCATCATAACAAAACAGTGCACAGCAGAGCAGGTTTTTATTAATAACAGCAGAATGCAATTTCGTTGGTTTTAATTTACCATTTTCACATTTTACTATGATATTATCCAGATATAAACTGTTATGATGAGAAGCCATTCACTAGGGACCAAAGAAAGTTACAACTCTGCTTT
>NW_026067922.1:5276336-5278767 GCF_014885135.2 Alexandromys fortis
TACATATATATATCTGTTCTGTGAAGGACACCCTAATAAAGATTGGTCTGGAATTCCTCTCTTTATGACGATTGACTTATCAGCAATACTTCTCGCAGCACAGTTGGAAATTAAATAATTGCTAGAAACTGTAGATATTTGACTTGGCAAAAACCCCTAGGTTTATCTGATTTATTTTTGTTAGAACTGGGCCCTGTGGATATTTAGAAATGTTTCATGAAAGAACAGTAGAATATAAATGAAACAAGCAAAAATCCCCGTTCAAAGGCTGCCTTTAGCTCCATCCTCACTGTTGTGATAACACAAATAAACCAAGGACAAACCTTTGGTGATGGTGTTGGGTGAAAACACTATTCTAAATTAAAACATTATGGGTTACCGACATCTGGATTTTTTCTCCTTCTTCATAATCATTCTCATCCATTTGCTGTGTGTTATTTGTCAGCGGGCACTACGGAGTGACACGGAGTCTCAGAACACATGCCTGGTAGACCAACCTCCAAAACAGGAAGGGCCATATACCCTGGTAGGCAGGCTTTCCTGACCTCGGCTTGCACCCCGAGACAAGGCCATCCATTGTTTAGGGAGAAAAGAAGACAAGCAATAAAGTGCAATAATCTGGGCTTGCTTTAGGGAGGACGAAGGCTTATAGACTTAAACTTTGAAATGTCCTCTAAAGTAGATATTGGGATCTATGACATGCTAAGCACTGCTGGAACGTCAAAGAAATGAAGATTCTTGGAAATTTATGATTCTATTTGAAAAGAGAAAAATCTTGTAGACATTAATTAGTAACACGACTAAGCTTGGAAAACAATTATAATCTCTATTCCATGTGTAAGTCATGGTTAGGTTGTCTCTAATGACTTCTCCGTGATTTTGTTTAATTTTTAATTGTTGTTTTTTTCTAAAGATTTGTGTATATTTTATCGGTGCATATAAGTGCTTGCACGAATAAGTGTATATATGTATACCCGGTGCTATAGAGTCCAGAAGAGGTAGCTACATTTGGTTTTAAGCTGTCCGACAGGTGCTGGGAACTGAACTCAGATCTCTGCCAAAGCATCATGGGCACTTAACTTCTCCAGTTATGATTTTTTAAATTAACTTTTTGAGAAATTTTCTTCACATTCCTGAAAATGACTGTAATTTTTCCTGGAAGTCATTTAGACAAAAGGATTTAGACATGAGAGTTACCTTAGGAAACTGAGTCTAACAGTTCAAAATACACAGATTTACATTTAGTCTGATCTTCCACTATATTCTGCACAGTTTAAGAACTGTATCAACAGCTGAGTGGTGGGAGTGCACGCCTTTAATCCCAGCACTTGGAGGGCAGAGGCAAGCGGATCTCTGTGAGTTTGAGGTCAGCCTGGTCTACAGAGTGAGTTCCAGGACAGCCAAAACAGAGAAACCTTGTTAGAGAGAGAGAGAGAGAGAGAGAGAGAGAGAGAGAGAGAGAGAGAGAGAGAGAGATCAATACTGTATGAAACGTGTCAATTTAAATAGTCATATTCAACAATAAGAAACAGACGATGAGAATTTAAGACGCTGGGCTAAGAGTGTAGGATTCGGCCTCTGCCGCCCACGGATCTTTATTCTCCTGTTCTAGATCATTAAATTGCACCAAGAAAAATACAAGCAGAAGTTGCAAAATGCCAAGAAAGCCAGAAGGGGGCAATATTCAGTCTTCCTGGAAGGCCCTGGTGAAAGTTCACAGGGGAGGTAAAAACAGAACTACAGCTTCAGGGATGAGCAGATTCTAGCAAATACAGGCAAGTAGAAGTTTTCAGGAAACTGGAAAAAAGGGTGACAAGGAGAAAAAAAAAATAAGTTGAAGGGAGAAACAAACACAAAAGGCATGGGTACTCAGTGTGGATTGTTCCGAAACGGTGGTGGTAAGTCTGATATCTTCAAAACCTAAGTAAGAAAAAGAGACGGCAGAAAGCTTAGGTTGTGTCAGCTAAGGACCTTCTGGGTAATAAAAGGCACATTAAAAAAAAAAAACAGAGAACCTACAATGGCAAATTTGATAAAGTTCTAGTGTGTGTGTGTGGAGGTAACACACTGGGAAAGACACATTAGAGGCAGGGAGAAAAGAAGGTTCTTAACTTACTCTGTAAAACCTCACAGTACAACTGTTCCTATCTTATGTGTGCTTAGGAGTTTAAGGATTTGTTGAGCAAAACAAAAAGATGAAAATTAAAAATATGGAAATGGGGAATATTTTAGTGAACCCTGTATAACTGGATTACAGCTGGAGATACCAGAATAAACCTATGGCTTTTATTGCCACAAACAAATACGTATATAATGAGATGCAGAAATTACAAGATGATCTCTCCCTTTCTCTTTCTCTTTCTCCCTCTCTCTCCCCTTTTCTCTCTCTCTCTCTCTCTCTCTCTCTCTCTCTCTCTCTCTCTCTCTCTCT
>NW_026067922.1:5278783-5353894 GCF_014885135.2 Alexandromys fortis
AGAGAATGTTTCCTCCAATTAAAGGGTTTAGAAGCAATGACCTACGGAACCAATAAACACATGTGGCACGTGTTGGGGGAGGCTGTCATTTGTTCCCAGCCACTTAGGCCGAACATAATCACTTAGAAAATATATTATTTGCCATACTGTTTGGCCAATAGCTTAAGCGTATTGTTAGCTAGCTCTTATATCCTAACTAACCCATAATCTGGACATCACCATGAGGTCATGACCTACCAGCAAAGTTTCGGCAGACTCCAGCTGCATGACTTCTCACTGACTCTGCATTCTTTCTATCTTTACACACATACACACACACACACACACACACACACACAGAGAGAGAGAGAGAGAGAGAGAGAGAGAGAGAGAGAGAGAGATGGATAGATAGATAGATAGATAGATAGATAGATAGATAGATAGATAGATAGATAGAATTTTCAGCCTGGCTATATTCTGTTAAGTCATTGACTGAAAGCAGTTTATTAATCAATAAAAGCAACACATATATTCCCACACCAAGCACCAAACATACTTGAGGAGAAAGAGCTGATTTGGAGGATGAAAGAGAGACTGTGCAAGATAATTCTAGGGAATTTTATTATTCTAGAATGCAAAAGAATACTAAAATAATTAAGGGATAGTTTTAAAAGTACCCTGAGACAGACACAAAAAGTTTTCTGTTGGATAAATATGAGATAAACTTGAGAAACAAAACAGTGGCAAAAAAGTACACCCATTGAATAATAGAAGTGTCTATGAGCTCATACTCATAATATAGAAGAAGAAGAAAACCTAATTGTTTAATGTGGTAGTTAACACAGAAGGCACAGTGAAGCTGGAATCACCAATGAAGATATAAGCAGAGATAAGACTGGCTGAAATGAGTATCAGTTTCCCAAATTGCTCAGAGAGCAGCAAACATCTACAGAAAACCGGCACAAGGGAAGCAGTGGTACCTTTTATTTTACAGGGGAGGAGGTGGTAGGTACCTAAAGGCACTAACTGAAAAAGACAAGGAAGCTGTCTATGTCAGAGCCAAATCTTTAAAAACTAAACCATTTCACTAAAGCTACTTTGCCAATTTGTAACACCAAAGTACAGAATCCAAGCAGGAGCAGATTTGGGACTCTAGGCTGAGATGTGCTGCCATCAGGGGCATTGGTCACCTGCTGGCACTCTGCAGTTAATGCCAGTGGGTAGTGAGGCGACCCCAGGAATACACTACATACTCCTCAAATAGCAAACACATATTTTCTCACCATGTAGGGGGCTGTTGCCAGGAAATCCCACAGACCCCAAAGAAAAAAAACAGGCCAAAGAAAAACAAAGAGGCAATATCCCCCATCTTTTGTCCATAGGACACTGGAGTTCAGGTCAGGGCCCTCTGTAGGTGGCCTTGGGATCCAGAGGAAAACCCAGTTATAGCCCCTAAACTGTATTTATGCTGGTGAGTGAGGAGGCAGGGGTCCTGGGAAGAGGCCAGGTATCGATGTTTGTTCTAAGTATCATACTTGATTCCTCCTTTCCCTTCTGAAGTGAGTATCACTATCATTCTTAGATTATAAAGGAAAAGATGGGAGGTTAGAGCATACAAAAACACATAGCAAGGAGCAGCATTAATCTAAGAGCCAGAGCTGTAATTGCTGTTTCATTCCTTAGCAACGTGTCACTCCGGGAGGTGAGCACGCCACTGGGATGTCACCGTTCCTAGACGTGCAGGCCATCACTGCACAGGAAACGACAGTGAAGGCAGGCACATCAAGATGAACCCTCACGTGCTGATGACTCAAGTTCTCTGCTTATTCTTTTGAAAGCTATCTAATACAGAAAAAGTTTTCTTTTCCAGCATTCCTTCGTAGATCATGGGTCTCTCTCTTGAGTCTGTCAAGGATAAAGAGGTCCTCTCTCTGCCGTTCCAGTGAAAGCATAGCATTGACAGCAAAAGACTTCGAGTGTCACATAGAATGGCTCTACCTACAGACAAGCTTCTGGGACACATGCCTTTCTGTCTGTATATACTGTATTTCCAGGTGTAGCCGCTGCTCTACAGTGTACACACATGAGTCCCACTTAGCTCTTGTTCAACTGGCCAGCCTGAGCAGGAAACAGCCCCCACCCTGGATGAGGCGTCCAGAAAGTTGATTAATGACGTGAGGCAGAGTTGGCTGAGGAGGAGAGTTCTTCACATGCTGTTTTGAGAAGAGCTATAGCTGGGCCGAGGAAAGAAAGGTGCGCTTTGTAAGTAGGAGGTGGCAGGCAGCAGCGGCTAATTAGGTTTGGGTTAAGGCTGGTGGGTGTTGAACATTCCTGCTAATGGCTGTTACTAATGGGAAAAATGGGATCATTTGTTAATTTTACTTAAGAGTGGGTGTTGAAGGCAGGTTGGAAAAAAAAAGGTGAGTATGGACCATTTGGGCTAAACTGGATGAAAAGTGGAGAGGAAAAAAGTCATGATTTTTGTAAAAAGAACAAGATACCAATTTTGCATTGGGACCAGACTATATTGCCTTTACGAAAATGTGGCCACCAACTTCTATTTAACCAGGCAGATTTTCAAGCCCTTTAGCTGTCTTCCAATACATCTTTTCTCCCTATCCAATCTATAGATATGTTTTGTATACTGCTTGTCTTGGAGATATGTTAATAAGAATGTCTGGGCTGGGGATGTGGGTTATTGATAGAATGTTTAGTGTTCAACTCTGAGACAGATTCTGCTATTGGGGAAAAAATGGGCTTCTTATGTATTTTTACCTCCGTGACTACATTCAGATTTACAATAAAGCTATTGGGGTATTGGCGCACACATGCGTGTGTGTGTGTGTGTGTGTGTGTGTGTGTGTGTGTTTGAGAGAGAGAGAGTTTGATTCCTATTTTACAAGTGAGAAGATAATTAATATTGTGTTTTTTAAAGCTTTATGTTTAATAGAACATCTTTACATTTGCAATCCTTTTTGGTAGAATTTTTAAATTATTTACTAGATTACCAATATTTTGCATGAAAAAAAATTCTTCCCTAGTCCATCGAATATTCCATCTCAGTTTTCATAGACAGAGTTATTTGTTCCTCTGATTCCATGGTAAGCCCTCAATGTATGGATAACCAATATGGACTGGACCAAGAGCTGTGAACTTCAATGACAACTTATTCTTCACTGGAGATATCTGAAGAACACTCCTTTCTGCTTGGAATCTGTAGGACATGTACAACACAGCCTTCTTCCCCTCTGACACACACACACACACACACACACACACACAATGTTGATGTCACCATGACCTAAGAAGGGCTTGGTATAGACACTTGGCTTTTAGTAAAATTTTAGACAAGGAATCTCCATTTCATAGCTTTAAAAAAAATATTCTACAAGTGTGCGGAAACACGATCCACATGATGGGCTTCTCATCCTACCCTAAGATTTGAAGAGACACAGGGTCCTTGGCTAAAGCTCCTGCTTGGAAACCACAAATACATTTGATCCAGTTCTTCCGTCTCTCTAACTAACTGCACTGGATTTCAGGTGACCTATTGTGATGGTAGATGTAGAAGACACGGTCACTGTAGACAAGGAAGGATACTATTATAAACATTAGAGGCCCATAGGACTGAAATGGAATCGCTATTGCACCAGTTGTCACATTGGGATTTCAGGCAAGTTGTGTCACTCTGTAATGCTTTCTAGTTTTTCAAAAATTGGAAATCAGTGTAAACTATACAATATGCCTTCATATGCATAAGGCTGCTTGTTCTCATGGCCTATGCTATATCAGCCATGACTATTTCAACCCAAACTCAGGATAACAACACCCCAGAGTTTAAATCACTAAAAAAGCCACTGTGATCCCCTAAGGTCTTGGATGAATGCTGTTGCTTTGCTCCTTAAAATCCTGATATAGTAACAAGTAACACCAGCTTTACACACACACAAACACACACACGACTCCTAAATTAACCATATAACTATAGCAGATTTTTTTTAACTCAAAACCATTAGACCTAAAAGAAATAATGATAAATTAAATGGTATGAACCCATTATCCTGTACATGGGAGGAGAAGAGAGGAAAATGGAGAAACTGAGGTTAATCTGGCCACATAGTAAGATCCAGTTTCAAAAACAGAATGTAGCATTTTAGATATTCTTGGAAATCAACCATAAGAGGTATCTCCATTTATACAAAAAGCAACTGTATCAACTTTATTTTATATTTAATTTCAGAAATACTCAACAGCTATCTTTGCAATATGAATCCCTTTAGGTTTAGAGGAGCACCCAGGTCTGTTCAATTTCAGTTTGGAAAACAATTACCTCAGAGGAAACAGGAAAACTACACTAACCATCCAAAGACATGCAAACAAAAGGACTTAAGCACCTGCTCCAAAACTTCTGCACATATTATTAACTTTCTTAGGCCATCCTCTTGCCAACCAGGACATGTCTTCAAATCAAATGCCCAGAATTGCCTGTATTTGCTGAATGAATAAGGGTCATCACTGATTGTCAACCTGAGAAATATTCAAGTAGCCAAATGTTTCAAAGACTCAACAAGGTAAAGTCAACGGAAGAAGTATGTGGTCACATCCTGTAACAGCATACAGCAATACCACATCCAGAATACTGACATTGATAGGATCAAGATACCAAAATAGATCTTCCATGTTATTCTATTATAGCTACATCCACTTGCCCTGACTCGCTTTTTAATCCTGACAACTACAAGTCTGCTCTTCACCTCTACTATATGTCATTTTAAAAATAGTATACATATGGAGTCATAGTCACACAGTCTACTACTTCTGAAGATGTTTTTCTCTAGAAAATAATCTATGTGACTAGATGTATTGATAGGTTTCTTTTTTAACTGTTAACTAGTATTCCAAGAGTGGATATATAATAATTAAATTATTAATTAGCTTGCAGAAATCTCATTTTATAGGCTCTCCACATAATCTGATGCCTTCTCGAGTATGATAATGACTATTCCCTGGATAAAGTGCTTACAAAGGCAAGTAAGGAAAAGAAACAGCCAATGGTGTTGGAAAAGGCAGATACAAAAAACCACAAGTTTGAGACCAGCCGGGACTACTAATTTAGGAGCTAGAGAGATAAATCAATGGTTAAGATCTCTTCTTCACTTCCAGAGGACCAGAGTTTGATTCCCAGTGCCCACAATAGACAGTTCACAACCACCTGTAACTTAAGATACAGGGAGATCTGATCCCTCTGACCTCCTAGGTCATTTGTATACACACACAATTACACACACACACACACACACAATTACACACACACACACACACACACAATTACACACACACATACACACACACAGTACATAATAAAATGAAATCTTCCAAGAAATATAGCAATTCTCTTTTTCACACCCTGTGCACTGGCATTGTCTCTCTAAAGCAAAAGAAAATGACCTCTCCCTCCCACCTGCACCAGTACTGTTCACACCGGGCCCTGCGCCTTTCTCACCACTGCTAATAAATTACTTCCCTAATAGATTCATGTATCCATTAAGCAAACATTTAGCAAAGTGCCTGCAAGTTAACTGTTCTGGAGCATGAAGTAACAGACATGAGAAGGATACACAGGCCATCTCTCAAAACCTCCTTTCACTTCAGTGAGTCCAGGAGATACGATCCATAAATAAAATCTTGTGAAATCGAGTCAGGTCAAAACAGCTGTTGTTAATAAAAGTAAAACAGGGTAAGAGTTATAGAAGTAATGAAAGGAAGGTGCTGGTTTTGACAATAAAGACCTCTGTGAGGTGCCAAATTGAAAGTGCTCTAACTACCTGCTGGAAGTACTAACCATTGTGGGATTTGACTTCATGCTAAAGAATTTTTTGTCTGGTTAAATGAAGAAGCAGAAAAAAATATTTGTAATGAAGAAAAATTGGAGATGTCCCCAAAATTCAATAGTAGGAAATTCCTTATGTTAATTATTATAGATTCAGTCTGTAATGTTATATAGTCATTTAAAGCTACAATTATCCAAAGCAAGTGACAATATGAAAGCAACATTTAATATTATAAAAGAAAAAAATAAAAATATTTAATTGTATATACTATGTAATTCTTGAAATATTTGAAAGAACAGAAGTTAAAATAGATAAATGAATTCTAATAACTATATAAGTATAGAAAGTTCAAAGATTTTTATAGCTCTGATTATTTTTATCACTTGCTTTGCTTCTTTTTAGAAAAGTTATTTTTATGACGACTTCATGCGTGTTTATAATGCATTCTAGCTACTGTCTCTACTCTTATCTCTACCTGTGCTCCTAAATCTAACTTTTTTTTAATTCAAAGTGATTTTATTGCTTTATACACAACAGAATTTATGCCACTAAGGCGGAGGCTGTGGATGACCCCTATTTCCCGTTGGGTGGGCGGACCTGCTTAGTCTTACAGTAACTAGCCTAGGAATTCTGCTCTCTATCAGATCAAACTGAATTTAGCATCCTTATCCTTTCTGTTCCTCTCAAGATGCCTTCAGACAGCAACTGCTTTCTTAATCAAATGGTAGAGATCCTCAGGGAGTCTAGCAGCAAGGCCTTTGGACTTAAGGATTCTCAAGATTTTATCACCAGTCACAAAACAAACCTGTGCCACACCATGTGAGTCCCTCAGGATCACGCCTATCTAGGAGGGAGTAAGGCCTTTCTTGGCCAGTTTGTAAATCTGCATCTTCCCATCACCAGACAACAGCTTCAGCCACGTGGGGACACTCAAGCGGTAGGGCAGTGCAAACTGGGAAGGGGCCTTCCCGGGAGTAAGCATGCAACCCATGATGACGCTGGAACTTTTGAAGTCTCATCGCCTCTAAGCCTCTGTTTCTGCATAACTGAAAGCACGTTAAATACAGCAGTAAGGGTTGTTGACATTTTTTATGCGTTCCTGTGTCTTTAGACTCAGTAAAATGAGTAGACCTCGGGACATAAAAATCTATTAAGGAAACAGAGCCACTCACCGCCATATTTATTTCCACAGGGTAATAACGGTGAAGAAAGCAAACCTTTGCGGTCTTCCCTGAATAGCAATTTCCTCGCTGACTCGATCTTTGTCTTACACTTTGAACAGCTCCAGACTAACCAACAGTCTACTAATATCTCCAAAAATTTCAGGAGATGTGTGTCACTATGGTCCCTGAAAATAACAGCTAGAGGAAGCATGACCCGGTGGAAACTGTGCCCCAGAAATCTTTCTGAAATACCCTGTTGAGAAAAGTACTGTCAACTCAATGGGTAGACCTTCGTAACCACTGCACGAAATGAATGTATTTGCTCCAAAGAAATAAAGAATGCAGATTTACAACTCTCTAAGTTTTGTGGTTTTCTAACATTCCTTTTCAATCCCTTTATGGATCTCCTTTAAAAATTATATACAACTGGAACTGGCAATGATAATTAAATCATTAAAACCAGTCAGAGGTGGTCTTCGAAGGCCACACAAAAATGTCATAATGATGTTTCAATTTGCCTTTATGAGCAAGGGTAAACTTTTGGGAAAAGGAATTGTAGCCAAATAAATGACTTACCTTCTGTGCATATGTGTGCTTTTTCATGTTTAATAACAAAGTTAAGAAGTAGAAAATAATATAGGAAAATAAATCTAAAAATAATCATGAAAGGGCTGTTTAATTTCACCTTCAGAAATTGAATTGAAACAACATAGCTATACATTTTGATTTTAATCCATAAAATAATTTATGTACTTATTACAATTATATTCTAAGCCAAGTAGTGGTGGTACATGCCTTTAATCCCAGCATTCAGGAGGCAGAGACAGGTGGATCTCTGAGTTTGAGGCCAGCCTGGTCTATAAAGTGAGTTTCAGGATGGCCAGGCTACACAAAGAAACCCTATCTTAAAAAAAAAATCCTATTCTTTCACACACTGTGAAATATTTGAACTATGTAATTGCAGGGTTGGCTGGAGAAATATAGAAGAAAGTTGATAGGGTGGTTTAGAAAGTCCAGCAAGAAATAAGTCTGGCTTAAGCTATCATCCCTGCACAACTTTTTCTCCTGCAGTCAAACGCTCTACCACTGAGCTATAATCACAACACCTGTAGAAAGCAAGTTAGCCTTTCCCCACAGTGTGGCATGTGTCAACTGGCTACTTCACCATGCTTGTTCCACTAAGACTACCATGTGTGGGATAGGAGGAACCACAAGATTGACATTTGATAGCTCATAAATCTAGGTCAACAAGTGTTTTCATATTCTGTCTTTATAACTATATATCAGCCATTTCTAAATTATTTAAATTTTTCTACATAGGTACAGTAACAGAATGATAACAAAAATTATGAACAAATATAATAGCTAATTTCTATTGTTTATAAATATTTGGATACTCTACAATATTTCAACAATTACAACAAGTGTGGTGTGTCTGTGTTCACTGATAAGGATGAAAGTGGGGGTCATGGTCATCGTTGTGATGTCTTGCTCAATGGCTTCGCCACCTTATGTTTTGAAACAGAGTCTCTCAGTGAACCTGAAGCTGGGCATCTATCTCATCTCGAGAGGCTAATGAGTGCCTAAGGCCACCTGGCTTTGCCTTGCTTAGTGCTACGGTTCCAGGTACTCCCGGCATGTACAGCTTCTTACAGTAGTGCCGAGGATCCAAATTCAAGTCTTCATGTTTATCTAGCAAACACTGTACTCACTTAGCTCATCTTGCCAGCACCAACAATAACTTTTTAATGTTTCTTCAATTAACTTCTGCATTTTGTGATTAAGAAAATTGAGATTAGGAAAAGTAACCAAATTGCTGGAGATCCCAGAAAGATATGGTGGTAGAGGCCATGGTGGTGTAAAAGAATTCAAATCTGAGGCAGGAATTCTTCTACTCACTAAAAGATCATTTGGAAAACGTCTGCTATTTAAACCTGACAATCAGTAGCTTCTATGAAGGTCAAAAATTGGTCTCTGTCTTTGATGGTTTCAATAGGTCAGGTTGGCAGGACACATGTATCTTTCCTACATTTGTGTGAAGATTAAAATCAGAACAGAAAGACACAGCGCCTGGTGACTTGTCTTGGATATGGTACTCTGCTCACACAATAAGGAATGTATATTTCAAAGGTTAAGGACTGGGCTAACATAAAGACAGATAGACGTAGATAGTATAGTCAAGATCCTACTATGTCCAGCCAGAGGGAGGAGCTTTGACAGTAGTTTCCTTCAGAGTCTTTGCCACCATAAAAGTGAGCCACACACTAAAGCAAAGCTCCGAACAAAACTTCACAACTAGAATCGAGTCTCAGCTGTCAAGAAGTTGCCAATTTTGCAGAAAAAGACAATTTTTTGAACCCACAAATGCATTTTCTATTCATTTCAACAATACCAGAAGATGTACAGAACCAAGAATGAATATGAGGAGTGTCAAAGTAAGGTTTTAGAAGACTAATAAGTACTGATTTTGCTGCATAGTAGACATGTGAGCAGTTTTCACATCAACTCCTAGAGTTTCAGGAGAATGGCTGTAAGTAGATATGTTGAAACAGGAAAGAAGGCCATGACTCTATTCAAACACACATACCAAAGAAAAGCATAATTATGTATTTGTGACATCAGTTAGTTACCATGGAATCACACAGGATGTCATAAATTTGGCATTCTAAATTCAGAGCTAGACTGAAGCAGCGAGGTGATAGGAAATGGGGTTGGAGAAATGAAGACCTTGATAACAACAAAAGCATCCCAACAATTGAAGAAATGAGTCAAACATCTTTGAAACAGAAAAAGAAGGTGAATGAGTGACATGCCCTTGACTCTTACCGGGAGGCGGAGGACATGTAAACATTAGTCCATCCTTTCTCTCTGGGAATACTATGAAAAAACAAATAAGCCTAGATCATGGTGGCACATAAAGGGGAGTGGCGAGAACAGAAGAAAGAGGTGGAGTGGGAGAGTGTAGGTCAACCTAGTAAGCCAGCATTTGTTGAGCATCTGCTCACCGCTAAGATGAAGAAATAAGTTCAACTACTCTGTAGGACAGAGATATAAACAGTACAGTTCGGGGCTCGGCGAAATGTGTATAAAGACACGGGGGAACGTTCAGTTCTGGACACAGACTGGGATGAGTTGAGCTTTAAAGATTACTGAAGAGAAAAATGGTTTACACAGAAATGCCAAAAGGAAAAGCTACTTAGTTTAAGTAGAATGTAAGGCAAAGCGTGGAGAAAATGAAGTAGGAAGTAGTGTGGGGGGGTCCATCCTAAGGTTCCTGGTGTGCCTGAGTAAATATAGAGTTGATCCAGGAATGAAGTCAGCTTACATTTAATTACAGAGATGAATTTGGAAATGGCTAGGCTTTAAAAGCCTAGAAGGATGACCTGTGACCTAGCACAGAGCTAAAGAAGGGTTGGAGTTAAATATCTTTTGAAGCTAGAAGTAACAGAATATTATTGAGACTGAAATGGGGGCATGGGAATTAATTGATGGAGAGAATTCAGTCAGTTCAATAATTATGCAGCTAAGCCACTCCTTGAAGTCACAATGTCATTCATCTAGCCTGGGGGGGGGGGGAGTTGACTCCTGGGCAGGCAGGCACAGGGAGTAATGAATGAGCACAGAAGTCTCTGTGGCAACATTGGTCTAACATGTGGAGCTCCAGAAACAGACATTTAACATGCACAAATTAGCATAAATCAGTACAAACAGTGTTCTAATAAGTACCTCCCAGTTAAAAATGAAACCATCAATATTTAATTATGCTTCCATGAAAGAAATGGCCATCCTATCTGTACTTGATTTTTCCCCAGAAACTTGTTTATAGGAAATTCCCTTTTCAGATAGATGCTAAGAAACATTGACATTCAGAATATGTTCTGCCAATAAGTTCGTACAAGATTAAAGTCATTGTAAAAATCAGGTTAATATTGGTCAGGGTCAGTTAGATGAGTTTCTGTTCTATATGGAAAAATGAAAAGTTCCATAATTAGCAGTCTTAAGAAAAACAGAGGGGGAGAAACAGCTATTCTGCATTATCAACTTAATATTGGAATCCCAGAGTTGCTGACCCCTGGTAGACTCTGGTTACATTTCTCATGTTATCATTTTTAATGATAATCACTGCTCATATTCTGAGCCTATGGAATGACTGAGTCATATAGCAACATGCCTATGTAATTTTTATTTATAAAATGTATTCTACTTGTTAGAATGAAAAAGAAATTGTGTTTGCATATATTTTTTTTTATGTTGGCAAAGAGACAATGTTTAGACATAACTTACCCTTTTTATTTCCAAACCCAAGGTTTCTAATGTCTCTGAGAACCAAAATTAATAAACATTCTTTGTTTCCATATCAAGAATGAGCCTGGGATGAGATACTCAAAAGAGAGTCTAGATGCAGAGAAAAGAAAGGATCCTGACAAAACTGGCGCTCGTCTGAGCACTCAGGTGAGCTACTCTCCATAGCACAGCCAAAAGAGAGAGCAGAAACCACAATGGGAAAAAAAAAAAAAAAAGCGAATGAGAAGAAAAAAACTCCGGAAGAGACACCTGAGCCATTCAGATCCACACCATGGGGTAACTAAGGTCCAACGAAGCCGTCAGGGATACACTCAGGAGAAGCTGGCCCTTGCCCTCCCTCCAGTCCACAGTCCCCTGTTTCATGCAGAAGGCGAAGTATAGAAACATCATCAGTCTCCTTTACTCAGCCAAAAGGAGGAGACTGGTCCCTTCAGATTAGGGAGGGAAGGGAAGTCTGGCCATCTCATTGACCCATTTTCTGCACAATCTTTCAGATGAGGCGTGCAGGCTACCCGAATCACTCGCTGAGATGTTGCCCCATGCGGTATCACCACGCCTGTAGACGCTGCCTTTGTGCAGCTGAGGGAACTAGCCCCTGTCGCACAATACGTATTTATATTCACATGTGCCTGTTGTGGGAGCAGGGCCGGCAGATCACCATGATCAGGGTGAGCAGAGATCTCATGACTAATTTGGGAGGGGAGCCCCAGGCACCCTGGGTAGGGGAAGGATACGGGACAGGAACAAGTCCACTTGCCTCCTCTCCAAGGCGTCACTATGAGACAGGCTGGCAGGTTGTAGGCACTTGCTGTAGCTGTCACAGGTCCCTGCAGCAGCCGGGGCTTGGGTGCCCGTGCCCTCACTTTACAGGATGGTAAAATCACAGCTGTGAAATTTTAACCTATATTAGTAGCTTGGTCTTTAAGGGAGAATGTTGCGGGGTGGAAATGAGATCAACTCTGGTATGTGCCATAGTAGAAGAGTCACGGGTGGGAACTCTGAGCTACTGCATGGACTTCTTTTTCTTTTATTCCATTTAACATTCCACCAGCAGTTCTCCCTCACATCCCCCCTCCAGCCCCTCTCACCTCACCACTAGCCCATTCCCCCATCTTCTCCTTCCAATGGGTAAGGGCTCCCATGGGGAGTCCACAAAGTCTGGCACATTAAATTGGGGCAGGGCCAAGCCCCTCCCCCCTCCATTAAGGTTGAGCATGGCATCCCACCATAGGGAATGAGCCCTAACAAGCTAGCTCATGCACAAGGGATAGATCCTGGTCCTACTGCCACGGAAGGGCGCCTGAGATAGATCAAGCATCACCACCCACAAGGATTTCTTAATATTGGATGCTCATGTTCTTCTAAGTGGATCTCCACTTTGTAACTTCATACTGAAGTTAGGGCTGGGCCAAAGCAAGAACAGTCCAACAAGGACCTAGAAGGACCTAGAATAAATCAAGGGTCATAGAAATGGGGGCAAGCATCTTCCCACTGGTTGCTGCTGATTTTAGGCCTGACACGGTTATTCTATGGGCACACGCATATAAAGAGTAGGTGTTTAAGAATTAAATATCTGGGTCTCTTCTCTTACACAGGGTTCTCAAGAAATACCTGTACCTAACACAGACTCTCGAGGGAACATTGTGCGAAATCAGTGGTCCCGAACATCACGGAGCCCATCCACTGGCGCTCCCTCAGTGGATGAGCCCAGAAGCAGGAATAGTATTGCCAAGGTACAGCTAGTGATGGAAGAGAGGAATGGATGATAAAGAATGACAGATCTATTAGGACTTAATGTTCAAAGCGCTGAGGCCCTGTAGAGTAACCTGCTAAAGTTTCCACACTACAAAGTGAGAGAGAGCAGTATTAAACATACCCTTTAGCTGTGTGTTCCCTGTCCTTCATCCACACAACAAATACAACTGGGTATACACGACTCTCAAGAAAGGAAAGGGATGAAAAAAGATGAAATCAACAAAAAAGAAAAAAAAAAATTGAATGGCATTGTGTGTTCTGTAGGCCCTTAACTGGGCCTGACCGCAGAAGCAAAATTATGAGATTCTTTTCAGGTACATGGAAAAGAACAAATCCATGGGACTGATACACACACATACACACACACACACACACACACACACACACACATCCACAACACTTACATTCTGTCAGATTTGGTCCAATAATCTCACCAAGAATATCCTTCCACACATGTGGAACAAACATAATTGAAGGCAATATGTGAATATTCGTCTGATAGCAACTTGCAGAGCAGCCCCAGCAAAGGTGTTCTTTCTCTAGAATTCCCCCCTGCTTGCTTAGATAGATAATCAGTTCTGCTGTTATCTTAAGGCATACCAAACCTGAAACCATGTGACCCCCCAGACTTCCCAGCAGTCACAGGCTTGTGGCAGGGCAAACAGACCCAGAGAGGATCAGGATAAGTCAGGCATTCTAGAGCCAGTGGCTTACCCAGTTTGCACATGAAGCCGGCTGGAGTCGCTGAGGGAGGCAAGGTCTATGATTGATGTTGCTTATGGATAAAAGGGCTTGATCGTATTTACTCAAAACCAAATAGCAGATGCTACAAGGAGCACCTGTGATGTGCCTTGCGAGGTACAGGTATGAGGGTAGAACAGTCTGTCCATCTATACAGTCATCTCCAGTGCCTGCTTGGTTGCTCTATGGCCTAGTTAAAGGAGCTAGAATGAACTAAGATTCATCAAGGTCTAGGAATCCGCTAGAGCTAGGAGATGCAACGTGGAAGACTAGTATGTGCATCCTCGTGGTTCTGGGCTTCAAACCCCCATTTCTTCAGCAGGCCCCCAACAGCACCGCGACCTCTCGAACTTCCTCTGCATCCCCCAGCCAGCATGAGGCCTCGCCTCCACCTCAAACATCAGAGAAGCTCTCCATATCGCAGACTCCACAAACCAGACCTATCACCCCGCTTGACTCACAACCTCCCACACCCCCGGAACCAGAGCCCAACTCCAAGCGGACTTCGAAAGTGTATGGGGGCAGTGAACCCTGGAATCTCAGAGAAACCAGAGATACTAAAGAAGGGCAGTTACGGGACTATGCGCACAGCTGTGACTCTCGAGAGCTGATAATACCCAAGTCTCATTATCCGCGTACTCCTCCTACTGAGTGGAAGTCCTATGTCCAGCGCCGCCTGCAGTATGGCACCTCAGTGGACGTGGACCAGGAATGTCTGTCTGAGGCCCAGCAGCGGCAGCGGCAACAGATGGAAGAAGATGAGGTGGACGAGGCCTACTGGACATCTGTGAGCATGCTATATGAGAAGATCCCCAGTTGTGCACGGCCCAGGCCGGTGAGACTGCTCAGGCCTCAGGCATCCCTGGGCTCTCTGCATCCTGACCCTCGGATCCCTCCCGCTTACTTCCTAAGGAAGTCCCTCCCATCTTAGTCCTCTTTCCCTTTCTCGCTGCATCCCCTACTCCTCTCTACCTGTGTTGACTCTCTTTTCCTTGACCTTCTCCGCAGCCCAAACCCAAGCACGCCATCACCATTGCTGTATCTTCCCGGGCACTCTTCAATATGGTGGACGACAGGAGAATCTACGAAGAAGAGGGTCTCGAAAAGTACATGGAGTATCAGCTCACCAATGAGAACGTCATCCTGACCCCAGGGCCCGCATTTCGGTTTGTCAAGGTACGGTGTAAACTCCCAAACAGGAAAACTCCCAGGGAGATTTTCGGGAGTGTCCCGGTCTTCCCGAGAATCCCCACACCATCTTTATAATTCTTGCCCCATTCTAGTTGACCAAGTCCCAAAGACTTCTGGAATTGTTGAGATTTTTTTCCCCCCAACCTGAATCCATGGTTTCAGATCAGGGCTTTCTTAAATGGAGCCCTAGTTTTCTGACCTTTTTAACAAAAGCCTGTTTCCTCCATCCATGGAGAGGTAGAAAGTAGGAGAGAGTTAACAATGGCCCTGAGCAGCAGAAAGAAATGCTTTCTTAAAATGATGGAATTCACTTTACCTGGTATGACCCTCAAATACAGCAAGAAAATCAGGATGCTCCTGACCCTTGGCATTGTGAAGATGCTAAAAAAAAAAAAATATGTAGTACTTACAACTAATCTCCTATGTAAGTTAGAGGATAGTCACACCCTCAATCACACACTATGGGAAAGCCAATGACGCTTCTATGGTTTGGAGTAAAAGGTGTTTGCAGGACATGTAGAAGCATGGGGAGAAACCACAAGCCTATGAAAAACATAAGTTTAAAAAATACAAAAAAAATAGATTAAGGGGCTCGCAAGAAGGGTGTGGTGTTAAAGGGTGACACTGCTGGAAGAGGACCTGACTTTGGGTCCCAATCTCGATATAGGGCAAGTTACCACTGTCTGTAACTACAGCTCCAGGGAATCTGACACATTGTGGGCACTTACATTCTCACATGTGTGTGTGCGCGCGCGCACGCGCACGCACGCACACACACACACACACACACTTAAAAGTAAATGTTAAAATTAAAATAAATAAATCACAGCCTATTATCTCCCTTCCATAGCAATTCAAAAACAAAACAAAGCCATTGAGATTATTAATCAGCCTCGATCTTTTTTCCTGCATTCGAGTGACATGCAAATTCCCAAGCCTTTCCCAGTTCCTCACAATAAAATCAGAATTTATAAACTAAGACAAATAGACAAACCAGAAGGCAAATCATAAACGGGGTAAATAGCCTGATCTTTTTCTCTACCCACCCATGAGATAATTCTAGTAAGCAGAATCCTGTAATAACATCCCAAGGACATAACCCATCTGTGCCATGGGCATGGACGGAAACCTATGTGTGGGAGTCATAAAACATAGGAATGGTAAAATAACCATCTCTTAAAGGAACGGCGATTGCTTAGCCAGGATTCTGTCGAACTTGATCCCGGCCCTGCCGAGGTGCTGTTTCCTCCTGCTGCCTAACGCCTACCTTGCCTCCCCTCTTTCATATGCCCATGTTTGTAACCTGCAGGCGTTGCAGCATGTCAACTCCAGACTCCGCGATCTGTATCCTGAAGAACAAGACTTATTTGATATAGTACTGATGACTAATAACCATGCCCAAGTGGGAGTACGGCTTATAAACAGCGTCAATCACTATGGTAAGTAAAATAAATACCATGTGGGAAGACCAGCTCACAGCTCTGCAAAAAAGAGGCCATGCTATTTTGCTAACTGTGGCTTAAACCGCTGCAGTGTCTTTGATACCGACAACCCCTTCTGCGTGGGGAATGTTTATTTGCCTATGTCAGAACAAGAAAGGCCATGCTCATTTTTAACTTCAGCGCAGAGCTGGCCTCAAAGCTCTGGACTTAAGTTGTCAAGTGTGAATTTCAAAGTCTTAATCCCAGGTCCTCAATATATTTCTCTGCTTTATGTTTTTCACTTCTGAACTTGACTTCAAGGAGCCGTCAGCCCAGAGGCTTTTTCTGGGAGATCAAACTTTTTCCTCACCACAGATCCATGTTAAGGGTTTAAAGGTTTTCACCTCCCCTTCCACTTCTTAAAATTGGATGCTCCTGGCTGCCCTCTCTCTCCCACACACAAATCATATTCTTACCGGAAAAACTGTCTTTATTACTTTACATGGAAAAATTTTATTGGCGCTAGCCTTCTGAACATTTCTATCAATGTGTCATTTTCTTGTCAAGTTTCCCCTTTTATTCTATTTTGAAATTACGTAACATCCTCTTTGGGAAATCATTGTCTTGTTTGCTAGTAATGAATCTACTTGTGGGTATGTCACATAAATATCAGGTTTAACTTGTGCACATAGAAATCCTAGGTTTAATTAGGCATTAACCAAGGTGTATTACTCAAATTATTGAGTTTTTTTATTATTTCATATGACCCTAATTATAAAATTGGCACATGAAATGTATTTTAATAATGCAACCATATATATATATATATTATAAATTGAAAAGAGAAAATTTGTGTCAAGGGCTCTGAGAGGTATATAATATTCATTCAGTAAATAAAGAATATTTTGATGCATTTTGTTTGTTTGCACATAGGCCCTTACTAGGTAGCTCAGGCTAGCTCTAGATCATCTTGTCTCAGTTTCCTAGTACTGGGATTATAGGTGTTCACAATCATACCTAGTCTTATTGATTAAGTTTAAGTGATATTGGTCTATCTGTCCTTCAGCATGTTAAAAACACAGAGGTTTCCAGTTTCTTCTGTAGCAATTCTGTTGATAAACCAGTCGGTACACCTTTCCTTCTTGCCTTCTCTATGGAATTACAGTCGTTACGTTGGAAGGGTTAGTAGTTTACCTCTTTAGAGTACAGGAAACAACCTGTGTCTATCTCTACTGTAGTCTTTGCTACAGTTTACATGCCTGGCTCACAGTAAACTGGGACCCCTTTGAGAATAAAACAAACAAAACAGTGTTTTCATTCAGTTTGAAGTCCTAGTGCCAGTACATATTTCCCAGGATATTACGTTGATGTCACTTAAGGGTTTATAAGATCCACTTTTGAGTCACTTATACCCAACATTGGATCATCTAAAAATTTGGTAACATTTTATTAATGCCAAGCAGATACTCCTACCCACATTGCTGCCCTTTGAGTCTGGTCTTTAAATAGCTCACTAAACCCTGGGTTTTGCTTTATCTAGATAGTGTAGTTACCCAATTTATCCTAAATTTAAAGCTGAGTGTGAATAAGCACATAGAATTATATCATATGCATGACCATCTCACACCGATGAATACATTTTTTTAAATACAATCCTAAATTCAGACTTTTATACATAAATCTTCACCAAAACTTTGTATTATTTCCTTAGAATAATACTCTCAAAAAGGAATCACACCAACCCATTCTTTCATTCATTGCATATTCAGATGCTGGCTTTACAAAAATCTTTTGAACAGACCATTTTTTTCTTTTAATTGTTGGAAGGTATTTAAAGGTATATTAATTGGAGTTTGAGGGCATAGGCTTGTCATGTCAACTTTTCAGAAGACTATGGCCAGAAGCTTGAACTCAAGGCCTACCTGAGTTACACAGCAACATAGCAAGTTGAAAACCAATATGAGCAACTTAGCTGTATCTTACTTAATACTTTTAAAAAAATTAAAGGAACATGGTAGCTCATTGGTAAAGTGTTTGCCTAACATATATTATGCTCCTAGTATAAGTCCCATTACTGAAAAAGAAGAAAGAAAATCCAGAGAATATTAATCTCAATCTGCTAATAGCTATAATCAAATATTCTAGTCAAGAAGGAGTGAAATTTTCTGATTAACTTTAGAAAATAGTTTAAGCCCAGGAGCAATGTATTGTTAGTACTGCATTAAAGAAATGCAGAAGTGATATTTAAAATAAGGATATACCTTTAAAGTCCTCTTTCAATAAGCAAGAAAGAGGCTTAGTTAAGGAAAGAGAGGATTATCATAGTTAAACCTGCGTGCTGCAGTCTGCCCTTTGTCTGTGAACCAGCAAATTGGTCAAGCCTTTTCAGCATCCTTTTCTATAAGGAGAATAATATACACCATGTGATTTTGAGTAAATCGACATGGTCTATGTGACTGTGTTCCATAAACTATGTAGTATACCAAGCACAGAATATGAAGTGTCTAGGAGGTTTCCTCATACTGCTGCGGTGAAAGTCATTTTCAATTTTCAATAATTTATTAGATGATAATATCCAGTTAGGCTTACAGATGAACTCACATGGATTAACTAATACGAACTTTTATGCCTCCAGTAAATGTCATTTGGATCAATGTTGTATCTTTACTCTGGACCATAACACAGTCTTTCTCACCCAAAACTAGGTCTACTAATTGACCGATTCTGTTTGACGGGTGGGAAAAGCCCCATTGGCTATTTGAAGGCATATCTTACCAATCTGTATCTTTCTGCGGATTCTGAAAAAGTACAAGAAGCAATAAAAGAAGGTAAAGACTTGAGTTTATTCTTCTAGCTCCTAAGGTTTACTCAGATGGTCAGTGGCCTTGGATTAGCTTTAGGTGGCTCATCACCTAAAGCTTATTGGGTCTTTGGCACCCCATAGGGGTTTAACATTCCTGGAAGGGATCATTTCAGTGATTATTCCACAACTCATGTCCACCCCCCATTCCGGTATAAACAGAATCAGTGCATAGATCTCTGTTCTGAGATTGTTAGTTATGGACAGGAGTGGAATTATGTGGCTGTTGCTACAGAAGCAGTATCACCATGGGGGAGGAGTTTTTACTGTAAGAAAATAAAACCCATAGGCTTAAGAAGAGCGCTAATCTCTCCATATGATTTCAGGCATTGCCTCTGCAACCATGTTTGCTGGAGCCAAAGACATGGCTTATTGTGACACACAGCTCCGCGTGGCCTTTGATGGGGATGCTGTCCTCTTCTCTGATGAGTCTGAACATATTGCCAAGGAGCATGGGCTGGACAAATTCTTCCAACATGAAACATTATTTGAGAATAAGCCTCTTGCTCAGGTAAGTTTACCAAGCTCGGTTTCTTCATCTGCTTCTCTTCCAACATGTGAGTATAGATATTGGTCCTTGTGATGGAATTTTAATTAACTTTAGGTGGCCCCTCCAGTCCCATTGCGCTCTGCTCTCTTCTGTTTGTGAATTCCTTACTTTGGAACATGTACTGCTGACAATGCTGGCTTTCAAATTGAACATTCTTTTATTTATTCTTTTGGAAACACTTCTGTAATCCGTTACTGATGAGTTAGCCCTCTTCAAGTCCTTGTAATACAGCACAGCATACCAAGAAGCTATTCCAAAATCTTCAGCCCTCAAAACAGTAAGGTACTTTCCAATACACACTCAGGAAACATCTTCTGGGGTTGTCAGTCTGTGATCCCCAAATTCAAGAATGACACTGTTTAATTCAGAAGAGCTTCAAGACTAAAATCTTGGATCCAAGTAAATAATTAGCCTCAACATACCTAACAAGCCCAAAACAAGTATTTGGGGGTTTTGGTTTTGGTTTGGATTTTATTTATTTTATTTTATTTTTTTTGGATTTTCAAGACAAGGTTTCTCCATGGATTTTTTTTTAAATCCATTTCATGACATATTAAAATTCAAGATCTGAAATGGACATTTGAGCAGAAGAAAAATAGAAGCATGAAATGGTATCCAAACTAAATCTGAACTGATGGATGATCCAGTTTCACACTGAATCTGATCCACTTAATGTTCAGTAATATCCATGAGCACAGCCAGCCTGGCACCCATCCCTGTCCTTCAAAGGACTATCAGTCTTCCAGTAATGTGTCTGTAGGATCTTTGCAGATATCCTTTATCAAGTTGAGGCTGCTGCTATTCACTGTGCACTTTTAAGAGTTTGTAGAACAGATGTCAGATTTTGATTGATGCACTTGTATCATTCACTGAGAAAATCAAATGGCTCCGGAAGTCATTGACATATAAATTCACTGAAGGCTTTTTAATTTGTTGAGGCAGTTCCGCATTGTGGATACACTCGAGATGGCCATATAGTGAGATCCTTTTTATATATTCCTAGATCCAGTCTGTAGAATTGAGAAGTTGTCTGCCTTCGTATGTATGAGGGAAGTACTCTATAGTTTACTCATGATATCTCATTTTAGTAGAGTAATAATGGTTTCACAAGATACATGAAAACTAAGCAAATTTTTTGTAAGCATTTCTAAACAAACTAGCTAGGTCTGAACAACATTGAAAACCACATACACACACACACACGTGTGTGCATGTGCTTCTCTATGTGTTGTAGTGTGATGATGGGGTTGAGGCACATGTGACATGGTGTGCATATGGAGGTCAAGGGACAACTTTGTGGAGTCAGTTCTCTCCTTCCTCCTTCATGTGAGCTCAGGAATATACCTTTTCTGGTTTACAAAGGAAGCGACATTTTTCCTGAACTGTCTCACCTGACCTTGAAAAGCCTTTAACCTGCTGTTCATTCAGTCTTTGTTCTTCAGTTCATTCCTTTCTTTTGTTTATTACTTTGTGTTCCTCAAAGAGAATTACCAATTTCATTTCTCATTTTTATAATCATAAACTTGTAAATGTCTTACTAAGGCTTTAATGTTTGTAGAATAGAGATGTCTCTCCAGTTTCATGTCTAATATTAGTCGTCATTTTATTTTATTGGGTTTTTTTGTCAGTATAGGCAATGATTTAACATTTTTATTTACCTTTTTCCATGAGGTATCTTTCCTAACATTTTTTGTTTATTTTTATTAAGCTCTACATTTTTCTCTGCTCCCCTCTCTGCCTCCCCCCTTCCCTTTAACCCTTCACCAAGGTCCCCATGCTCCCAGTTTATTCAGGATATCTTGTCTTTTTCTACTTCCTGTGTAGATTAGAACCATGTATGTCTCTCATAGGGTCCTCATTGTTGACTAAGTTCTCTGGGATTGTGATTTGTAAGCTTTATGTCCTAACATTTCTATTCTGATGACTGAGGTAACTGATTGCAATCTTTTTAGCTTTTTGTTTTCTTTCTTTTTGGGGGGTTGTTTTCTAAAATAGGCTTTTGGAATTTTGTCTTCTTTGTAGACTGTAGTTTTATCTCCCTGACTTTTAAAAGTGGTACCATTTTATTTCAATTCAAAAAATATTTGAACTTATGACTTCCCTGCTGTTGGGGGTATTTACAGTTAAAGTAAATAAACGGCCAAATATTTGTTGAGGCTATTTTCCCCTGTACAGAGCTCTCTCTTACTGTGCACAAATCTTACACCATTGTGACCCGCCCCCACATAAAAGGTTTTTTATTTTGCTTTGTTGTGCTGTATTTTGTGCTGAGAAGGTTATAACCTACCAAGTATGTACTGTGTACTTCAAAAATAATACATTGCTGCTGTTGGAATGAATATTCTACAAGTGTAAATTAGATTAAGCATATTAATTAAAGTCATGCCAATAGTAATGTGAAGGTGTGTGTGTGTGTACATATAGAAGCAAGAGATGGATGTTAGGTTCAGTGCGAGTCTTCCCCTATAACTGTTCTTCGTGAGTTTGGAATTTACAATAACAGTAGCTAGACAGCAAGCTCTGGGCATCCACATGTCTCTGCCTCCCTAGGACTGAGATAACAGTCTTACACTGCCACCCCTGACTGGCTTGAGCTCCAACTTGGTTTCTCATGCTGCCAGCACTTAACTACAGGCACCGCTCTTATACCAGCTCACATCTTTAGATGGTCAAATCTTCTTGCTTGTTTGCTATATTCACAAGAAGACAGTATTGAAGCATCTGAATATAAGTAGAGATTTATTGATTGATTGAGACAGGATCTAATTCTGAAACCAAGGCTTTCTGTGAGCTCACTGAACTCACTGCCCTCCTGTGTCAGCTTCCCAGGTGCTGGGATTACAGGTGTGTTTTATGACCTCTGTCAGTTTTTAATCAGTTTTTGTATACTGTACTTTAAATCCCACATATTTAAGATTATTGTATATATTCTTTGTCATATTCAACAACTTCTCTTTCTCATGCAATGCCCGAGTCTGATATTCATATGTTCCTGTTTCTAGATAATGTTATAAGTATTATATATTTTCAGTACTTTACCTTCAACAAGTCCATGTCTTTTTATTTATTTTATATTTAACATATGATATATATGTTTTTTACATCAGTTGGAGTTGCTTATTATACAATTGAAAATCACTATTCTTTTCATTATTGTTTTAATTTCCTTAAAACTAAAGTAGAGTGTGTTGTTTACAATTAGGTTACGTAAATGCTAAACATTTGAAGAGGTTTTTCAACATATCTATTACTACATACAAGTCTTACTTACTCTAGTGACCAGAAAACATAGTTTGTATTGTACTTTGTTTGTTGTGATGTTTTCTGCTGTGTCCTGTGTTCTTGAAATCATTTAAGAATATGAGATCAGTAATACCTGTTTTAGTAAAATCTAATGTCTTCCAACTTTCCTCAACATGTCTTATCTTTTAATTTTTGTCTCTAGTTTAGTCACCATATTTCAGAATCATCTGTATTCATACTACTTATAAGTAATTAAAGATTTTCCCCTGTGTTTATTGTAAGTCTTGTAATACATAACTTCATGTAACTTTGATATTTGGTCAAACAATCCTATTTCCCTTGTCTGTAATATATGAACCTTGCCACAGACCACTCCCCAACTTGTTCTGTGCTGTGTTGACTGTTGCAAAGATGAGCGGCGAGCAGGCGGCATACCGCCCAGTTCCTGGCCGCCTGGCTAATCCCTGAAACAATTACATGAAAACTGTATTCATTTAAACACTGCCTGGCCCATTAGCTCTAGCCTCTTATTGGCTAACTCTCACATCTTGATTAACCCATTTCCATTAAATCTGTGTAGCACCACGAGGTTGTGGCTATCAGGAAAGATCCTAACCCACTTCCGACTCAGGCCGGAGAATCATGGTGTCTGCCTGACTCTGCTTTCTTCTTCCCAGAATTCTGTTCTGTCTACTCCACCCACCTAAGGGCTGGCCTATCAAAAGGCCAAGGCATTTTCTTTATTTAACCAATAAAAGTAACACATAGACAGAAGACCCTCCTACATAGACAGTTGACATATATTGATTTTATGTTCTTTACTATTAATTCACAATAACTTGATGCTCTTTTTGCCTTTGGCAATGACAAAAGGTAAGAATGAGACAGAAATGGTCTTTTATATATTTGTTCCTTTTAAAAATTGCAGGTCCTCTTTTAACATTTCAGTAGGACATATAGGTTAGCAAAAATTACTGTTTGCTTTCCTGAAAATTCTATTTCTTCCTAAATTTATAATTACATCATAGACAAGCATGTTAGCCTGCACCCTGAATCCCATAAGTCAGGACACAGAGACAAGCGGATCTCTGTGGGTTCTAAGGGCAGCCTAGTATACATAGTGCATGCCGAGAGACCCTGTCTCAACAAAATAAAAGTGTATTTTATTTTCACTGGTTATAGAACTGTGTGTTTCCTTTATTTTTCTTTAGCAACCTTCAGATGCCCATCCATGTTTTGTTTTGTTTTTTTCACACACTTCCATTGCATAGATTCTGACCTCATATGTTTTGAGTCTTTTATCTACTATGATTCTTAGTATAACTGTCTATTTTCACTAACTAATCAAGATTTTCGGTACATCTTGTTGGAGTAGTTTTATGTGTTCTCCCCTCCCCCTTCTATGTCTATGTGACCATGCAGGCACATGCTTACACATGGACTCTGTGTGTGTGTGAGTGTGTGTGTCTGCGTGGCATATGCCTCCATCTCTCGCTGTCTCTGTGCAATTACTTTCATATCTTCTTTGTCTGTGCATACATGTGTGCCTCTCTTCCTCTCTTTCCTAGCCCCATTTGTATTTGTGTGTCCCACAGCATTTAAATGTGTTGTTCTTTTTTACCTCTATATTTTGTCTATTTTTACTTACCTTCAAATTCATGAGTCTGCTGCTCATCATCTGAAGACATCCTTGATTTCTGGACAGTAATGCTTAATTCTAGCATTATAATCAGCTCCTATTTGCCAAAATTACTATTGTACTCATGATTGTTTTCTTCTGTTAAAGCAGATGTTGGACTTTTAAAGGGATCAATAAGAGTTCTTTTCAATTTTTCTATTATATGCTCAATACTTTTGTCATCATTAGTCTAAATTCTTTAAATTCCTTTTGAAAGCAATTTTTGTTTTATTGTATTCTCATATATATATATATGTGTGTGTGTCAAATATATATATGTATATGTATATATATAATTGCACATACACACACACATATATAATGAAATGCAAAGTTGAAGGCCTTGGTAAATACTGTCTCAATCTGCTCATTGTCATTCCTCCTCTTCTACTATCTATTCTAAGAGACCGAGTCAATGTAATCAAGAGTTGAACTACTTCTAGTTATTATTGTTGCTCTGGCTTTCTTTATACTGCCACAGACTTCAAATTCTTCTCATTGGTTCTAAAACTGTAAATTGATCTTTCCTTGGGTCATTCTCAACCCAAACTGTCAGGCCGTCTCTGTAAGTTTATGCAGAAAAATCACCAGACTCACTCTGTCAGCGGTTCTTTCCTTCTCTGCTTGCTTTGTGCTCCTGGAATTTTAAGATGGTGCTACTTTTCCTGAATCTCAGTGAAAGGATATGCCTAGTTAGTCTGGGATCTAACAGCTTTTCCTGTCAGCCCTAAGAGCAGACCACTTTTCATTTCTCCAGGGAAAGAATACCTGGACTGCCTGCCTAAAGCCCTTCTAACAACTTAAGCATTCTTCCCTCAATGTCTAGAGATCTCAATAAAGATTCATTTTTTTCCCAAATGCAAGGCTTTCTCCCTAACTCTTGTTCCAACTAGGATGTCCTTTTCTGTCTCCTTCCTTGCCTGCGGTGTTTCTCATGAAATCTAGTGAAGAGCACTGAGAAAACTTCAAGAGAGCACTCCTTGGTTAGTAGAGCACAGTGTTGTCCTTTATTGCTGTTTTAAATGTTCTGAAATTTTCACACTTGCTTATATAGTCTCTGGACTCCCCACATTGCTCTGGAAATGTACAGGTTTTTGTCCACCATCTTCCTCTGAAAGATGCCCAAGTTGGCTACCCTTTGATTTAGTTGTATGATATATGGAAGAAAAGTTATGATGTTCCAAATATCCAGGTATTTGTTATTAGGAAATGATACATAGTTCAGATAGTTTTTGAAATTTTAGAAAGATTCCAAATATTTTAAGTACTACATATAACCAGCAAGATGCCTCATCTGGTGGTAAAAGGTGTCTGTTCCAAGTCAGATGACCTGTAATCAATGTCCTAGACCCACATGGTGGAAAGAACCAAATCTGACAACATGTTGTCTGTCCTCCATATGTGAACCATACATATATACACACATACACACACACGCACACTATATATATTTGTAAAATATTCATAAAATGGGACAGTGAGGTAGCTTAGAAGATAAGCGTGCTGGTCACCAAGTCTAATGACACAAGTTCCATCTTATGCATACAATCATGGAATGTGTGTCCAGGCAAACCCTCACTCAGGTAAAGAAGGGAGAGCAAGCAGTATGGTTGATGATATACTAAATTTTCAAAGATTATTTCCATAAACATGTGTCCAGCATGTCAGTGACTGCATGCACTAAAGGAGCATAAAATATATTTACTCATGGATTTAAATGTAAAACAACAGTAAAGACCGGAGTAACATAGAAAAAGAAACAAACATTATGCCTTAATGTAAAAACTACAAACTTATATAGCTTTAAGACAGGGCTGGACTTAGGAAAACACATACCAGGCTAAGCAAGATGACAGTAATTTCAAAGGTAAAGATGCAGCTAACAGAAAAAAATGGGGAAAATGTGGTTTTGGTAATCACTAAAGTGTATTTCACCCAGTTACCACACTGGTTATGATTATTGTCCTGGCTTACTTATTTATAGAACATTCTTTCACACTTAAAATACCTTCGTTTGGATGATACATGATGTGGTTATCCAAGACTTATTCCAGGCATGCAAAGGAATGGCTGTGTATCAGGAAATACCTTCACATAAATGCAGAGAGTTTGGCACCATTCTGTCAGCCCAGAATCACTGTATGACAGCTGGTATCGTGTATTTTACTAGGTCATATAAGATCCTGTTTTGTTAGTAATCAGTTCTTTTTGCTCACCCATTCACAGCTGTTCTCTTTTCCAGGGACCCCTTAAAGGCTTTCTGGAAGATTTAGGCAAACTGCAGAAGAAATTCTATGCCAAAGACGAACGATTACTTTGTCCCATCAGGACCTATTTGGTTACAGCCCGTAGTGCGGCCAGTTCAGGCGCCCGTGTGCTGAAGACCCTTCGCCGCTGGGGTCTAGAGATAGATGAAGCTCTTTTCCTGGCTGGAGCCCCCAAAGGTCCCATCTTGGTGAAGATTCGGCCCCACATCTTCTTTGATGATCAGATGTTCCACATCGAAGCAGCACAGAAATTCGGCACCATCACAGCCCATGTACCTTATGGCATTGCTCAAAAACGCAACTAGGGATGGGGAGGAGAAATAAACAGTGACAGTCTGGTCTTGAAAAATGAAAGGCTGCGTTTTGGATGTCTAGAGTAATTAGGTATTTCCGCAGACCGGATCACAAGACTAAACCCCTTGTGGTGTTTTTTTTTTTTGTTGTTGTTGTTGTTGTTGTTTTTTCTTCTTCCTTCCTTCCTTGCTTCCTTGCTTCCTTCTTTTCTCTTTATTTTGTTGTTGTTGTTGCTGCTGCTATTGTAAAACATTTTGAACTGTCAAGCTCCAGTCAAGCTACTTCTCTGAAGGGTATTGAATCCCATTGTACCTCTCTATCTGTGTAAGTCATAATGGTAGCTCTTTAGATAAATTTAGAATTTGCATACATAAGTTCATAAGTTGGTTCACAAGAAGCTTAGTTAACTTTTAAAAACACTGTTTGTTTGTTTGTTGTTAACGTTACCCGGCCGAATGAATTTCTACCCATCATCACCTAGAACAGTCATCTGCCAGTTAGAAAGAACATTACTGGAAACTAAGGCTGTGTCCTTTGTTAGTTCCGTGCGGCGAGCCGTTTAACAAAATCAAAGTGAGAAATGTCCCGTCGTCTGCAGGCGCATGCTAATTTTAACACTGTCCGCTTCTAAATGAATCCACTAGTTTCCACAGGATGGTTTCTAAGATGAACTCTACTTCAAGGTGCCCTCAGGGGGAAACTACAAATCCCAGCAAGCCTCGCGCGCACTAGCCCAGGAAGGCAGGCGGCGCCCCAGAGTCCTTTGCGTGCAGTGGCCCTTTGGATACCGGAACTCGTGCTCTAGGCTCCCTGCGCCCTGCCCGGAAGGCAATGGCTGTGGCGACTGTGGCCGCAGCACTCCTGGCCGCACTGGGTGGGACGCTGTGGCTGGCTGTGCGGCGGTTCTCGGGGGCCAGGGGCCAGCGGATGCAGGGAGGCGGGGGCCAGAGCCTCATGCACGGGAAGACAGTGCTGATCACCGGCGCAAACAGCGGCCTGGGCCGAGCCACGGCCGCCGAGCTGCTGCGCCTTGGGGCGCGGGTCATCATGGGCTGTCGGGACCTCGGGAGAGCGGAGGAGGCGGCGGGTCAGCTCCGCCAGGAGCTTGGCCAGGCTGGGGGTCAAAAGCCCGACGCCACCAAAGGCCAGCTGGTCGTCAAGGAGCTGGACCTTGCCTCTCTACGTTCAGTGCGAGCCTTCTGCCAAGAACTGCTGCAGGTGTGGGTCTACTGAAGCCCAGCCACCCAAGCGGGAGGCCCTGAGGCCTGCCTGGTGTGACCTTGAGAGTGGGCAGGGCCGAGAAAGACACCTGCTTGCCGGGGGGCTGCTGGGAGGAGGGGCAGGTTTGAGAAGGAATTCCTGGGAGGTCCCCAGAGGAAGTGAATAAATAAGCCAGTGTCTGGACATTCCATTTTGTTAGGCAAGGACAGTCCAGGAATCATCACCCCATGTTTGAATTGTTTTTCCTGTGTCAGAAGTGAAATGTGTGCCAGATCTTCCATGGTGTCCCGAGGCCTGAGAGCACTGCAGGAGAAAAACTCACCAAGAGCTTTGGTTAGGCCCCTTTAAAAGTTTCCTTGCTGTTTTTCTTTCTTATTCCTATTTCCTGATTTTGTTTGTTTTTGGTTTGCTCTGCTAAAGTAGGGAGTGTCTCCTGCTGATTGACAACCTTTGCATCATCCCTAACTAGATTCTATCCCATTTCCAAAGAAAATGGAATTTGGAATCCTCTTAATGGCCCTATGCAGAACAGGAATAAAAATCATATGCCTAGCTTTGTTGAACATTTGATGTACGGCAGGAGATGTGCCAAGCACACCATTAGTTATTGTCAGATCTTGACTTTAATTCTATTAAAGCAAGCATTAATATCTCCACCTCGTAATAGGGAACAGAAACATAGGAAGGTTAAGTAACATGTCTTTCTTCAGTCTTTGCTTTCCTGGTGCTTGGTGGCTGAGGGGTGGATGGTACAGGTTCCACTGAAGTAGAAAGGTTGTGGCCAAGATGACTTACCAGAGATAGATCTAAAGTCAGCTAGGCACAGGGAGATCGCTTGTCTCAGTTGGAATCTCTTGACTCTAAAGCTGAGGGTCTGGCTTTTTTCCCCCATGATGTACTTAGATCAAAGAAATATCTGGAAGTTCATTTGTTAGCAGTTAGATCTAAGCAGCCTGCATGTCCTAACAACTCTCTTAACGGTCTAATAATAGGCATCCCTCATAAAGAAGTTTCTTGTTTAACTCTATGTAGTCGTGATCGCTAATGGAACAGTGTGCTTGTTTGCCACTGTAGGAACTTTCCCAGTCCCCAAGTCAGCTTGGACATAGCCACCCTCCTTCTTGTTCTGCGTAAATTGTTTTAGTTTTGCCCTTGCTTCTAAGACCAGCTGTTAATAACTGTTAAACACAAAGCTGTACAAAGAAATCATGTCATTAGACGAAAGCCCATACTAAACCACTTACCTAGAGGTAGTAGCTTTTGAGATAATGCGTAGAGAGTATCACTGTTCCCCTCAAAACTTAAACCATTCACAGCAAGCTCCTGTCGTGTTCTAGGGAAGCATGTTGCATGTTAAGAGCTGGTGCAGGTCAAAGAAATTGGTTGTTAACATGTCATTTGCATGTAGCAATATTAGTCTCTGGGAGATTTGGAAGCATAGGAAGCAGGTCCTTCTGATCACTGACGTGTATAGGGTTGAGCATGTTCATTCCTGATACCTTTGCTGCTTGGAACAGAAAAAGAGGTTGTGTTACCCTAAGTATTTACATTCTTGCTTGGCGCTGAAGTTCAGTGATTATAATTAGAAGGGAAAAGAAATGGAGGTTTTTGACATTCACTGTTTGGTATTCTTGGAATTTATGCCATCTATCTTCTAGAATTTAAAAAATAATAAATGATAAAGTCTTAACACAAACCCAGCAAAGAATGATAGGTCAGAAATGATTAATTCAGGAGCCCTTTCCAGAAGATTAGCCAAGATGAACACTCCTTCCTTCCCCGTATCTGTGAACTCATATTCCCCTTTTGAAGTTGACTGGTGCAAAACATGAAAGTTTTTTCCTCGGGCCAGAATGAGAAACAGTTAACCGACAGGTAGCCTTTGATAACAGTTGTGAAATTTAACACATTTTTCTTTCACTTACACTTGGCAGAGAGAGAGAGGGAGAATTGAAATTTGACCTGAAATTAATTTAATCATAGGTCATCACTGTGACTTTACACCTGGAACACATTGTGCATTGCTTTCCCTCTGTCATCAGAATAGACAGAGGAGCCAGGAAAGAGCCAAAGAAAACCGACCTAAATGATGTAAGGAATGAAAAGACTCCCTGTGAGAACAGTGCAGTTTAGGACTTTAATCTGGGAAGATGTGGAGGTGTATGGTGCTTGGAAGAGATTTCATATGGGGAAGAAAGGGCTGAGTTCTGGAACCACAGTGAAGGTTAATGGTGTCTGTTGATGCTATCTCTTCTACCTCTTGTACTCTCGGCTCCCATCATGGTCCTGAGTTGTTACTAATATTTTGATGTTATCCACTCAATGATTTGATTAACCTTTCTTTCCTGATTTTTTTAGCAATATTTGCTCTAGTCCAAAGTTTATTTCTTTGACCATTCTTTATCCCAATTTTGGGAAAGTGCCTTGAAGTTATTCTGTCCCTGTGGTGACATTTTATACTTAACAGGACTGCAAAGTAAAGCATCTTAATTTACCATTGGTGGTGATAACAGTAAGGTGGGAGTCACAAAACCAGCCCTTTGCTGGAAGTGGTCTGCCGTGCTCACCTTGACTCAAGTTCTGTTGTTGTTTTTTTTAATTTATTAATTTTTGTTGAGCTCTACGTTTTTCTCTGCTCCCCTCCCCTTCAACCCTCTCCCAGGGTCCCCATGCTCCCAATTTACTCAGGAGATGAAGCTCTGTTTTAAAGAGACCAGTTAGAAGTTAGAAGGCCAGGCTAGGTTACTAATTATGAGAATGGGCTTTGGAATCTAAAGATTTCATCTTCAGGCTGATTCTGACTTGCCTCTTAGAAGCCTGGTGACAACGACCAAGTCACTTGGGTCTGCCTTGAACTTAAGGACATTAAAAGTAGATAAGGTTATCTGAGAAAGGGACCAAGCAGGCACCTCCTAATCATGTAACATTGCCTTAAAAGTCTTTTTTCATATTTTGCAAGATTTTTTAGGTTTATCACAGGAACACATTATAAATTTGATATAACAACACCAAACTGATATTTTCCGAGTTCAACTGAAATTAAGAGAAGACATACAATCCTAGGAGTCCCTCACATCCAAATTTGCTGTATTTTTGTTTAAAAAAAAGACTTTGATAATTATATCATCAACATCTGAGTGAAACGTAAGAGAATACATATTCATAATCATTAAGTTGTAGAAAGTCTGAGATTGGCAGTGCTTCAAATAGTTACTGGATACAGAGGCTAGAACTGGAGATTAGTTTTAGTCTCACACTCTTGTCATTGTTAGGAAAACAGACCTGAGTGAAAAGAGCTCTATGGGAAATGCGTGTTCCTAATTCTGCATTCTCTTTCTGGTTTTAAAGGAGGAACCCAGGCTAGACGTCCTGATCAATAATGCAGGGATCTTCCAGTGCCCATACATGAAGACTGAAGATGGCTTTGAGATGCAGTTTGGAGTGAACCATCTGGGCCACTTCCTACTCACCAATCTTCTGCTTGGCCTCCTCAAAAGTTCCGCTCCCAGCAGGATTGTCGTTGTTTCTTCCAAACTTTATAAATATGGAGACATCAACTTTGAAGACTTGAACAGTGAGCAGAGCTATAATAAAAGCTTCTCTTATAGTCGAAGCAAACTGGCCAACATTCTTTTCACCAGAGAACTAGCCCGTCGCTTAGAAGGCACAAACGTGACTGTCAATGTGTTGCATCCTGGTATTGTGCGGACAAACCTCGGGAGGCACATACACATCCCACTGTTGGCCAGACCACTTTTCAATTTGGTATCGTGGGCGTTTTTCAAATCTCCACTAGAAGGTGCCCAGACCTCCATCTACTTAGCCTCCTCACCCGAGGTGGAAGGGGTATCCGGAAAGTACTTTGGAGATTGTAAGGAGGAAGAACTATTGCCCAAAGCTATGGATGAGTCAGTCGCAAGAAAACTGTGGGATATCAGTGAAGTGATGGTCGGCATTTTAAAGTAGGAGTAAAGATAAGAGGGCTATTTATAAGACTATCCATCACAGCCTTGGTCGGGAGCAGCATGTTGTGGGTGTGTGCTCCTTGAACACAGTTTGGGTTTGACGGTAATACTGCTGAGAGATACACATGAGGGTTTGAAGGGCACTGTTAGGTGGGCTAATAAAAAATTAAATAACCAAAGTGAGCAAAACCATTCTGTTTTATTATTAAAAATTATAATTGGGCAATCATAAATTACAGATGCTGAAGATATTCGCAATTTAAAAGATACCTTGAGAGGGTTTTCAAAAACTTTTTGCGTTTCATAATGAGATGTTAAGAATTTTTCCTACAATGCCTGTTTTGTGGAAATAATATGCCTAGTGTGTGCACATAAATTATTACTTGGAATTAATGTATGAAGCCAATTCCTCAGTGTGCATTTTTTTAGAAGTATCTGGGTGCAGTCCATAGCTTGTCCTCCCTGGCCTTTTGTAGTCTTGCTGTACCCATGTTCTTCCTATCATATCTTGTATACTGCTCGGAAACTTTCTGTTTATAAAACTCCAGTCTATGACCTTGTGTCCTAACGCACTTTCAAACCTGTGATGGTTTTCCAGTTAACCTTGCAGTAAGTTTTCTTAGCCTCTTTCTGCTGTTGTTTTGGTTTTTGTTTTCCTTTTCCTGCTGTAGAAGTCTTTTACTCAAACGTCAGTGTTGAGTATATAAATGTAGCAGTGATATGTAGGGCTGGAATTCCCCAAAGGGACATCGATTGTTGGAGTTGATAGATGATCCGTAAACTGTAAGCTCTATAATACACGCTGGAGACACTCCACAAACTCACATGCCTGTCCTCAGTCTTGTTGAATGGAAAGAACTCTAGCCACCACAGCCCAACAGACATGTGGAAAAAGAGTGCATGAAATATTGAAAAACAAACTCACAATCTTAGTTAAACAGGCAAATGTCTGGTCATGACCCCCTTAGACTGCCCTGAATATAGAAGAGTCATCCAGGCCCTTGTCTTCAGATCATCTCTTCATATGTTCCCTGACACGTGTCCAGCAGGTGGACCTGTAAGCAGAAGCAATTCTGTCTCCTTGTTTTGTTTCCCCTGACTTAGCTTTGCTTAAAGTGCGCTAATTGTTCACTCCAGGGCTAGTTAGACAATTTAAAAGAATTATCCAAAGACAGTAATTTTTCTCCCTCAAAATTCAAAGTGTAGTAACTGACATGGAATGAAAAAGAGCAACAAAGAATGAATTATAAATACATTGACATATGCTTTATAAAATATATATTTCATACATATATGAATTTTATTTATTAAGTATATACATATAAATATAAATAAAAATGTTTTATAAAAATAGTTCGGCCAAAATGGGCATATTGTAGGCTTCTGTGTTTTAACATCAGAAGCATCAACTTAATAACGTCATTTTTTTTTGTCCTGTCACCTCAATGTTAATGAAAACACCAAATGAGAGGCGGCACCCTTTAGTTTAATGACCGTTAAGGCAGAGCTAATGCTTGTTATTTTTAAGAACTTGTCGTACCTGGTTAAAAATATTGTTTCTTCTCCAGACTGGCACGATCTTGGCAGATCATGCTAAAGGTCTGCTTTCCTTTAGAGCATCGCCTTCTGAGTACAGCAAATGGTCCTCTCATCACAGGTGTGTCTCCGAGGGCGTAGTGGGCAGAGCTAAGCCGTATCCTTTGAAATGTATTTTAGAAGGTCATCCTACAAAGAGAACTGCTACACTTGGAAATATGGGCAGGAAGTACACGAGAATGTAGCTTGGAAAAATAGAAGCTAATAAATCTGTCCTACACCTCGGCTTCATTAAAAAGGAGCTCCCTTTTTCGTTTAATACCGTCTTTCTCTGGCTGTACTGTGATACCCGATGCTTTTCAGGGGATGTGGACCTTTTGAGCCTTTCAGCATTCTTGTTTGTGGCACCACAGTAAAATAGGATATATTAATTTATAGTGATGGGAAAAGAAACTTATCTGCAAACACCAGCTATTACGGTAAAATGAGCTGCCATTTGGAAGATGTCTTCCCCACTACTGTGCCTGATGGAATCAAGGGCCCATAGCAGCGGGTGGGAAGATCATTCCAGCTTGTTCTTTCTCCCATAACTCCCTCCTGATCTTTCCACCACACAAAGGAATAAGGAAACAGTTCTATTACTTCGATACTTTTACTCTCTGCAAAATACCCGTAGAGAAAACCTGGGCCAAGAAATGGAATAAGTGAAGTGAAACCCATTTTCCCCTCCTTATTCTTGCCTTTGTTATTGGTTGGTTGGTTGGTTTTAAAACTGACTTCATTCAAGCAGTTTGGTCCTATTAGCAGCATGATCATTGGTCTGCTGTTTGAACATCACCCACATTGCTTAATCTAGTGGAGTTCCTAATTACCAATTAGCTGGGAAAGGGGTTTCATTTCTTAGCATACCACTACACTGGCTTTAGTTAATCACGCCCCAACTTAACTCTTCTAGTGATCATGGAAAATTACATAACCATTCTGAAGCATTCATTGTCTTCCTAGCTCTAGCATCAGCTACAATGTCCATTGTAAAGTTTCTGGTTGTGTTTGCATACATGCCGGTGCCACATCAGACATATGAAGGTCAGTGAACAAGTTTGTGGATTCTGCTCTCCTTCCACCTTGTCCTTGGTTCTGGAGATCAAACTCACGTCATCAGGCATCTATTGCAAGCACTGAACTATTTTGCTGCCTGACAACTACCTACTTCAAAGGACTGGTCAATGAATGAATTTGTCAGAGAGAGTCAAGCGTTTAGACAGATGGTAATATAGACATGCATCCACTTCTATTTCAAAAACATGCCTAATAATGACAGTCGTAGTAATACTGATCAGTCACAGTAATGGTTAGCTGAGTATGTTTGATGGAAAGGACTCTAAACCATGAACCAGTAGCCTCTTTTTGCAGAAAGCTAACTGCATATTTCAGGTTTGGTGAGTCATTGTCAACCCATGTTATATATTCTCACATACTGTCTTTGTTTTTACTCCAATATTATAAAACTGTAAAACCCATGCTCAGCTAGTCCAGAATATTCTATTGCACTTCAACAACCTCAGTGCCATCTTCCAAGCCTGCTACATTCACATAGAGTTCATCTTTCTGCAGTGCTTGTAAAAACAGCAACTCCTTCTGTACGGGACTGCTTCTGTTTTTCTATATGATTTTTAATCTTGTATGATTATTTACTCGAAGACCCAGGAGGTCTAGAGAGTATATTTTGAAATCTATCTCCAACTATAGATTCTGGGGTGAGGAATAGCAGTTATCTGCTTCCAGCTCCGTCCCCGCACAAACCTGCTGGGCCTGGCTAGAGATCTAAGAAAAATCTATATTTGAATATTTAATTGATTCCAAATGTTCCAAGAATCACTAAAGAGAACATGTTACTAATCACCCTTCAGGAGCTGGGCCCCCACAGACAGCTTCAGATGTTCACAAGGCTTCTCTGGACAATGGGGAGTTAAATTAGTTACAGGTCAACTTGGAGGAAGGTAGTTAATTCCTAGAGGAAAGTTGGAAGGCATGCCCAGCTTTCTGCAGACAGCAAGGAAGAGGTTTTTGCCAAGCCAGATGTTTAATCAAAGTTACTCTACTTTGATGCACTCCTCAGCAGCCACCATGTGACTGACTTACTGTAAGAGCAGAATCCCCATTCTTTCTGAGAAACACACAAATTGAGTCTCATCTCCTGTAAAGGTGGTGATGGGATCCCTTCTAGCATGGTGTTGTGTCCATCCTTTGGACACTGCGAGAATACCTTGTCAAAGTTCATGCCGGAAAGCTGTGAAACTACACTGCAAAACTTAAAGGGAAAGAGAGAGAGGGAAGAAGGGAAAGAAAACCCTTGTAACATTTTTAATAAGTATATAATTATGTGGCAAACTACATTTCGAGCTGTCCTGGGGTACATGTGGCCTATATACCACAGGTTGGCTATAAATATGGACCCTTTGCTCCCCTTGGTCCTGTCGTCATTAAGACAAGGAGATTATGTGCCATCACTTGTCCAATTAACAAATATTTGAATATTTTTCACATATTAGACCTTGGCCTGGTATCTGCAACCTGGGGACGCAGGCAGCAATAGAGAAAAGGCAGCCAAAGCTATGTGTCCTTGTGTGCTCGTTTGCTGTGTTCATCACAGGACAATTTAATAGTCATAACACCAACTGCTGAAACGTAAGGTTGAAGAAAAAGTAGATTTCTATAAAATATCGTCTGAGTGCTTTGCAACAGGAAAACAAGGGCAGATCACTGGAAATTATATGGTTGAATAAAGTGACAAACAGCTATCTTTACGAAAAATAAATACTCTGAATGCACAAAAAGTTTGGGGACTCAGTGCCTTGAAAGTGACTTTAAGCTGGGTCCATTTTTCTGCTATTTTTTTTTTGCCTGTTTCATTTTTATTTGTTTAATTTATAGGCCAACAAAACAATTGACTTTACTACGGCATTTTTGTACACCGCGTTCCTGTTTTTGTCCTTCTACTGCACTGTTTGGTCCTCTAAAAAAAAAAAAAAAAGACACCAAAGTTGGAACTCAGAGACTGTGCTCCCTACGTGAGCAGAGTGTTAGGAGGGAGATACAATTCCAAGTGGATTTAAGCTCAAAGCTCAGCAAGGAGGTTGATTAAGCCCTTAGCCTCAGATGAGATGAAGGTTAATGAATGAATGTGTTCTGTTTCCAGCTCAGGTAATAGTTTCATGGTGTAGAAGGCTCCCCACTGTTATTTCCTTCCTTAAGCCTTTTCATGGAACCAGCCAGTTTCAAAGATGAGGGCTTCTCCTATGCAAGACACAGTAATCACTGGCATTTCAGAAGAATTTCAGTTGGATGGAATTTGTAATACACATTTTCTATGGGGTGATTCATAATTATCCAATGACTTCTAAATTTTGGAATGACTTTTTTTTTTAATGTACCAACGTGCTGAATTGATTATCTGATGTAATCAGTGTGGTTCCAACATGTTTTTGCAGCTGCTCCTTCAGATTTAATTTCATTATCAGCTTTGCCTCTCTCTCCCTCATTTAAAAAGTGCCAACTAATTATGGTAAATAGCAAAGTTCCTGAATGCTTAAGGTTTATTGTTTTAATGCTGTCATCTTGAATTCAGAAGTTACTGCGGTATGTATGTGTTACAGTCCCATTGATGATATTTGAGTTTTTTTTAAGATATATTCATTCATTCATTTATAAATCCAAACTTAGACAAAGTAGATACACCTTTTCATTGTTGTTGTGGCATTGCATACATCTAGGTCATCATCCACTCATTGGCAGGATGAAAAGGAAAACCTTTGTAACCACTCCCATTCTTTGTGCCACCATGAAACTAGTAAGATGAATAAGTTAAGTATTTTGTGGTAAACAGAGTAAATGGATTCAGAGTTGTTTTTTGAATCTCTGTAAATCTGCATACATGTTGGGTTTTTAGCTATACCTGGAAGCTGTATGTATGGTTTGAGGAAATGCCAAGCCCTATCATTCTTAGCTTCTTCAAAAAGAAAAAAAAAAGAAAGAAAGAAAAGCAAAACTAGTTTCTGCCACCAACCCATGAAAGCACAGGAAATGGCTTCATGTAGTAAGTGTCCAGGTCTAAGCAATCTGTTGACAGAAAGGGTTTCTACCCAAGGGTTTCTCGTTAATGTAATCAAACACTTCAGAGCCGTAGCCCAGCAAGATCAGATCCACCCACCTCTGAGTTTATCTTTAGCTCATCTGGAAGAGTTTATTTTAAACACTGAACATTGTTTGCTGCTGTTGAAATGAAAGTGAGAGAGTTACAAGCTTTAGTCCACGGCCATCTGGCAGATTTACTGATGGATCTGGTTCTTTAATCCATGTAACCCCGTGTGTGGGAGCTATTGTCTTTGTGTTGCTCATGCAGCTGGCTTGGCTGAACTTCCAAACGCTCACACAAAGCTATCAAGAGCCATCCTATAGATAAATGAAGTTGGGGTTGTTGTAAAAGCCATCACAGTCTTTAGGAGAAGGTGTGGATGTATATTATCTTTATTCTTTTCTGAATACACATTTTTGCTCCATGTCTCTCTTAGTGAACTGGGAAAAAAGATGACTGTATTTGGATAATTTTAGAAAAATAATAAATGAAGACTATAAAAAGACAGACTATGCTTAAATTTAAAAAAAATTACATAGCAGATTAGAAAGGAAGGAAATAATGGCCAAGCACTCTTTGCAGTGACGATTTGTCTATTGTTCATTCTCCTTCTTTATGTGATGTAGACTTGCTCAGTGGTGCACATATTACACACCAAATCTCTGTATCAGCTTAGGAAACAGTAGTAGTGAGCTTAGTACATAGTAGTACCATATTTCCAAGTGGACCTTACACCAAACATGATTTATATCCAACTCTAGAGCACACACAAATGTAAATATACACAGGAATTAAGACATTACATATCGACAGGCAAGATGGACTCTTACCACCAGCACTGATGGCTTGGGTTCAATCCTTCATAGCCACATGGTGGGAAGAACCAGTTCCCCCAAGTTGTCCTCTGACTTCCACATGTATTCATGGCTTATGTGTATCCACACAAATGAAAATGTAAGACATCGTATGCAAGAAATAGGCTTTATGGAAGATTGGCTGGCTTGAATGGCATATATAAAGTTTATAGGAAAATGGTCACAGAAATAGAACCTGAAACAATGAGATATAATCAATTGGTATTTAGTTTTATTTCTACCTACAATCACTTTTCTGGTTTGTTTTCATTTTATCTTATTATTTATTATTCTGTAGTCTAATGAGAAAAAGAAAGGTTATGGGTTTGGATGGCTAAGGAAATAAAGAGGATCTGATAGGAGTTGGGGGAAGGGAAACTATAATCATAATATATTGTATAGAAAATAAATTTTCTATTAATAAATGAAACTGATTTTTTAAAATTTTACAAATTGTTTCATTTAGAAACAAAAGGCAGAGAATGCAGGTCGGTTGGTAGAGTGAACTTGCCTGGCATGCATGTAGTGCTGGGTTCTACCTCCAGCACTACAGGAACTGGGCATGGCAGCATGCCAGGAGTCAGATCAGAAATTCTACTTCCCTTTTGGCTATATACTGCTTAGTCCAGCCTGGGATAGGTGAGACCTTCTCAAAGGTGTTTTTATACAGCCAAACCCAGAAAGAACTACATTGCCTATATTATGCAGAAAAACATGCTCCCAAACTCATGACATTAAACGAGATTTTGACAGAAACACGGAGAAAGAAGCCTTCCTCCTGCCACAATGGGATATTTTCTTCTGGCAAGAAAGATCATTGGAATAGTTAACTTCTTTTGGTTCGGCTTCATTTGTTGTGTAGTTATGTAGTTGGTATGAGGACGAGGAACAATTGGGTACATTGATGACTACGGGTACACTCACAAGTACAGGTGCTGAGTGAAGGGAACAGAGTTGGTGGTATCCTGATTCCATGTCCTGATGTTGGTGCTGGGCTGTGATAACCCAAGTTGTAACTTGTAGCTCCAGCAAAAGCCTCCCGGCTCCTTGCCTTCCTGATTGTGGCAGAAGTAGTAACTTCACCAAGCTGATTAGTTCTTGTAATAGTCTCAGTGACTCTGGAACTTACCTCAGTCTTCTAGTCTTTTCCACTAGTTTATTGGTCCTAATATCACTGTTTCTGTTCCTTGCATCTTAAAATATCCAACATGGATTCTGCTTCCAACAGATAAAATAGGTCACTAGGATGACTGCCCTTTAAATGGTTAAATGATGCAGATACAGATAGACAGATAGATGGTCTAAGTGGAGAACCTGAGTATTTCAGTCTGAATAAATGGAGACACAGAGCTGGTGAAAGCAGCATCTACCATCGCAAGGTAAAATTAAAACTGTGTAATGTATAAATGTCAGCCTAGTAGCTTTGGGTATTTAAATATGGTGATGTTTGTTGATGAAGAAAAACAAACGAGAGAGAGAGAGAGAGAGAGAGAGAGAGAGAGAGAGAGAGAGAGAAGGATATCTATTTTTTTTTTATTCCAACAAGGAAGTTTGTTTTGAAAACCAAATGGTAACAAGAATCTTTGCTATGAATCAGAGCAAAGGAAGTAAGTTCTTGCTTGAATGTTTGGTGATAACCAGTAATGGTTTATTAGGTGAATCCTCGCTCCAGCAGTGGCTCTTCAAGAAGCCCTTGGACTCATGCATGCTGCCCTGATGGCTGTTAACTTTTTTGTGACTTTTTTTCCCTTTTAATTATCTCAGCTAACATTTTGTCACTCTATATAGCTCACAGAGACGTAAAGGTAGACACATTTAAAAGAAAAACAGGCAGGGGAAGAGACCAATATTCACAGTGCAATAGGCTGACCATTGGAAGAATATCCATCCATACATATATCTAGAGAGTTCTATCCACACCTAAGTTGAGATGTCAGTTGAACCAGTTAATTTATCACAGCTCCTTTTTAGTTAAGAAATCTGTGGTAGCCCGTGGGCTTCCTCAGCAGCCATGTAGAGGAGACTGCAGAATGACTTGTGATGGATAGCCCTGCATAAGTGTTTGGGCTCTTGGGACTGGATGAGAAAAAGGTTCACAATGGAATCCTTGGAAATAGCTAGTTCTTCTTCTATGTTGCACAAAAAATCAGAGAAGCCAAGGTAAGAGGTGAATCAAGGGTTCCTAAGAGCTAGAGTGGAACATTGTGACTGCACAGAAGTCAAATATTTGAGCAAGTCATTTCTATTCCCTTATTCTGACAAGAGTGGCCATAAATCAGTACAAAACATTGGGCTGTTATTTTTAATATTGGGTTATTAATTATTTCATTGGTAACCTGAAAGGTCGGATGTTTACCACCTCACTGATGTTCAAGTAAGATGGGGATGATGCCGTGGTCCTGAGAGCAGAGCAGGGCATCTTACAGTCTCCGAAATATGCCAGTGTTCAGAGTTTGTAGAGAGAGCCCTTTTGGTTGGGTTCTCTGGGACAGCCCTATTTGACAGTGAAAATAGGAACTAGGAAACAGGTTTCATCACTTTCTGTAACTATAACCATTGATAATTGGGAATTAGTATGAGGGAGGCTGGAATGTCTACAGAGAAGTCACACAAGCTGAAAAAAATGCTTTGACTCCTGCCACCAACCCCCTTGGTTGCTTCTGTGTTGTTAGCACAATTATTGGTTCCCACCATGTAGTAGTTTCTAGAGATCTAATGAACTGCATTGAGCAGTCTGCTTTCAGTTGCTTAAACAGGGCGTGCTAAGGCCAACATGATTATTTCTGCAATAACCACTGTGCATTTACTTTATCTCTCAATGAATTTCCATGTGAAATTAGAGATATAAAAACTTGAGGGTCTTTTTATTCTTTTCAAAATAATAACATATTCTTTTGTGAATCTCTAGAATAAGATCATGACTTAATAAATGACCCAAAAAGAACTGGTGATCAAAGTCACTCTTGTATAGCTACCATTTCTAGGAGAGATTTACAAGTATCACCTCTAATATAACAACACAGTGTGCAACAAATTCTTAATCCTCTATTAAGGATAAGAAATTGGAATTCAGAAAACAAAAAAATGATGTTTGGCCATAATGAGCCAATGGTTTGACCAAAATCCTTCAGTAGTTAGAGTTTTTGGCTGCTTTAATATTTTAGCAGATGCTTTTTGTAGGAACCAACTAAGTTCCATAAAACAAATTAACATTTCCTCTGAACTCAAAGCAATAATATATATTTAATTCTCATGCTCATAACTATTCTCTTTTCAAAATTTCTCCTAAATATATTCATTTCACAGAATAGGTATTATTTTAAATAAGATTGTTTCTGCCAGGCAAGTCAAGAATGTGTTAATTTTTTTCACTAAGTATACTCTATTTAGTTTCCCTGTCAACACAAGCTAATTGAAAAGGTTTCTGTGTAATATCCTAAGTGTAAATTATTTATCAGTGTGGTTAAATAACCCAGTGCCCAGCACAGTGTTCGTTTCTTGCCAGAGGGAAATATATCATCTTTCATGGCTTTGGAGAAATTGAACAAACAATGGTGATGTCTGAACTCAATCATAATGCAATGATCAAAAGGTTAGTGTTATGGGACTTCATAGTAAATGCATTTATTTCTCTTGAGATGAAGCACTTTTAACTCTCCCACAGCTGCCTGGAAGTCAAAGACATTAGACATACCCTATTAGTGAAACACCACTAATTCAGGCCGGCATTTATGTAGAATAGTTTTCCTATTCTGAAACTTGTAACATACCTGGCATAGCAGTATTCTTTCATGTAAATTTGTCTAATTAAAGTGAAAGGTGACAGAGAAAAGCTTTTGGGCCTCTTAAAAAATAGTTGAAGGATCATTGGCATTTGGACTTAATAGGCTAAATGACAAAAACTAATTATTGTTTAAAGACAACTCTGGATGAAAATTCTTGTAATTTTTTTCACTTCAAAGAACTGTATGATAAGGAGTTGTTATCAGATCAAAATTCGATCGATGTGAATAAATAAATTCACACAAACAAAAAGATGACTTTCGTCAAGAAGGCACCTATTTCTCTCTGCTAATCTAGAAAACAACGCGCACAAACTTTTGTTATTTCATTTTCTGACACTTGAAAACAATAGAAATGAACGATCACACAAAATTAGACATCTGAATCTGCATTGTGTATGGCTGTCTACTCAAAGTAAATATAGACATGAGCTACCTAGGTTCTTGCCCGGACTTTTCCTTGTGATAGGAGTTCTACTGACACGGAGTAGAGGAGGGAAGGTAGAAGGAAAGAAGTAAGTTCACTCCCTCAAGGCTATAAACTAAACTTTAGCCTCCAGTGAGTCCAAACTGAGGTTAGCAAGAAAGTCTAAGAAACTCAAACCAGTGATTTGGTTCATAATTATTAGGCACCAGGAGTGTCCTTAGTGATTGACAAGAGAAAACAAATTCTCACTGCAAGGCACCTTCTGGAAGGGGTTGAGTGGCCTCTGTAAAAGGTTTTCTATGTACAATAGCTACCACTAAGAATTCAGGCATGGGTACACTGACCCTCTACTCATAGTTCAGACAAAAGAATTATCAGATGAAAATGATAAAATATTGACAGCTACTATGTTCAACAAAATTTCAACAGAAACAGACAATTATAAAAGTGATAGACTTGAGTAATAATTAAATAAAATCTTTATAAAAGAAATATAACTGAAAAGACTCAGAGGTAGAGTTGGCTGAACATAGTAGAAAGGAGATATGAAGGGGAGTGGTGGTCGGGGAAGAAATTACCAAACTTCAATGGGAGAGACAGAAGATGGAAACCTTGGAAGATATACAAGGAAATATAACAGGTGGAATAAAGAAAGAAATTACAGGATGTTCAGAAATGAAACAACAGGGAGTGAGAACAGAGGCAATTTTAGAAGTGACAGTAAAAACATTCTCAATGTGATTAAAACAGTAATTCACAGTTTCAGGAAGGCTAATTTGAAATGCGAACAGAGGAAAGTTCCATGTTAAAATATTAGCACACACACAGACATGGAATCTACATATATTTGCTGCAGCTTTAATCATGACAGCCCCAAGCTTGGAACAGTGGAGATGAACGAGCGAATGGATAGCAAATTCTGGTACCTCCAAGCCACGAAATAGATTTCACTGCTGGCAAGACACCTGCTGCCAGGCAGTAGGTATTTATGATTTATGATTTATGTGTAACATAAAGCAATCAGCCATAAAAGGAGACACACTGTGTGAACCAGAAGCTACTGTGTTCTGCAATATACAAACCATAGAAGTAACAGAATGGTCAATGATTAGCGGAGATTGGAAAGAATGAACACACACACAGAGCACAGGGGAGTCTTGGGGCATCTTAGTTGTACATACTTATTATTCATCTTCCAAAAGCCCTGAAAGCTCACCAGGAGTGAGCTGTATTAACAGCAACAAAGAAAACATTCCTATCAAGACACACAGTGAAAAAAAAAAACTTCCAGAAGAAAAGAGACAGAGAAAATCAAAGAAGCTACTGGAAAGAATAAATGGATCACCCTTAAAAGATAGACAGTGGCCTTCTTGACAGCAATAGTTTGAGCCAGACACCAGAATGGACTAAACATAAATAACTTCCAGCTTGCTGCCTACCCGATCAAGCTATATGTCCACAGTGTATATGAAATTAAATGTTAGCTAAAGTGCCAAAACAGGACTTACCACACATCACCCCATCTGAGGTATCCTCAGTGATTCACTTCTGCCCAGAGGAATGTCTCAGATGGAACACCCGAGATATCCAAAATAGACAACAGTATGGAGACCACTGAAGCTAAAACTCAGAGGAATATTAGCAAATATGAATGGAGAGTAGTATATTTGTGTGTGTGTATATATGTGTATGTGTGTGGGGTGGGTGAAATGGCAGACTTAATTGTTTAAACATTAACTATTTTCTGGACAGTGGAAACACTGAGTTCAAGCATTCCAAGATTTTCCACTATCCTGAAATCAGATAAAAGTAATTATCAATAATAAAAATTTGCTAAGGAAACTGATGTGATACAAGTGGTCACTGCAACACTAATAAGAAGGAACCCTCTTCTCCAGCATTACATAGTAGAAAATGAAATGATAAAATAACCTGAGGAAAGAATGAGAAGAGAAAAAGTAGAATAAGAAGTGCACACAATAGCATTGTGCATTCAAACCAAAATGCTTAGTTGAGATAAATGCAAGTGGTAGGAACTACTCTGCAAAAACACAACAGAGAGTTTGTACAGTTTTCTTTGAAATCTTATGTGTTATTAGTAAAGATTAAATACAAATATGAAACAGTTTGAAAAAGAGAGGAGGAGGAGATGTTCCAAGAAATTATTAGTCAAATGAAAACTAGTGCAGATTTATTAAGGCATACCAAACCAGGTCCAAAAGCATTACTGTTTTATTACCATATCATGGTAATAAAATGTTTAATTCACCAGTTTATTAACTGCTTGATGAACTTAGTTATATAAAAATCTTCAATAATATAGCCTCAAAACATTAAAATGCTGAGAAACACCAATAACTGTATTTACCAAAGGGATTTCTGTATTTGTTGTCAGAATAAAATTTTTAAGTATAGGTCTTAAAAACTATGACAAATTAACTGCATGGACCAGGTATAGAACATTGCTCTCATGGACTGAAGGACAGATGATCTGTCATGCTCCTGGAAAGTTTCAGAATGTGACTTTGTATTGTATAGAGCAAGGCTCAACTTATGTCATAGGTTTGAGAGCATATGGAAAGTCTCCCAAACCACAAAACAGTCAAGAAAGACATCAGGAGCTAAACCACAACTAGTTGTTATTATTATTGTGAAAAATCTTTTCCTGGGGAGATGTGGCATATATGTCTACTCTCCCCAGATAAGGAACCCACAACAGATCAAAGTACCAATGCCACCAAAGTCCAATTTGGTGAACTATGAGTGTTACTGAGATTACTTTTGGAAATATGGGTGAAAGGTTACTTAGTAGAAGCCTCAATGACTCAAAGATTGCAGCTGCATTGACAAAACCCAGCCCAGCATGGGTGACAGCTCACCAAAGCTGGGAACCTCCAACAGGTTGGAGCTTGTCTCTTCCAAATGACTCATTTGTTCTAAACCTCTTCCAGGCAGCATGCTGGGTTCTGCCTCTTCCAGGCAGTTGGTCTGGTCCCAGTTGTTGGAGCTTATCTTGTCTGAGAACCTTCTTTGCAGCTTGGTTTGTCTGAGAGTGACTCTAAATGACCTTTACTGCTTAGTAGGGCAGGGAGGGGCCTAGTGAATCGGCTTAGTTTCAGGGAATTCCTTAAGTTATTTTGAGCTGTTTGCCTTCTTATCTTAGGGAGATTTCCTGGGAAAATGAAAAATCACTCTCAGAGGAAACTGCTATATAATATTAGTAAACTTGTATATTTGAAAATTAGGAAGTATATTTCTAAGTGAATAGCGAGTCAAGGAATGGTTGAGGGGTGGGATGAGGGGTAAGTTAGAGGGAACAGGAGGAGGGGAGGGAGTAGGAACTGGGAATGGTATGTAAAATAAGAAAAGATAGTGATGTTGCTTTTTTATTTAATTAATAAAAAGAGAAATAAAAATGGAAGATGAAAGATATTTTGAAACAATGAGAATGAGGGATAACTGAATAAATAAATTAAAAATAGAATAAAGAGAAATCAGTATTGTGTTAGGAGTTAAATAAAATATGGCAAAAATTCATGGGCAGGAAATTCAAACAATTTAAAGCAAATGGAATGGTTCATCTACCATTTACAATGCTTCCACTACCAAATATGTGAGGTTTATTTTCTCACACCAAGAAGTTTTCTAAAGCTCTGTATTTCCAGTGATTCAATTCTGATTCAACATTTCAGTCAGACCTTTCCAATTAAGACTGCCCCAAATTGCAGGTCTGAATCACAAGTGGTGGGTTACCAGGTTACTGTTTCACAATCGATCACAGTTGGGTGCTCATATGCTCCCTCCTCAGCTTACTGCCACATCTCACAGCACTCAGAAATCTTTATCAAGTGTTACTAGTTTCATTAGAAAAGACGCTGCAAAAGGCAGAAATGAGGAACCAGATAGTGAGGTACAAGAGTCCTGTGTATTTGTGGCTGCTCCTGCCTACCTGGGATACATAGTCATCCAAACACGTGGATGTATCACCAACCCAGAAACTCTAAATCCAGTTATTTGGAGGATTTAAGAAAGCTGTATTATGTAGTGGGAAAAACTCATACAATTATTGGCTGTATGTCATTAACCTTAATCGCCATTTCTTCCTCCTTCTCCACAGGCTGGGAGGTGGTACTCAACATTCTAGTCTTTAAACCATAGATTGGTTCCTCTGTCAATCAGACTTTGTCCTCATTAGCATAAACTCAATTATGCTGAAAATGGCTTTGAAAATATTGAAAGTTGTTTTCACTCTTGTCAGAAACTTGCAAAGGAAATGAAGCACAGAGTCATGAGTGAAAAATGAAGAGCAGATATCTATTTCATATTAACAACAAAATCACAAAAAGAGAGAGTATTTGTGAAATAGAAACGAAAAAAAATCACCGTGCAGTGACTTCATAATCTCATGGGCACTATCCTTATTGAGATTGCTTTGATGAATTCTGGAGGACCCTGCAGCTCCTAACTATATGCAACCTGGCCCCACCTTTGTTTTTCTCACCATTTCATTTTAAGCTACCAGATTACTCTCTGCTTCCCAAGAAAGTGAGACAAAACACTCCATAACACTGTGTTTTACTTATAAGTCTGCTATTTGAGCCTGGGCTTTTCATATATATTCATCTCTTTTCCCCCTTGCAACAGCTCAGGGCTACTCTATATAGCTATCTGGGCACTCATTCTCATTAAGCCCACCCAATTAAATGTTTTCATTATGAGAGTTGCCATGGTCATGGTGTCTCCTCACAGCAATAGAGCACTGCCTAAGACTTCTACACAGGTAGTTTAGCTGTCTGATAGTTGCTGTTCCCTTAGGGATGACTGCTGACTGCCCCTCCCTTCTAGGTTCCTCTGAGTCTATAATCACCTGTTTGTGTGTCTTTTTGAACAACAGAACACAAGTCAAAAAGCCTAACAGGCCAATTGAAAAGAGACCACAGAGGAAGAAAAAAGCAACTGAGGCAGAATAAGTGTTGGGAGTTTTAGGCCAGTTTAAGAGCTGTAATGAGTACAAGATCATCAGCCCAGATGCATAATAAATTCAAGACTAGCCTTGGATACATAAGAAAGCTTTGTGGGGAGGAGGTATGGGGGAGAGACAAAAGGAGGGAGGAAGGGAAGAAGCTTTTCTCCTTCCTAGCTTAGGATCATGGGTGTCTGTGTTTTCAGGAGCCTGGACTAGACACTTCTCACACATGAGCATTCAAACTTCCTTGAGACCTTTCCCTACTTGGGTTCCAAGTCTGTTTTCCCTGTCCACTCCATGCCATCCTTGGGCCTAGGCTGACATATATTCAAGTTTATTTATATGTTCTCATGGAATGCCTGATTTCCATGCTTCCCCTAAAATGAGAGATTAATAACTCCCAGACTTTGAGTTTCTCTCTCTCCCTCTCTCTCTCCAACACATCCACAGCACTCAACAAAACCTGACAGATTTTCAAGCCTTCATAATAACTTTCCACAAACTTCTTGAACACCTGAGATATTGCATTCGTCACTACATCTGCTTCCTACTTTCCCATCCAAGCTCACCCAAAGTGAAACTGCTCACAAAGGTGCTGCTGATGCTGCAGACCCTGAGCTGGCTCCACCTCTGCTACTTCCAGTGATGGAGTGCTTATTGGCTTCCCGAGAGGGGTTTTACAGGGAGCTGGGTGACACCTTCTCATGGGCAATTCTGTGGTGAGAATCTCTTCTGGGAGTAACAGCAAGCTGTACTTTTTTACCGGACATGTGGTGGCCACGGGATAAATGCTGACATGGAGGGAGAGGACTGGAAGAAGCCTATCGCAGAACCTGCCACCTTGGATTTCTTGCTTTGCTTTATTTTAGTGAGTTTCCAGCAATGAGAACCAATTCTAATAGTGGGACATAAAGTTGATAAAAATCAACCCTGAAGAGCTTCATAAAAGGCCTCTAAAACTAGTTGAGCTTTATAGTGTTATATTTACTTATGGTATATAACTGTAGCATATTATTTATAAAGCATTTGTTTATAATATAAATCTATAGTATACCATTTATGATTACATTCTCATTTTCATTTATTTCTGGGGAAGTATGAATATGGTGGTCAGAGCACAACTTACAGAAGGCAGTAGTCTTCTTCCAATATGTGCGGGGTTTCTGGGAACTGAACTCAGATTGTCAGGCTTGGCAGCAATCATCCTCACCCAGTGAACCATGGGGGCATGGTTACAAAGGGGCAACGTGAGGCCCAGTGTAATAAAAACATTTATGTAACTCAACTATACCAATGTGCATATTTTATCTACTATTTTGTGGTTTAGTTTAATGTTATTATCACTAAGGGAAATTAATAAAGGGCATCTGGAATGTCTCTACATTATTTATTTAGAGTGAAGCCTAATCCTGGAGTCATGATATTTCTGTTTCAAAGATGTGTGACCTTATACTATATTTTATTTGTGTTTATTTATTTTGTAGCTCTAGCTTGCCTGAAACATTATTTTAAAAAAAATGAGTCCTGGCTGGCCTTGTACATTATCAAATGGTAGCCAGAAGTTGAGTTTACTACGAGGTTGTGTTGACTAGCGGTGTCAGAAGCTACACTCATAAAATTTTATTGATATGACTGCCCAAACAGGAGCTGAACAAGGACAACACCACTAGACATGTCAAAGCGGACAGGAAAAATCTTAGAAGACCTCGAACATACATAAAGAACTACAGGAAACTGAAGGCTATGACATCTGGGGAAATAGTCTTCCTCAGGAAAGGGCACACCAAAGGTTATTCAATGCCAAATGGTCAGCCCTGAAAGCATACATACAAGTAACATTATATAAATGAATAGGCTATATTTAGAAATATATATATATATATATATATTATAGATTTAATAGAAAAGCAAGGAGCCATGGACTTGAAAGAGAGTAAGGAGGGGTCCATGAGACGTTTCAGAAAGAGAAAAGGAGAAATGGTATAATTAGTCATATTATAACATCAAAAATAAAAGGTTAGCCCAATAAAGCATTCAGATACCTAAGACAGATTTCTAAGCTTGACTTGGTTTTTTGAAGAGTGACCTTGGATCCTCAGTATCTTCCACAATTTCTGCCTTTAGACTTCCTCTTTTCATTGCCCTGGGCAGATGAACATTCCGACTAGAGATGAAAGTTCCTGGCTAGTGATTGTGTCATGTGGCTAGAGAGTAGCTTGTCTTCTCTGACTCGTTCCTATACTTGCATCCCTAAGGCTCCTTCCAATTGAGTTCATTTGATAATATGTTAAGTTTGATCAGACATACTCCTGCCTGCCAATCATAGCATCCTCTGCTAACAGTGAGAAGTAGCAGGGGACGGAGGCTTAGCGGTAAGGGGCAGCCAAATGATACATGTGCAGGGGTTTGGTCCCAAGTGTGTACTCAGGCAGTCATCATTCTCCCATCACACCAGCTTTTCCGTCTTTCCCTCGCTGCGTGGAGATGAATCTTCTCAAATGTGGACCAATACATCCCAGTAGAGGAGCCAGAAACTTCCAGGCTGTTTCCATTTTAAAGGCCTTTAAAGAGACAGCCGAGAGATCATCTTCTGGCAGATCTTCAGGAACAAGAAATGAAACTAGAAAGGTGGGTGGCCACTCCAGAGCCCATCTCTCTGTACACGAAGAGAAGGTGGATTTGGCTGAGGAAAATGAGGTCATGGTCCATTCTGAGAAGTGAGACAGCTTTTTCAACCGATCCCATCATCTTAAGATACTTCCAGAATTGAATAATATCTCCAGAATTAAATAAGTCGCATGTGTGGTTATAAGAAAGCCGAGCTCTTATTTATCCACATCATTAGTCATTGAAATTCTTGTAAGGAAGAACAGCCCAGCCCCACAGGTCATCCACTTCATGTTTCCCTAACACTTCCACTGTTTTTTAAACACCCGCTTCTTGATTTATGACTGCACTGTGGCCTCAGGCTGGGCCTAATAACGCAGCACGTACCACCCCATCAGAGTGACACACACATTCCCTCACACCAATTTAAGTCATCCCATATGTGAGCCCGTGCTTTTTACTCTGCTATCTGGAAGTTCATGAAAACAGGTGACCTATGTGGCAAGCCAAAGTCCTTGACTTTGGTTCACAATCCTCAGATTAACTTCAGCCACTCTGTGGTCTTGAAGGTTTTCCCCCTCGGTCATTTGGGATTTCTCCATATGGGGCACTTATTTCCATGGGAAATATTTTCTCTTCCCCTTGCATGAAATGGGCTGAGAAAGAAAAAAAATCACTTCTGTATTAGGAATCTCTAGAGAAACAGAACCTGTTGTATGAATTGATATTAAAGGGAGATTGGTTAGGTTGGTTTAACTATGGCCTGGGTAGTCCAGCCATGGATATCTTTATACTGAGGAGACTAAGAGTCCAGTGTCTGCTTCATCTATGAGGCTGAATGTTTCAACAGTCACAGTCTGGCCCTGGAGGATTACTGGAGAGTCACTGCTCTTTAGATCACATTAGGAGGTGGCAGAAGCTGGGCTCTGATGTCGGCAAAGAAGGGCTAAGGCAGAGGTAGCAGTAGCAGAGTAAAACTCTCCAGAAACAAGGGAATCAGACAAATGAACTCACCATAAGGCAAGCAGGCAAAAAGAAAAGCCAAGGCTGATATCAGGGAACAAGTGAGCTCAGGTTGGGTCTTCCCGAGTCAGATGACATCAACAAGAAAAGCCCATGGGCTTGCATCTTAGTTGATTACAGACTCAGTCGAGTTGACAGTGTTAATCACTACAGCTTCCTTTAAGAAATTGCTCCCCATGTCACAAGTCTCAGGTCACAGACAGTCACTCTCAAACAGGAAATATTCTGGATTTGGCTTCATTTATCTTCCTTGCTGTGTCTTCTCACACTGGTTCATATGCCCTAGACTACAGCTAACTGAATATTCTCGGGGCCTCCCTCTCTTTCCACTGCTTCCACATGCCATCCTTGAGGAAACGCTGGAGGTCACGGCTATGCCACTTGCCTCTGGGTCCAGTTAATGTGTGCTTTAGTGCCTGGCATCAAGGATACACATGATAGAGGAGATCAACAATGAGGACCAGCAAACATAAGTATGGAAACCAAGGGGAAAAACTCAGAGGGGATCAGCTTGATCATGATTTCCAGCCTGCAAAACTGTAGGAATATAAGGTTCTCTCATTTAAGCCATCAGTCTAGAGTACTTCATGTGATAACCATGGCAAGGCAATACAACAAATAATTTGTTTATGGTATTAAGAATCTGATACAGTTAAAGATCACAGAACCCATGGAGAGAAGAAATTGTGAATAGTTCAGCCTTGGAGATCCAGAACTGGACAGAGTTCATCAAGAGGGGTTCAGCAAAATAGACATGAACTTGCAGGACAAAGGTGGAAGGAGCATGTGCTGAATAAAAGAATTCCTCTTTAAGATCCTCAATAGCTTTCTTATTGATGCCTTACTCTATCCCCAAGACCCTTGCTTTGTTTCTCTTAGCCAGTCCCTATGAACAGAAGACTTACAGGCTATCTTTTCTTAAGGTTTTTTTTTTTTCTCTGCTTGCCTCAGTTGGTTATTTTCTTCAGAAAATGCCTTTCTTTTTTGATTTTTATTTTATTTTATTTTTTTTAATTAATTTATTTATTAAAGATTTCTGTCTCTTCCCCACCGCCGCCTCCCCTTTCCCTCCCCCTCCCCAAAACAAATCCCCCTCCCTCGTCAGCCCAAAAAGCAATCAGGGTTCTCTGCCCTGTGGGAAGTCCAAGGACCACCCACCTCCATCCAGGTCTAGTAAGGTGAGCATCCACGAAACTGCTTAGGCTCCCACGAAACCAATTGAAGAATGGATGAAGAAAGTATGGAATATATACATATTAGAGTACTACTCAGCAGTAAAAAACAGAAAATGCCTTTCTATGTGTGCATGCTGGCAGGAGACAGGCACAACCTATGTGTTTTGCCAATATGGCCTTTTACATGGCCACCCATCTACAACAACCTTATCTGCCCCCATAGGGCCTGGAGCACATGCCCATTGATGCACTCTCTGCTCCATCGATAGACTATCGTGTCCATAAAATGTTCCTCCCGGTTGGTCTGGCTAGCTTGGGTGGTAAGGCAACCCTATGGCTATGAGAATCAAGTATGATGGGCTTAGGAAGGGGCACCTGTTATTAGGGGCAAGAGAAAATAATATAGACCAAAGCAGCAGCCACCACCACTTCCTTATTTTCCCGATCCAGAGGAAATGACTTACAACCATCATGAACTCATGAATGCATTCATTGATCCATAGTTTACAGAACAACTGCCTTAACTTACCTTGTGCATGTACCATGGGCAAGTTTATAATTTGTAGATAAAGCAACAGAGGACATCACACTTCACAGACTTATTACTGGAGCAGCAGCCCGCTGAATTATTCAGAGCCCAGGTTCTGCAGCAAAAAGATTACTTCATACATGATGGGATAGGCTAGCTCTTTGGACTCTGTATTAAGAAATTTTTCCCGTGGCTGTGATAAAAATAACTAAATCAATTTAAGAAGGGAAGGTTTCCTCTGGTTCACAGTTCCAGTAGCCAGTCCAACACATCAGTAGATGGAGGCAGCTGGTCACATTGTGTCCACAGTCAGGAAGCAGAGAGGGGCTGACTGGCTTTCTCCCTCATGTGTGCTTGATCAAGGACCCAACATCATGCAGTAATACCATGTATGATGAAAGTAGATCCTGTCACCCCAGCTAAACCCGTCTGGAAAATCCCTCTCAGGAATGCCCAGAAGCTCATCTCCTGAATGATCTTAGGACCTGTCTGGCTGACAGGACTGACCAACCATTTCATAATTTATTAGTGAGGGAAATAATTGCCTTCATTCATAGGGCTTGGATTCTAATAGAAGAAGGCACGCATGAAGAATTAAGTTAATCAATCAAATACAGCTGAGGTGATCAGGGAAAGGAAAATCTGGTACCCAGGTACCATAGTGTAGTATTGGATGGAGAGACACATACAAGGAGACTCTTATTTATAAGGGTGCAATGAAGACATGAAGGATGTAAACACGTAGCGCTGTCAGAGGAGGAGCTGTCTGCCTGTTTTCATGCCTCAACACCAGCACTCAGTGAGGACTTACTGTGGCATTGGATTCTAAGAGTTGTAAAGCCCAGATTCTAATCTTACCTTGGTTTCCCCTAAGAATGAGCCATGGGTTCGGTTATTTAATCTCTCTAAGCTTACCTCCACAGTGTACAAAGTAAGCAGTAATGGGGTAATGTGTAAAGTCACTCAGCCAAGCTTGGCACAGCGTAAAACTCTGAACATTAACCATGTCATTATTTATCTAGACACAGAAGATCTGAGTACAAGCCCAGCTCTGTGCCTTCTCAGACTGATGAGGCTGGGCATCTCTGAGACATCTCCAAAAGGGAGTCAATCACCACTGACAGTTCTACAGCATTGTGAGGAAGCTGTATGACGTCACAGATGTGCAAGTGTCCATGAACTGTAAATTGCTGTGCATATATATGAGATTCTCATTATTACAAAGCAAATAATCTTGTGGAGGCCCTATCGATAAACTGACAGAGGAAAAATGTATTGCGCAGATTTGGCAGAGTTGGGGCAGCAGCCAACTGAGACGTTCAGAAACCAGAGCCTGAAGGCACAAAGGATTTCATACGGAAAGCCTCACATAGGACCTCTTGCTCTTTGTATCGGTTAAGTGGGCTGCAGCAGGCGGTACCTGAGACCTATCAATACCACCTGGAATATCTCTCCTTTCAGTAACTCTGCACTCTCAGATAAGATTCAGCATTATGTATTGGAAAACAAAGGTCATGAGAGAGGATAAACAGAAAGGAGGACTTCTAGGAGTCAAAGCCAGCTAAACATAAGGGCTAATCCCATCGATTTCTTAGTGTTGCACAAGGATGGACAGAAAAACAGACACATTAATCACAAAATAACTAATTCCTTGCTTTAGTATAGCCTTTGAATTATTTTATAGTTTGTATGTATCCATATGTACACATGTAGGAATATATATGTATTCATATGTGAGTGAGGGTGTGCATATCTGTGTGTGTGTGTGTGTGTGTGTGTGTGTGTGTGATATGAAAGAACTGTTCAAGTGTCAGTACTGGCCTCCTAACTTATAAGAGTCTGTTTTCCTTTGTTGTTGCCTGTTGCATACACCAGGTTATCTGGTCTTCTAGCTTATGAAATTCCACTTGTCTGATCTTCCTGCAGAAACAATGGCGCTATGGGTGCATGCTACAGCACCCAGCCTTTGTATGTCTTCAAACTTGGGTCCTCATGATTGTACAAGAAAGGACTTGCCCTCTGAGCCATCTTCTCAAAACTGATTTTGTTTTTCTCTCAGACGGGGTTCCACTACATATAGCCTAGTCTTGACCTCTTTATGATCCTGCCTCAGTTTCCAGGGTGCTAGGTCTATAGTTACATTCCACTACACTACGTTTAAACATACCTAATGGTTTTCCGATCTGTTTAAATTAGTTCAGATGAGGTTAAACATTCCATATCCCATGTGGTCCAAACACTTTGCCCAGCACAGGTGCAAACTTATTGTCTCATTCAATCTTTATGATATCTCTAGGAAGCTGGCACTGCTGTCGGCACTTCACAGATGAAGAAACAATCCTAGAGTAGCCATTTGGCCTTGCAGAGGTCATGCACTCCAGGCTGATTCCATTCTGCACAGGAAGGAAATGAAGCCCAGATAGTTTGAAGAATTCGTTCTGGGATATTATGGCTGATAGAATGGGAGACAGATATGAAAGGGGAGGGAGTCTGAATCCAGGATGCTCAAGCCTTTCATCTTGATGTTTTCCAGACAGCAAGAGCTGTGCGCTATGGAAGACAGGCTTCCTCTTCCTTCTGCTGTTACCACTGCTTTGGTGCCTGAGTTAATTGGCCAAGTGCTATCTATCGGTGAGACTGTGCACTTTACCTGTGGCCACTCAGACTCAAGCTAGCTAGAAGTCTCTAGGGGACACACAGTGGGATGTACCCAAAGAAAGCTGGAAGGCTGGGCTTATGGCAAACATGCAACCATGAAAAAGTAATAGACAACTCTAAAGGCCAACTTCCTGTCCTTTGGATTTTGCACTGTTTTTCATCTCTGTGGAGGATTTTTAGCTTCTTATTTTCATACTATTTTTTTTTACTTTTCATTTTACTTTTTTTGTGTGTGCTAGAGGCTTTGTGTGTCATCTCTAATCTAAAGTAGCTGCTTCCACATCCATCTCTCTACCTCATCTTCCTATATGATGTCTAGAGTGCATCTTTTTTGGAATTGATAGAACTTTACTCATTTAAGTTTACATCCCAGTGATCAGGCTTCTCAGGCAGAATATAAGTGTTTGGGTTTAAATGTGATTTATCCTCCATAAATCAGACTCAGGTGCTGAAGGCTAGATCTCTACTTGGTAAGGATGTGTTGGGAGAGAAGGGGAAACTCTAAGTAGTGGGACCAAGCAAGGAAATAAATGACTATAAGCATGCCTTTGAAGGTTCCACCTGCTCCTTAGTCCCTTCATTGCCCACACCCCTTTCCTTTTCCTCTTCACCAAGAGGTGAACAGTATCTGCTCTTTGTATACACCTTCAGTCACGACAGTCTGCCTTGCCATGGGCCCACAACCATCAGAGACAGACCATGGACTAAAACCTCTGAAAATAGGAGCCCAAATCAATTCTTCCCCCGGAAGATGTTTATATCATGTACATTTAGGCATCAACATAAAGGTCAAGTAGCACATTTTCTTCATGACAATGGAGAGCCACTGTGCCTGACCCATCCTGATATCCCTAGCATTGTGTGTGGAAAGCATTTAATAACACATGAGCATCATTTGCCTCTCATATAGCATGATAGGGATTCATTGGCATTTGATTGTAGAAGATTAAATTCACAAGGACCCAATGGAGAACAGTATCAGAGATGGAAAATATGTCTCCAGAACAAAACGTCTAAAATACAATGAGCTAAGGATCCCAACATCATTAAAATATAAGATATGCATTCATTTCCATGTGAGAAGCAAAAACCAAACAGTCTCACAATCAGCCATTGTCACAGCAAGTGGTAAACACACACGCACACGCTGCTGGTAAGAATGTAAAGTGATTCATCTACTTTGGCAAGCATTTTGGCAACACATAGCAAAATTTAAAATGAGCATTCTCCACGGATCTGCCACTCTACTTCCAGATGTATATTCTAGAGGAATTCTTAAAGATGTCCACAAGCGAACATGTGCAGGAATATTCATTGCAGCATTGTTTTGTTTTTAACAGCTAAGGAGTTGGGAAACATCCAAATGTCCATCTATAAATAAATACACTGTAATANAATTCTATGCAGCTGTTAAGAAGAATGACTCAAATCCATACACATAAATCTCAAAAACATATGTGACTTCCACTTCTGGCTAAGATGCAGTAGCTATAGCAAAGTACTGCTTTCTCTGAAAAAGAGACAGAAGAAAAACACAGAAGAAAAGCAGAAAACAAAAATCTTGAGAATCCTCTTGAAGGTAGCGGGAAGCTGCTGCGGTGTCTGTTGCAGAAGACGGTAAGTTGCATGCGCTTCTTCAGAAAGAAACTGCAAGGCAAAGCTAGTCTTTTGAGCTCAGAAAGTACTGAGAGGAGCCCAAGAAGCACTGACAGCAAACTTGAGAGCTTGGGAGCACCCAAGCAGCCAATCCATGAGGGACTGCAGACCCATACAAATTCCCCTGCAAACATCTGACCAATGAAATACTGGCACGGTAGCCTTGTGAAAACTGAATTAAGCAAGTGCCCAGGACCTGACATCTTCCTGGCAGTGACTTCCCCTGCAGGAGGCAAGTAGAGCCAAGTGTGCCAAGAATGTAAGGATGGTGCTGGGTAAATCCTATGTAATATTGTTCTGAAAGCAACAGTTATGAGTTTAAATCCTGATACTAATACTCCCGGCCCCTCCACTTGCTGTACAGCGTGATGAGAAGTTATGTGCATTAATGCTCAAAATGTGCAATAGCTCATCTACAAAATATATCAGATTGAATGACTCATTGACAAGATAGTGTAGCTGGTCAGCTATCTGCCGTACAAGCGTGAGGACTGGCGATCAGGCACTAGTTCAGGGTTACAGTCTGTATAAAAACCAGGAGCAAAGGCTGACGATTCTTAATTTCAGTACCAGAGAGGAAAAGACAACTGGATCCTTGGGGCTTATGGACCAGCCCATTAATTTGCTTGGTGATAAAAAGACTAGGGAAAGACCTTGTCTCAAAAGAACTAACAAAAAGAGTAATGGACAGTACCTGAGAAACAGCACCCAACATTGTCCTCCGACTTCTACACACACACACACACACACACACACACACACACACACACACACCAAAAATCACCTCCTGGGCTTTAGTGTTGACTTCGTTATCACCTGCTCTTGCTTTTGCTCTGTGGAAACATGATCTCTAGCACTCAAGAGTAAATGCTCAGAAATTCCTCCCTGCTTGTTCCATTGTTTCCTCGAAGTGCTGAGGATATAATATAATGCTCTTATAAGAGCCAGAAACACACCCCGGGGGCTGAAGAGAAGGCTCAGCACTTAAGAGCACATACCACCCTGAAGAGGATCCAGATTTGGCTCCCGGCACCTCCACGGCTGCCTGTAACTCCAGACACAAGAAATCTAATGGCCTTTTCTGACCTGTGAGGGCTCCTGCAGGCATATGGTGCTCAAACATACACTCTGGTGCACACATACTTGTACACAAAAGACAATAAATAAATAAATTTTAAAACACACCTTTCTTTTGTCACTTACAACCACATGAATATTAGTTTTTAGTTATTCAGATTTACAATTGGCCAACGTCTCAAGAAATAAATTACTTGCATAGAAAAAGCCTTTTACATACCCCCACAGAGCTCCTTGGAGCCAAGGTCAGCATCTCATGTGAATGATCTGGGAAGACATCCAGGTGGGCCCTAAGTACGCCATCTCAGAGCAGGGCCCAGGGTCCACACTGCAGCTCGGTTCAGAGAAGTCTCCAGAATCCTTAGCCCTTGACATTTGGCTTGAGGTCTACAGGCTATATCACACTCATGCCATTCATGATCCTAACCCTAGTCCCAAGGACAGACCTAACAGGGTTCCAGGTGAGGGGAACACACTGCCTGGCAAAGAAAACAATAGTTCAAGTCCAGGGACTCTGGGGTGGTAAAAGCACAAGGAATAGATGGTTGCACCCCATGACTTGTTGATTTCTGTGCACATCTCATGTTTTCTAGAGAGGTCCAGTTCTCAACCAGACATTGGCTATGACCTGAAAAGGCTATGTCACCCTTGGAAGGACCTTTGCTCACTCCTCTGCCCAGTTTTTGAGCAGGCTCCCTCTTCGAGCTTCAGTTGCTTCCTGCACAAAATTGAAAGTACCCTGAGATTATTTCTGAAACCTCATATTTCTTTATGGGCACATGGAAATGAGACAGGGATTGGCTAGCCACCTCCCTGGAAAAATAGAGTATGAGCCGTAGAGTGCATCGAACCTACCCTAGTCCTCCCTTCCTCCAATGCTTATATCCCAACCTCCATGGGTTTAAAAGCACCCAGAGACATTTCCTCTGCTTCTGGCTTTATGACTTGACTATGACAAAGTCCAGGGGAAAAAAGGGGAAAAAATGTTCTTTTTTCAGGACCATCCCTCTCTTTCTATCTCCCTGGCTCTAACATAAAAATAGCAATCAGCACCCTAAGGAAATACTTATCTCCAAGGGATGTGGGGAAAGTTCATGAGATAATGGGCTCTGTAGCTGCCAGCAGGGGAGAAGGGGGGACAAGAGAGCCACCCCCACCCCACGGGAATCCTGCAGAGCAAGAAGGGAGCCTTGGGAGGAATGTAAAACTTCAGCATCTCCCCTCTCCTCTCCTTGATTTTCTCCCTCTCCTCTCCCCTCCTCTCTTCTTCCTCGTCCAGTTCTCTTTCCTCCTCTCCCACCTCCTCGTTCGTTTGGTTGGTTCCTTGATCTTACTCTGATTGCTAGAAGATTCTGGCCACCAAGACTACAGGATCTCGTATCCAACATTCCTTAAGGATAATTAGCAGAATTCTGCTAATTATCTTATGTTTTCTCCACCAAAAGCTGTTCTGCTGTTCTAGTGCTTATATTTTAAGAACCAACTACTTAATATTAGAGTTTTGCTTCATTGCCCTTGAGACATTCCATGGTACCCAGATATCTTAGACATATTGCTGCTGCTGTGATAAAATGCCCTGACTAAAGCAAATTAAGGGAGAGCTAGAACCCAAAAAGTGGGTTCACACTTTGTGAGGGGACAGTTCATTATGGTGAGAAAGCTGTGGCAGCAAGAGCTCTAGGCGGCTCATCACATTGCATCTGTGGTAAAGGGACCGATGAAAGCAGATGCTTAGCTCGCTTTCTCCTTTATGTTCAGTCTAGGACCCAAGCCCAAGGGACAGTGGCATCTACAATGAAGGTGGCTCCTCCTGCTATGAATCTGATCTAGATAACCCTTCATAGGCATGCCTAGGTATGTCCTATGTGATTCTAATCAACGAACCATCATATCAGGGCAGTGCTGAGGGGTGCCAGCTGAGGGTTGCCTAGTCTTTCACTTACAGAGAATCTGACTCCTGTTGGCTTATAGCCAATGACTCCACATGGATGGGCTCTGCCAACTCATGCCTGGGCCACCACCCAGTTGCCATGAATCTCTCTCTGTGCTTTTCCCATCCCTGTGTGTCCTCCTCCAGCCTCACACACTTTCATCAGTAATGTTTTCCCTGCCTCTCCAATCAGAGAATTAGCTTAAAGCTACCCATGTTCTCCTATGCAGCTGCTTCCAAATGCAATATTTTAATTCTCCTCCCTAAGGTGCTTTAGAGGGAGTCATGTTACTCCAGTCTTAATAGTCAGAAAATTTAAGCCTGATGAGATAGGTTAGTCAGTAAAATGCTTACCTTGCAAGTACAGGTACCTGAATTCAATCTCCAGGACCCATATAAAATAGTAATAATAAAAAGGTGGTAATATTTAATCCTAGTGCTAGGCAGGCAGAGAGAGGTGGAACCTCGGGACTCATTAGGCAGCCAGTCTAGCCTGATTGACAAGCTACAGACTAGTAAATGTTCCTATCTCAAAATTCAAGGCGAATGGCAACTACGGAACAATTCCTGAGGTTGGCCTCTTGCCCCAACATTCACACATAGCCACATACACCCACACAAATATATCCACAGAACCAACACCCACATGCACCGGCATGCAGACACATACACTCAAACACAGACACAGAGAGGGAGGGAGATAGATAGATGATAGATAGATAGATGATAGATAGATAGATAGATAGATAGATAGATAGATAGATAGATAGATGATAGATTGATAGATAGATGATAGATACTTACATAAATATATAGGAAAAATAGACAGACAGACAGATAGGAATGCTGTCTACTGATTACTCCCCATTGATCCCCCAACTTGATTCTAACACAACTGAGGACGACTCACCCAGGAGCAGTGCAATCCACCATGGACTTGCTCCCCCACATCCATCATTAGTCAAGAAAAAGCAGACTTGCCTAGAAGCCAATCAAATGGAGGCACACTCTCAATTGAGAGTCCCTTTCCTCCAATAACTCCAGTTGTGTCGAGCTGATAAAACACTAAGCAGCACACCCTCTAATACAGCACTAGACATTCTGGTTCGGCAGGCTGAGGACCAAGGCAATGCATTTTTGAAATAGTGAGGTTGTATTACATCCTGAATTGAGAGGTATTGCCCATAAATCAAGACCCAATTGTCCTTCGAAAGCTTACTTACTTTAAAATGCCATCCTTGGCCAGGCCAGGCTAGTCAATTCACCAGATCCTAAATGTCCCTTCTCTCTGTCTATAGCTCATTTTTTCTAATGGGATCTTCTTCCTAAAATTTTCCCAGTCCTCTAAGCCTCCTTAAGGATCCTCCTTCCAGAAGTTGATCATTCCTGTCTTTACCATGGAGCCCACAGGGATTGGCAATTCACAAAGCCCTTAGTCTACTCATTCTGGAGAACTCATCCTGGCAGTTAGCATTCATTGCTGAGGCTGGTGCAGGCAGATCTGTTTTATTGGCTCTTTTGCACAATACAGATGCTGATGGATGCTTTTCTGTCTTGATTGCCTATTCCCAAATAACCAGCAGTCACTTTTCAAATGACTTATTACAAATTATAAAGGCTAGGCCGATAGCTCAGGCTTGTTACTAGCTAACTCTTACATTTAAATAAACCCATATTTCTTATCTAGGCTTTAGTACAGGACTTGGTAACTTGTCTCAGTACAGCATGCCCATCTCTCTGTCTCTCTGTCTCTTTGTCTCTCTCTGTCTCTCTCTGTCTCTGTCTCTCTCTCTGTCTCTCTCTCTCTCTCTCTCCATCTTCCAGCTACTCTTTTGACTTTGCCTTTCTTCATTCCATCATTCTCCTAGTTTGGTTGTCCCACCTATACTTTCTGCCTGGCTACTGGCCAATCAGCTTTTTATTAAACCAATCCGAGTGACAAATCTTCACAGGCTACAAAAGGATTATTCCACAGCACATAGTTAAACTGTGAGAGGCACAGAGAGGCAGTGGATGATGAGAGGTTCAAGGTCATGAGTCTCAGGTCTGACCACTCACCCAACCAGCTACTCAGCTACATGTCCCACAGTTGTTCATGGTTTCTTGTTTTCCTTTTTTTTTAAATTTTTTGCCAGTGGCTTGTTTGCTTGATCTTTAAATTTCTTTACTTTTCATTATAAAGAGGTAATAAACTTAACTAATTATCTCTAGATCTGTCTCAACAGGCACCTGGGTTATGACTGTTGCCTAATAAGCCATCAGTGTGATGTAAAGCTCAACCACAGTCCTCAGTACAAGCTTCTCCTCTGCTTTTGTTCCTCTTAGACTTTATAACCATTGCAATATCCTTGCCTATGACATTCATAACTGGAAGTGTGACTTTGCAGGACATCCTAAATTCAAAGGAGTCCTGGGTATTTAAGGACCTAAAAATAAACATTTGAACTAAAAAAAAAGTGAAGGAATAGAACACAAAAGAAATTCCATAGGATAAGCACAAAAGAGGAAAGCAGGAGCGAGAATTTTATCTTATAGACAAGAGTATCCCAGTTAGCTTCCCATCACTGTGATTAACACTGGCCACAGACAATGTAGGGAAGAAAGGGTTCATTTGACCTACAGGTTACAGTCCAACAGTCCACCATATAGAAAAGTAAATACAGGAACCTGAGTAGAAACAGAAGGAGGAAACATGGAAGATCACTGATTACTGGTTTTTTTTTTCTACATGTGTTGAATTAACACGAGATGTAAAATACCAGGCTAACTCCAAGACAAAATCAATTATATTTTTATTTATTATAAAGGGAAAACTCACAAAACAGGAATGAGAAGTCTGAGCTCAGCTGTGTAGCAAGTGAACCACAGAGAGAGAGAGAGAGAGAGAGAGAGCGCAAACCCTGGGCCACCTGGCGTTTTCCCCCCCCCCTCAGTACCCAAAAGCTCACGCCCTAACTTGGTCCCACCTCTTAAAGTTAATTGGCTGACAGAGTCCCCCATCATTCATGGATCACTCAGCTTGCTTTTTATCAGAGATAGTACTACCCACAGTGGGCTCTCAAACATCAATAATTAATCAAGAATCACCCACCTTACACATACACACAGAAAACTTGCTTACTTGCTTACAGGCCAATATGATGATGGAATTTTCCCAACTGAGATTCCTTCTCAATTGACTCCAGTCTGTGTTAAGATGATAAAAGAAAAGAAAAACACAAATGGGTAAAGGGGAGAAAAAAACACTTAGATTTTTCTGTTTTGTTATGACTCTGAGTTGGGGTCTGTTTCATAGCTAAGACTGATCTCATTGTGTAGCTAAGGGACCTGGGGACCCTCAGGCTTACCTGTTCTCAGGTTATGTGTGCATCATGTCCACCTTCCCCTGAGGATGCAGAGCAACCCAGTTCATGTGGAAGGAGCTGAGGTCTTTGGCTGGTGATTCTGCATAACATAATGTGCCACTCCCCTGTCCTTATAACCTAATTATTGAGGTAGCACTTATGGGGACAGGATCATTCAACAAGCAGGCATGCTTATTACTCAAGGACCACCATCCATTTACTTTTATTCCTACTCCAATCAGGGACATGCTAGAGAGCAGGATCTCAGCAAGCAGATCAAAGCAAGACTACAAACAAAGAACAGAGAGAGCCAGGAATGTCTTCCTGTAGATCCTATGAGGAAAGGTTCGTCTGAATCCAGGCTGCTAGGTCTCTGATCTCCATCACTTCTCCATCCTCAGGAAACTAGAGAGAGGAGCTTGGAATGTTCTCTACCCTCTCCCACTCCCCCATCCTTATGACTTCTGCCTCTGTGTGAAAACAGGATGGATGTGCATTTCTTCCTAAAATAGCTTCCCCAAAAGAAGAAAATACAGTAGAAGAAAAGGCATGCCTAGGACTGGATGTGAAACACTGGGACACGCACATTCGGGGGCTGCAGCACAGTGTCTGAGACTCACCATGGACATAATGCAGTGGAGGGAGAGAAAGCGAGAAAGCTATTGCCAGATCTGGAGAGCCTTGAATTCCAGACTTCAGAGCTGAGCTTTGATCGGTAGGCAGTGCAAGTCCATACCTCTTATGGAAAACATAACCTCGAACTCAGACTCCACTATCTGAGAACACCACACAATTCAGAGTGAGTGCTGGAGAAGACAGATTAATGACCGTCTCCACAAGGCCTGTTTGTGAGCCATTCCACACCAGACCCTCTGGGTTCCCAAATGCAATCAGCTTGCATACTTAACTCAGATAAATGTGGGTGGGGGTGGTCTGCAATGAATGATCAAAGATTCAGAAACAACAGAAATGTAACTAGCTCCAAACTGAATGGGACCCACCAGTGGTGTTACTGGGTTTTTGGAGTCATAGATTGGACCTTGCACCCCAATAAGTTAGGCTCTATTATCTGTCCTCAATATGTAATTAAAGAGATTTAAAAAAAAAAAAACAAAAGAAAATAGGATTATTCAGTATGGCTTTGTTGAAAAAAGAAAGAAAGAAGGGGGCCCAACTACCCCCAGTCCAATTTGGGGATTATGATATGAAATGAGTTTTGAACAGAGTCCAAGTCAGGCATAGCTCAGCAGCCTTGGTCAAGGTATAGCCATATCTATTACTGCCATGGCTCCAATCTGTTCTGTATGATGGTTTGAAATATTGCTGGACCATGAGATCTCTTCTTGGGGGATAGATCTCTTCTCCAGCCGACATCAGAACTTCAGCCCTTCCCTTCCCTCCATCACGAAATCCTTGTAAAAAGTCCAGTTTGGAGGGGGTGGATGTGGTGTTATTGTCTCAACAATCTGGTAGTGGGAGAAAATCTTTATGCCTTCCAGGAAGGTCACAGTTTGAGGTGGCCTTTATGGGTGCCACCATTCTGAGGACAGGGTAGAGTTGCAGGTGAGCATGGCATGAGGCTCAGAGGCAGCATTCATACATGGACTTGGCAACCATTACTTCATGAGAAACATCTTAAGGGGAAATGATGTTTGTTTCGATGGTGGAATCTTATTTAGCTACAGAGACAACCATGCTAGCAACACAGGTGTCTAAAGGTGCGATGAAGTTTCGTGAGGTCGCTGTCTCCTCCCAAACCAGACAGTGGGAGCTCTGTCATGCACAATGTCGTTCAGAAAATGCTTACACATAGCACAGGCTTTGGGCTTTGTTGTTTGGGTTCAGTTTTGAGTCCACAGATGCAGCTTATAAAGGGAGTACATAATTTCCAGGTCAGGAAGCCAAGCCTGTTCCGTGTGTCAGTGAGAAACCAAGCCAGTCTTTTCTTTGGCTTCTTCATCACTGCATGGTTTTGCTGTTGAAGGACCTTGTGCAGTGGGGGTTATATAAGAATTGATCACTAGCTCATCAGGCTGCCCTTTTTTACGGGGAGCTGCAACAGAAAGTCTGCCATGATCATTCCTTGAGTGTGGCAATCAACTAGTATGACAGGATAGACCTCCTCCACAGAGGTCAAGGAGAATGGTAAGTAGAGTTCTAAAGACAGGAAGTCAAAATCAGGATTATCTGGGCAGATTTGAGATATCTTCTAGTAGCAAATACTTGTGTCTGTGTTCTTCGTCTTTCAAGTAGTTTTAAAACATAAAAAGTAAACAGAAGGATACAAATTGGTAGCTTAAAAGCCAGGAACTATTCCCATATGTGGGGTGAGTATGCATGTGTGTATGCATGTGTAGGCCAGAGTCCAACCTTATATGTCATTCTTCAGGCTCTATCCACATCGTTCTTTTTGAGAAAACATTGCTCATTGGCCTATAATTCATCAGGTAGACTAGGCTAGCCAAGAAGTCCCAAGAAGCCACCCATCTCTTTCCTCCTTTCTTTCCATCACTGGAATTACAAGTTCATGCCACCATCCCTGCTCAGGTTTGGGGGATCAAACCCTATTACTCATGCTGGCAAGACAGTTACTTTACTGACTGAGCTCCCTCAAAGTGTGTTTTCAAGGCAATGCTTTGACCACATCAAGAATAGTGTACCTACCCTCCAGTTTGGAACAGTACCCACCATTCCTATGGTCTCTGAGCAATCTCACTGTGTTAGCCAATGAGCAATAAATGCTTGTACACTTTCTCTAGACCAAGCTTGCTCCTCAAATTCCTTATTCCTCCTGCCTAATCTATCAATATTTGAATGCCTGACCCAAGCACCAAAGCTTGATGGGAGTTCCTTCGTCCATTTTAATATAGCCCCCATACCTAGACTCTAATTGCTTTGAAGCTGAGAAGTTGTAACTAATGTCTGCCTCAGTCTTCAGCAATTGACTTTGTGGGGAACTATTTATTGTATTTCTTAAGAAACATCTTTAGCCAGCGCAGATGTCAGGTAGCTTTGCTAATGAACTCCCAAGCCCAGCTAGGTAGCTGAAGCCCAGAAACTTGTACCAGACCCAGAAGCTAGTGAGGAGGTTTCCAGGGAGGACTGGCCCATCTGATTCAAGGCCCAGGGCTAGATCCCCTGTCCTTGAGGTCTTTGGTTTCAGACACTGCCCTAGAGAACAAAAGAGATTTCAGCTGTCACATCTCAGCAGCCCTGAGGCTCTGTTTCCCAACTTGGCCGCCTTTCCTATGTACTGTTTCACATCACACACCTCCCCCCCCCCTTCCCGTCAGATGATTGGTTGAAATTAAATATCCTGAAATTACACTGAAAGGGAGAGAGAAGAAAGAAAGCTAATACAAAATTTTAATCAAAATACAAGCTTAACAGTTCCCAGCCTTTGAAATGCGAAGCAGACACGGGGTCCATGGGGATGCCCCATGTGTCTCAGGTGTGAAGTTAGCCAATAGAAAGCACAAAGCAGAATGTATTGGGGGGAAGGATGGAGATTTCTAAAAACAGTGGGATCGTCTTTCCGTTTCCACAGTGGGCATGACTGGAGGACTCAATTTCCCCATGAAAACGGGTCTGGGAGCTTCTCCCCATCCCCAAGCACAAAGACTCAAAATGCTTTGGGAAGGACCAACAAAGGGGCTTGGAGGAATGCCAATCCTCACTGTAAGAGGCGGACATGGGCGACCTCTGGTGGCCGACGCTCCGTTAGATGACATAAACCGGTATTTCTCCCTGGATTAACTCTATAAATAGACAGATGATTTATTAAACAGATTTGAGGCTCATTTGAGGCATTGGGCCATGATTGCTTCGGGGCTCAAATAAGGGAGTGCTTAGGACCTCTCTTCTTCCGCAAGCACCTGGATTTACTTAGCGTGATCTACATTGCAAGTGCATCGGACACTGTTGGCTCCGTTGCTCCCAGCCAGGAGATGCCAAATTCCTCCTATATAAAAAGAGCTTTAGTAACTCAAGCAAAATAAGCGTACTTTTCCCCCACCGTCTTCCCAGAGACTGAGGCGGCAGGGTTGCTGGGAGGATACACAATACCTTGTTACAAACCATGTAATGTTTTAAAAAAGTATCTATCTGACAGCCTTGGCTACAGCCGGATCTTCTATCTCGATTACTTCAATATGTCAGGTCCATATCGCACCACTGAGTCCAGGCTTTCAGAGCCAAGACCTCTGTCTTGTCCAACCTTTCCATCTGGAAGCAATGAGCTTAATATTCTGGCTCTCCCCCCATAAAAGCTATGTCACAAAAAAGTAGCAGCCTGCGAACTGCACCCCTCCCCCAAGGCACAAGGGGACTCCTCATGCCCCGTATGCTCGACTCAGTTACCCTGAAAGAGCAGCCCCCCTCTCCCCTCCCCATCAACCAGAATCTGCCTGTAACAGTGTAGTACCAGGAGAGAAGGAACGAATTGACAATCATTTACACTTTAATCCCACTTTTGACATTTTGAGAGATGCAGCTTAAAATATACTTGAGGCTTAGGGACTCCCTCTGTCCAGCTGTGCTAGCTAGAGAAGAGACATTCCCTTTCATGGATCCTACTGCTTCTGGTGTCCCTCTGGAAAGCCAGATTTGGATTCTCTCTTACACGGTTCCTCCCACCAACGTGAGCTTTTCCTTCTGTACTGAAAAGCTCCCCACCACCACCACCAGAACCACAAGTTTAGGGTTTGGTAGTTGACAGTGAGAATAACCTCCCGTGTTTTATGTGTTTGATTCATGCCTTCGTTTACATTCTTTTAAATCAATTTTTGATTGATTGAATATCAGGTTCATTTGCATGCCCTCGATTACACCGCAAAATCACACGGGTTCCCTGGTTCCCAGTCTTGGTGTCGTGAGAGAGTTCTAGAGCAGCTCTAGAAAGGTTAGATGTGTGGTGCCCTAAGCCAGGCTGCATTTGATTCTTTGGGTAACTCATTCAGCATGGCTAGATACGCAAAACCTACTCCTTGAGAGAGCCGAGAAAGCAGAGCCTGGGACTACACGCTTAGCCAAGTCACGGAGGAAGAGCCATCTACACATGTAAAGTCGAGAGACTGGATGAGCTAGATCAGTGGCAGCAAAGGATGAACTGCACAAAGCAAGGGGAAACCATGGGAACTGCACAGAGAGCTCGGGGCCTCGCCTGGAAATGATATAATGCTGCTGTTCACCCTCCAGTGAATCCTGAGTCCTGGAGTTCTGGAAGATTAGCATGGCTGGAAATCACCCTCCCGCTGAGCTCCCTGGACTCTGGCTCCTTTTCTCTTCTTCTTCAGCTGGAAGCTTCTGGGGGCAGAGGTCAGCTTTCCTGTGTTGAATCTTCAGGAAAGGGCCTCTGGATCCCAGGAGAGAATTGAAAGATCAGCTCATCTCGATGCCTCGTTTTATGGAGGACACCTCACTCAGAAGGGGGAGTCGATCGTCCAAGGTCACCCAAGCCTTCAAACAAATTTATTTAGGCTAATTCGGGAGACGTCCAAAGCATTTGGGAACATGCCAAGCTCATGTTTGCGAAGAACCGTATTCTCTAACGTCCTAAAGCCGTGTGCATCCACTCAGATACACAAAAGAGTTCTTAAAAGTGTTCATCTGAGAGCCATTACATAGGCAGGGCTTCCAGTGGCCCGGACTCCGCAGGCAGTATGCACAAACCTGTTCTCTCAAATGCTGCCACGCTGCACTGGAGTTAACCTCCTTTTTTTTTTTTTTTTTTTTTTTTTTTTTTTTTTTTTTTTTTTTTTTTTTTTTTTTTTTTTTTGGCAAATTAGTTCACGACCTGGGAACAGTTGAACGAAACTGTAGGCACATCAAGAGGACGTTATTTGTGTTCTGTCTTTTTTTGGACCGAGTCTTTGATGTGTTTATTTGCAAGCTTGGCTCATGGTTACTATCCCACTACTTACGGTTAATCCTGTGTTTTCTTTGAGCTACCTTTAAATCCATGTCAAATGAAAAGTACTGCCTGATTTTCAAGTGTGCGGCATTATGGCGGAATCCCACGGTTTACGGCCTCAAATTTATTGTCGGGGTATTTAGTTCTAGGTTTTTTTTTTTCTTTTCTCTCCTTCCATTTTTTTTTTCACCTTCCCACCCCACTTTTAGCTCAAGTCAGCTGAGAAGTTTTGGTGTGAGTCATGAAGATGTAGGGGTGCAAAACACTGTAGAGCATTTCCTGGAGAACTGTTGTCCTGCAGAAAAGGATGTCGGCACAAAGACAGCCCTCCTCAGCCGCAGCCTCTGCAAGCTACTCTGAGAGCTTAGGCCTCGTCTGCTTCATCCTTCTGTGTTATTTCCGATACTGTGCTTGGCATGCATCGCTATTTGATGAGTGTTTGCAGGATTATAGCCTCGAATATGAGCCTATAGCCAATGCCGTCACATGACTCATCATGGCTACTATTAAAATGGGTTTTTAAATAGTTTCTTTATTTCACAAGGCAAATGAACTCGGGGGGGGGTAGGGGAGAAAGAAAAATATTATTTTTAAAGCAATTTGATATTGAATGAAGTATTTTGGAGATGACTCAAATTAGATAAACCTGGTGTTTGCTCTCTGTCAGTTATAAAGCAATGGAAGGGGAAAAGAAATGAAGGTTGCATTTTCCAGTAGTGTTTTAAAGGAAGTTAAAATTTATATTAGAATCATTGTTTCTTAACTGTTTTAGTGACTTGGACTGGTTGGCCTTTCAACTCTGAAAGGTTCTCAGCAAGAGTGAAGGATTGACTCTAGGGCAAATCTAGATTTGCATGAATAGCAGAAGTCACAGAAGCACCCCAAATCTGGTCTTCTTCCCTTTGCTCTCCAGTTTCATCATCTTCAAAGGGATATGGGTAAACAGCACGCCAAAATAAAAGGCTAATAGAGAAAGATGGTGGTAACACGCCAGGTATCTTCACAGTCATGTACCAATTCCCTACACACACACATACACACTACACACACACACACACACACACACACACACACACACACCCAGCACCACACAGCTTAGCTAAGGATGAGGCATCAGGATACACCAAAGGCTTCCCCTTGATGTAACGAGGCCTCTGTCCTCAACTTGTGTCATCTAAGGGTTGTTTTGCAGTGACTCAATGCACCGTGTTATGTGAAGGGGAAGAGAAGGAAAAAGAGGAAGAGGAGAAAATCTTAACATGAACGTAAATGTCTCCTTCTCAAACCTCCTCTGATGGCTGACCATCAGGCTATGTCCTATACTTGTGAACAGCACATAAATCGTTCTGCTTCCTGGGAGTCCGTCTCCACTTCCGGTCACACTAACGATCGCCATCTCCAGAGCCAGCATGGATTTTGCTCCCATCTGCCATCTAGATGAATAGAACAAATGTGGATGTTTTCAAAACCCTCAATAAATCAAGAGGTCCTTGCCTGCCCTCTCCATGCCCACCACCTTCTGCAAGAATTATCTGTAGACGGTTCCAGAAAGGAGATGGCCCAGATATACAGAGGACTTAGACATATTTTAGGAACCTGTATGGGCAGGTGGCTAACAGACCTCTGAACTGATTGTGCATTTTCAGTTCACTCTCAAAATCCACAGACCTCCCTACAGACATTGTTGGACTGTATTAGACAGATCAGCAACAGAAAGGTAAATAGCTTGTATATTCTATTCCATTTTTCTAGACTTGGCCTTCTAGGGTTGTGCTATTTAAGAGGATGCCGCAGGGGTCAGGGAACCCTACTTGGGTTCACATTAAAAGAGTTCACATTCCAGTGTTGCAGTCTTTGACTTGCATGTGCCAGGTCCCCTGCACATCTCAAGGCACCTGCCACATCTGAACAATCCCTCAGACATTAATATGATGAAGCCATCGCCACACAAGTTCACTGTGCCATTAATATCCTGGAATAGGAACGTCGAATATACACAGCCTGAGATTTAATCCGTAAACAGAACTCTGAGCGTCTGGGAGCAAGAGATGTGTTTGTGTTTCCATGGTGCTACTCCCATAGAGCTCAATGGGGCCTGTCTCTACCACTAACCAGAGGCACTGTCCCAACAGCAGAAGGGTAAAATCTGTGATGACATTTCACCTGAACTCTGTACATGCTCTGTAGCTGATCCTGAGAATGGAGTTCCATCCAGCGCCTCTGAACTGTCCTCAAGGCCACCAATGGTACAGTCATAGTGCTCAGCATTTCTCTTTGGCTACCTTCTAAAGGGTTCCATGAGGGTGAGTGGATATTTGTCTTCCCTTCTTCTAGGGAGCACGGGGTACAGTGGCCTTGCCTCCTCTTCTGTCGTCTGTCTGCAGTTGTGCCTTCAGAAATGCAAGTTCAAAAGTAAATCTGCAGAGTTCCCTGTTGTTTCTGAAGAACCCAAGTTTGGGAGAGACTGACAGGAAGAGCGGTGCAGAACAAATTATTCGCAGCTTCATTTTGTCCAAAACTAAACCAAGACCAAAAACTAGCTCCTCTCCCACTGACTGTGAGGAAGCAGTTGTTGGTTTGGTTTGGTTTGGTTTCATTTCCCTACTCAGCTTCATGTAGGCGACTTGGACTTTTGCTACTAGTCCAGGGTTGGAAGACTTGAGCAAAGAAAGGAAACTTGTTATCTCCAAAGGATGTAGAGAAGAAAAAGATCAAGAACCACAGAGAGGTGCTTGGATCAAGAGTGTGACCTTGCCTTCCAAGTTGACCCTGAGCAGACTGCCTTTCACCAAGAAAAGATGATTCAAGTTAACTCTCAAGGCACACATCCCAGCCCTAGGAAGTACTGTTTATGGCAACGTCAAATTTTACCTGGGGAGTCTCTTTGAAACATAGGCATGAATACAGCTCTGAGAAACTTATTATTTCTACAAAAGTGTCCCCTAACAGACAGAGGGAAACTTACTGAAGCTTGGAGGACAATATTAACTCTTGGAGGTGGGATGGCACCTTTTAGATAAAGGCAACCCCTGGAGGGATGTGAGACAGTCCTACTAATATAGTTATCATTGGTGTTACCTCTATTTCTACGTCTGAGAGTACTCTGGTTGTCAGCCTCTGTCCCCACGCCAGTACCTAGAGTGACATATGATGACAAAGAGTTTATTCTTCTGTGGAATCTAATCTCCTGTTGGCCATGATTTCGGGTCATTGACCTGTTGGGTTCTGTTTGTACTGCATTGTACAAGCGTCCCAGGAATCCACTTTAATATTTAGCTTTCAGGTATCATTGTTCTCTCTTTATTTCTAAGAAGACAACAGGAGTTTCCACAGGGCAGCAAATTTAGTGTGATCCCAAGGCTGGTGCAGCAGGAGAAAACCCACCCAGTCTACCTGCAATGTATTTCCTTTAACTAAGTCTCCATTGCATCTCTAGGGCATGATGAATGGCCACCCTGAGAAGGGTGGACACTCCATAGTCAATATCTCTTTTTGTTCTTCTATGATCAAAAGAAATTCAGGCTCCTCAAAAACGCTGGAAGTTCCCTATGGAGAAAGAAATATTATCATTTCTCTCTCATCCTTTTGTGCTGATGGGCTGACAGTGTGTCTGACCCTGAGGAGTCAGCTCACAATTGCCACTGCAAGGGAAAACATCTGGGAATACAATCCAGCAACGTGTTCCCAGAAGTTCAGACTCTGGCCTCTGTGGACTGCACCTCACACATGCCCACCCTGTCTGTACACAATTAGAGCACGTTCTCTAACATAACAGATCCGATTCTCACAAGCCCAAGTGGCCATAAGACCAGCATTTTCATTTTTCCACAGTAGGAATGACAAGATGGGAGTGTTTGTCTACATGATCCAGCATGGTAGCAGTAACGCTGGGACACAGAACCCAGGCTGGCTAGTCTCTCTTGCTTCCTTATAAACTGCAATGAAAAGCATCACATTCTGAGTCTCAAGCAAAGAATACCATCTGACTTCAAGCCAAACTGGATTCAGGGATACTGAAGGGAAGGACAATTTACAAAATTATGATGTCAAAGATGCACTAATATTATAAATAATTGAAGGGAGATGACTAGCAGGGTGGGAGTCCTGACTAGGGTGCGGCAGGATAAGGAGGTGATTCAGACCCTTTTGAAATGATTACAATTAGATATGCATCACATAACAGGAGTGGAAATAATTGCAATGTTATGATGATGCAAACTGGATACCTAGCAAAATCCCAGTCCTGCAATTCTCTCTGGGAGGTTACAATTCTTCCACTCTCTATGTGTGAGAAGATATTAGGATACCTGCTTTACAAATGGCTTTTCTTTATTTAGGGATTATATGTTATCCTTGCAGAATGCATCAAGAACATCCTAAATACCAAAATGAATTATTAACAACCAGACAAGTGAATTACTGCACGATCTCATTTGAATTGGGAATCTAAAATTATCGAGCCAAGTTATCAGAAACAGAAAGATTCACCAGAGTGCTGGAAAGGGACAGATTGGGCACAAAAGATGGGAGTCAAAGGGTTCTGCATTTGGTTGGACAGAGGAACAATCTCCAGCGTTAACTTCATATCATGCTTGCTGGTATTAGTAATTAAAATAAATCATATATTTAGAAACATTTTATATTAAGAAATTGCTTAAGTAGATTTGAAATGTTCTCATCATAAAAATGTAATAAACACATGAGATGATAATATGTGTATTATTCTAACTTAATTATTTCACAATGGATACATGTATCATATCATATTATGTCATATACATATGTATACACACAATTATTTTTTCTCAATCAAAATAAAATTTTAAAATTCCTACCAAAATTTGGCTCTATAAAATAATAAACAGGTAAAATACTTATGTACAAAATATTAATTTTATTTCTTATTGTAATAAAACGAAGAAGAAGAAGAAGAAGAAGAAGAAGAAGAAGAAGAAGAAGAAGAGGAGGAGGAGGAGGAGGAGGAGGAGGAGGAGGAGGAGGAGGAGGAGGAGGAGGAGGAGGAGGAGGAGGAGGAGG
>NW_026067922.1:5353914-5355567 GCF_014885135.2 Alexandromys fortis
AGGGGAAGAAGGAGGAGGAAGAGAAGAAGGAGGAGGAGGGGGAGAAAAGAAGAAGAAGAGATGGAGAGTTAAGTAGTTAAGTAAGCCTTGATAGGATGCCACATATAAGTTTATCCAAGTCAGACAGAGTGAGGTGCATGTGTTTTTCATGTCTAATTCTGTAATCATACGTATATAAAATCCACACAGACACTGGCATGAGTGAGTACAAGACTCCAAAACATTAACAATGAAACAGTAACTGCCTCTGGGTTTTAGTGACTCCTCTCATCTATGTTTTTCTTACATATATATTAAAATATAAAATATAGATGCACTTTATTATCTTAAAGAGAACTGCACCAGTTCTAAAAAGGATCTTGCAAATTGGGGTCATATCTTCTTTTTGATCTTAATTGTTGGTATTAACTATGACATCAGGCAAAATGTTCCCCTTCCTCTGAGACCTTATCGTCTGTTTGAGGCCCCAGGGTAAGAAATTTCCACTGGCACATACAAGGTCTCAAGAAACAAGAAACTTCAGGTTCTTTTACCACAAGATTTATAAGTGAATCCCTCTGAAAACATTTTGAAGGCTGCCTATAATCACACTGTATTTATTAAAATATGTATGTATTATATTATATGTGATATACATGATACATATATATACATATATATACTTATATATATGTATATATATAATTTTTATTTTAAACACTAGAGCTTTGACTATTCTATGTGAAGGCAGCAGAGATGGGGAAAGATAAAGAGGTCCCAGTGAAGCTTCTCTTAGGGCATTGATAAAACAGACGAGACTCAGGGTGTGGATTATACACACTAAGTCCATCTGTCACAGGCAACACCCACCTACAAAGTTTGGTTCCAGCTAGAAGCAGCCTGCTTGGTCTGATCTGCCACTGTCAATCTACACACTTCCCTTTTTGAAGGGGGCCATAATATAGAGATGCAAATGGATCACTGAGAAAAACCATTAAAGCTCTAAGTTACAACTAAAGAGGATCTGTCCCCCATGCACTGGTCATCTGAATTCACAGCAACTGTTCAAAACAAGTCTTAAAGCCATGAAAGTTGTGGAAACAGGGTTGATAGTCTCAAGAGAATGTATTACCTCTTTCTCTCTGTGAAGCAGAGGTTAACGCTTTCAAGAGCATGGCCTTACCTAGTTTTAACCCCTGAAGAGGGTCACACATAGTATTAGAAGCAAACTTAGCAGCTCACAGTCAAAGCTAACAGGGAGATAATGATGTATGACCAAGAACTAGTATATAAGAAGCTTCTAGCATGATTCTCAAGGTTATTCATTCTGTGCCTACATACCAGAAGAAATGGGCTAGCTTTGGGCTCTGCTGGATAAGGACACTACTCCAGTATGTAACAGAGAAGTCACTGACCCAAATTCCTCTGGCCAGCTGCATCTCTCTATTATACTGAGGCTAAATTTCCACACCAGGCTTAGGTGGCAGGGACATTGGAACACAACAAATACGTTCTGCTTAAACATTATAATAATATGTGCAAGTTCATAGAACTAAGGGACAGGGGATAGCTCAGGGGGTGAAAGCACTTGCCATGCAAGCCTGATACCTGAGTTACACTGCTGAAGCCTCTTAGGAAACAGAGAGATAGAGAGAAAGGGCAGATGGAAGGAAG
>NW_026067922.1:5356794-5388856 GCF_014885135.2 Alexandromys fortis
GAGAGAGAGAGAGAGAGAGAGAGAGAGAGAGGTGGGGAGCACAATTTTAGCTTGAGTTTCAAAAACTTTAAAAGTTGGACAGCATTAATCTTGGTAAGCTTTTCCATTCACTGATTCTCAGGGTGTAAATTGGAACAATAACTTGAGAGAACAGTTTGGAATTACCTCCTAAAGTTGAAAACGCATGTGGCCTATGAACCAATCTTTCTGCAATAGCTGAATATTACAGGGGAAATTCTTATATGTGTATACCAGAAGATATGTACAAGCATACCACAATAACCAAACTGTTAATTAGTCGGTTGTGCAGAATGGATAAGTGAATTTTAGTATATTTACACTGAATGGTTTTATGTAAAAAAGAAAAACATGCACAAAAGCTAACATAGAAAAAATGTTCAACCTTATCTTGAAGAATGAACAATTCATGGAATACACACACACATACACACACACACACACACACACACACACCTATTACAATTTACTTTTTAAGAAGTTGAAAAATAATATTATGCAGCCTAAACAAAATTATACATTTTTTCTGGGTTACATGTGCATATACTTGTTTGTGTGCATGCACAGGGGAGTGTACACGTATGTGTGTGTCCGTGCAGGTGTGTATGTATAGAGGACAGGGCATCTGTATCAGATGTCTTTCTCTATCATTTCCCACCTGGTTACTCACTAAACCTACATCTCACTGATTCAGCTAGACTAGCTTGCTAGAGAGCTCTGAGTTTCCTCCTGTGGCTAGCAACCACAACTAGGTTTGGAGGCACACACCCATGCCTGGGTTTTTATGTGGGTACTGGAATTCAAACTCAGGTCATGACTTACACACCAGTACACTACAGATTGAGCTAGGACCTCAGCCCTCTCCAAATTATATTTTTAAGGAAAATATATATACATTTAAAACTCCTCAGAGAAACAAAGTCATAATTCTGGGGAGCAGAATCACTGTCTTCCAAAGTTAAAAGGCAGAATTAACACAAAGGTCAGTAGAAGGCTTTCTGGGATTTCACAATCCTTTATGTTGCCTGGGTGCTGTTTTCACAATGTTGTTCCCTTGATATTCATTTATTAAGCTCTGCATACCTATTTGTGCATCTAAGGACATATAAGTGGTTATTTTAATATGTATCACTACAATCTGGAAAGTTCTGGATGAGCAGAAAAATAAAGGAGAGAAGAAGGAGTCTGACATGACGGATGCCCACCAGATCCATGTCCCTGTAGTGCTGGAGACCAGCTTCGACAAAATTATTACTTACCAGGGTAGGGGTATGGAAATTAGAAGAGTTTATTAGGAACATAAAGATGTGAGTGAAAATAACAAAACAGAAACAGGAGTGAATTCCAGTGAATACTGAAATCACCTGCATTTAATTTCCATTTGCTTAAAATACCTCCCCTGACCACAAAAGGTAGAAGTAAGATTTAAAAAAAAAAAAAAAACTACATGAACATGATACAAGTAAATGAAAAGACCAGTTGAAGACTGCAGGCTACATTCTTTGTTAAACATTCTATGGCTAGAACAAAACAAATAATGCTCACACCCTAGACCAAAACATTCTGTAGGTAAACCATTCCTTGGGTGGAGTCCATAGGGAGTAGGAACTCAGTCAGATCCTTAGACTTTTGTTTGAGGTAGAAAGAGATCTACTTCTCTATATCTCAAATACAAGGTCTGGATATTAGCCACACCTGTTGACAATAACCTTGAGAGAGTAGAACTCTCTGCTCTAAATCTAGGTGAGACCTTTGTCAGAAGGAATAGAAGTAGGTTCCAACTCTCTGACCTTTGGTCAGGGTGGAAAGGCAACAACTTTGAGCAAGCTGAAACTCTCTGACCTTCAGACAAGGCAGAAATAGGCTCACATTTTTGGGCCTCCACACCCTAGTGCTGCTCTCCAAGCTGTTGGGATATGTGTGCTGCTTTCTTGGACAATAGGATATGTACTAATCATTCTGGATGCCTTTCTCTAGTACTTCGAGAAATGTCCATTTCCAGTTGTCAGTATAATTATAACATCAAATGCTGAATTCTACACTAACATCAATCTTTCACCTCTGATTCAGATAAACTTTAAGCCCAACAGACCTTGGACTGCAGAGCCCTGAGCCTACAGTTCACCTCTATGTGATACTGCCAATGTTTTGTTCTCAAACAAAGATAAAACATGACTCCCTTCTCTGACCTTGTTTCAGGGTGTCCAGTTCTAGCCATTCTGTACTCTATGTTACAGTCTGCTAATTGAGAACATACCCCAGCACCCTCCTGTTCTATTTTGCTTTCCCTCTCTTTTCCCTCTTTTTCATCTCTCCTTTTTCTTCTCTCCCTTGCCTTGCTTACTTTTTTCTTTTCCACTTTTCTTTCCATTCTCAACTCTGAATCATTGTTCTATTTTGTGATACAATTGAGCAAGACTTAACACAAATACAGAATGCCACATCTTTTCTCTTGATTTAATTCTTTACTCCTGGGATTAGAGAAATACCATTATCTTCCAGAATTACATATAAGGAGGAATTTGATTATTTTAATAGGCTCCAAAGGACCAAAATGATTTTGTAGACCATTGAAATCCCATCCAGAGCAGATATTCCTCCCCTAACATCAGTCAAATACAAGCAGGGCAAAGATGAACAAGATGGTAGAGTTGTTATTAATTCTGGACTTTATAGCCTTAGATACAGAAGAAGAACCAATTACTCATGAACAACTCTGGATTGACCACATAAAAGGAATGAGTGTGTGAGTGTCCCTGTTCCTAACACATAGATAATAAAACCTTTACTTCAGTACCTTCTGACTTCAGCATTGACACATTTTGGTTTGGGTATTTACCCTTGATAAACTGAAAATTATGATGACCCCACTACCTATGATGTGATAATAAACCAGCCTGCCTCCATCATAGGTTTAAAAGTCATCTTGTAGTAAAGACAAACTAGATTCATTCATGTTTGTGATTAAATCTATTTCTCAAAGTTTGGAATATGACCCAACTGTAACCTTAACTACAAATGGTTTTGTACTGCCTACTCCAGAAAATGGCAACCATGTCTTTGCTTCAAACGGTTATTATGACTACTTGTTGTAATGACCACCTTGTTATTGCTTTATTGTGACCACCTTGAAAACATACCTTTGTTTCACAAGAAGTTGTTATGATGATCAATGTGTAACTGCTGTGTGATTCCCCTCTGTGTGCTATGAATGTTTTATTATCATTGGTTAATAAAGAAGCTGCTTTGGCCTGTGGCAGGGCAGAATATAGGCAGGCTGGAAAACTAAACTGAATTCAAGAAGAAAGAAGGCAGAGTCAAGCTGACACCATGTATCTCCTGAAGGAGAAAGACACCAAAACCTATTGGTAAGCCTCAACCTTGTGGTGATACACAGATTAATAGAAATGGGTTAATTTAAGATATAAGAGCTAGCTAGAAATATGCCTGAGCTATTGGCCAAACAGTGTTGTAATTAATAAAGTTTCTGTGTGATTATTCAGGTCTAGGCAGCCAGGAAACTAAAGCACAATCTCTGTCTACATGTTATTCTTAGGTTCTTTTCTATAAAATCCTGCCTGTTTTATCTGCCAAACTCCACATTTGGAAACCCCTCACCCCTAAGCTCTAAAATCCTTATCTTCCCCAAATTCAAGGCTGATCTTGAACCCTGACTTTAGAGGAAGACAGCCCAAGTACATGATTAAAGAAAAGCTTGCTTCAATTAATTGCTTGCTTTAACTAAATTATCCATGCTTTAGGACAGTGTTCTTTCTCCTAGAATCTATGGGATTAACAGCCATTGCTCACCAGACACCACGGCCCTTGTTTTTTGGTGAATAACTCAGTCTTCAGAAGGTCTAAGTAAGTACTCTGTTTCTTTGCAGATGAGGAAACAAACTCAAAGAACTAAACTAAGCTGAGCTTATAGAACAAACAGAGAGGCTCTTTCAAGAGGAAGCTAGACTCTGCCCCTTCCCTGTGGTCTACTCATCATTTCCAGAACCTTCTCATATCACATAGACTATTGGATTTTCTTTTCTCTACAAAGAAAACTTTGATTTCACATACCAGTAGCATTCAGGCTTTTCAGGAATCTATTTCACAAAACCTGTAAGACTGTTTTCTCATCCGTCACAACCTTTGGTTATTTACCTGCTGGGTCACTCCTCTAATATAACATGGTTGAACGAAACACCAGTCAGGCACATCTCCGGGAGCTCTGTTTCCTCCTGCCTTTGAACTCAAGGATGGACACAGGATAAAGAAACAGTAGAACTTTGATGAAAAGGGGAAGGCATGCATAAACCAAAGAAATTGTGAAAGGATAACAGCTAAAAGTCCAAAATCATTTCCTCAGCATCCACAGCAGATGTAAAAGAAATGGGTGGTGTGGGGACAATTTCTAAATAGTTCAAGCCCCAATGAGTTCACTTACAGATGCTTTGCAACTGTTAATGGCTATTGTAAACTCTATGGGATGAACACAGAAAGAAAGGTTCTTTTGATCCAAGTAGAAAATTTTGCAATTATGCCTTGGAAGATTAACCTAAGTTTGGACTTTTAGCTTGAACAAAATTCCAGACATAAAAATAATAATAAAATAGACTAACACAGAGTTATGGAAGAGCACACTGTTGTGAGAGAAAAAAGTGAATTGATGAGGTCTAGAGATATGGTAAAAGGAGCAAAAGCCTGGACACACTAGTGTGAAGATCTGAGTTCAAATCCCCAGAATCCTACACAAAAGCCAGATGTGGTGCACAAGTGTCTATAGTCACAGTGGAGTTAAATGGAGATGGAGGTAGAGAATCCCTAGAAAAGGAAAACGCCCCAGAAACTTAAAATCCAGCCATCCTGTTGTGTAACAGCAGAAAAACAGAAAGGAGACAAAGTCTCAAACAAAATGGAAAGTGAGGACCAAGACATGAAGTTAGCCTTCAGCCTCCATTTACCTCAAGGCACATGGAACACACACACACACACACACACACACACACACACACCATATCAAAAAAAAAATCCCTGTGGTTCCTAGAGGTGATCCAGCAAAGCAACCAGTTACAACTTCTAGCCCAGGAGCTCCTTGTTGACGGAGTGTTCTGTCCTGCCCAATGCAATGATTGTTCTGTCTCTTTAAGAGCCAAACCACTTCTGCCTCTCTCCCCACTTCTCCACTTCCCCCTTCTCTGTCTCTCTCTCTTCTTCTCTCTCCCCCTCCTTTTCTCCCCTTTTTCATTCCCCTCCACCTAATAACCCACCTAATAAATGTCCAACTTTACACGATGTGCCTATCTGTCTCTCTCTCTCTCACCCACTGCCTAAACATTTGTAGCCACTGGGGACCAACCACCTACCCTGCTGCATGATTTCTGAGACTGGCTGCTTTCGGGTCCCCAGCAGTCCCAGAGACTCAAAGCATCTGTGCCTTCCATCCACTGCCTGCCCAAACTGCTTGCTGGTGACCAGTCAGCCACCATATGGCTGGGGACCAGCCACCTTGGTTTGTGGACCTGCCTCGTGGTCTCGACCCCGCAGCTTGCTGCAGGAGACCCACAGCAAATCCATTACACCCAGTCCTGAAGTCATTCAATCCCAAAGAACCACACAAAGGTCTACATCAATTATAAACTGATTGGCCCAGTAACTCAGGCTCTTCTTATTAACTAATTCTTGTTACTTATATCAGCCCATAATTCGTGTCTATGTTGGCCTTGAGGCTTGGTACTTTTTCAGTGAGGCAGTCACATCTTGCTTCCTCTGTGACTGGGTCACAACTGCAGACTGAAACTTCCCTCTTCTCAGAATTCTCAATGCCCCACCTCTACTTCCTGCCTGGTCACCTCACCTATACTTCCTGCCTGGCTTCTGGCCAATCAATGTTTATTTAAAATACAAGTGACAGGGTACAGACCATTGTCCCACAGCAATTTGGAATGGCCTTTTGTTTGGATCAGCCTGAAACAAAAGCAGGCATTTTGTGCAGTCAGTGTTAGTAGGGATTTCTACTGACACTGTTTCTCATTTATTTTAAAAGTCTATCACTGTTTCAAAAGTTCCTTCAGAGAATCTCCCACACCGAAAAATGAAGCACAGGGAATGTTTCATTTTTCTTTCTCATGCATGGGCACTGCTCCACCCCATCCCACTCCGTCGCAAATTGAGTTTCGGGGGTTGTTTTGTTTTGTTTTCTGGGTGTTTTTTGCTTTGTTTTGTTTTCACTCTTGCATAACATGAAAACAAGCGAACACATTTTACTCAGAATTTCCATCTCTGAATCCCCTAAGTGGTGTGAAAAATCCTGGAAAATCTCAAACCCTAAGTCGACAATGCTAGGAAAAATCAGGAGAAGTGGAAACAGCAGTGAGGAATGCACCCTAGAGTCAGTGTCAACAAGATCAACCTTCCCTGAAGAGACATTCTCTCCAGGGAGGCTGGGCTGCTGGGAGCAAAACAAGTGGCTGGCCTCTGCACCTTGGCCATGGCCAGGAGCTGCTTGTTGTTCATATTCCTGCCACTAATGCACCTTTGCCTATAACCTAGGAAGACCCTACGAAAATAATACCCCCAAAGAAGTATTGGCTGTAAAGGCAGCAAGAAAACTGGAAAATTGAAATTGATATGGTCAATTTAATATGCACAAAACAGAACAGCATGTTAACTGGCGCATTCAAATTCACTTCACGTGCATTTATGTACGTGCATAGAAATATACATATTAATATTATGCAAATGAGAGTGCATGTGGAGAGGTGTTTACAAGCAAATCTCTGTGTGTATGGTATTTAATTAAAATGCCGATATGCTTTGATGTGTTTTGTATAGTATGGCTCCAGTCTTTTAAAATATGTAAAGAGATAGGGGAAATGTAAAAAAAAAAAAAAAAATGCTTTCAAACTGGCTTGTCAGTTTCTTCCTGAGATCTGTGTAGGTAGATGCTGTAAGGTTATCTTATAGAAGACATCTGCAAATTAGAAGAACAGGGGTTCTAGTGAACTCTACACAAGCAATGGACACAAATTCTGTAAGTTTAACTCAGAAGCCCTTTAATTTAAAAGGCTGAGACTTAGCACAATGAAAGGGTGACCACAGGCTTTTGCTCTAATGGTAGCAGGCTACCAGCCTTTGCTCTCCTTGTTTCCTGGTTTTTCTCCCTGCCCACTTACACAGCCACACCCTTGAAATTCCTTGATGGGGTTCTTCTCAACCTGTCCCTCCTACCCTTCATTCCCATCCAATCAAATTCAGTCAAACAAAGGACTCTGAAATCAACCTCTACCTTACATCCAAGCATCTGCCAATCAGGCTCAGTAAAGGCACTGCACAGCAAAGAGATCAGTCAAAAAACCAGTCTGGCAACACATTTTCAAGTCCCCTCTCCTGCTGCTGGGAGCTGCTTCTCTACCTCAACGAAGCTTTGCCTTTTCTTATTCTACCATGTATCACTCACTCTTCATATTTATGAGCTAACAAGCTTGGGAGACACTGACTCACAGTGATTTGGATGAACACTGAGTTTCTAGTATCCTAGTTTTCTAGTATAAACCCACCTGAGCCAAGAAATAGGCTCCATCAGTCTCAAAGAATCCTGAGGATGAGGTTAGCCCTCCTCGTCAGCTGAATTCTGCACTTCATTATTCCTTCAATAAAATTAGCAAATGTGCCAATGTAAGAAGGAGAAACAGACATCCAAAAGTACATCTTTTCTTCAAAGAACACAACAATACAATTGAGGTAGTTGATGGAGGAGGGTCATCTGTCTATGTGTTACTCTCATTGGTTAATAAAGAAACTTCCTTGGCTTTTTGATAGGGCAGAATTTAGATAGGCAGAGTAGACCAAACAGAATGCTGAGAGAAAGAAAAGATAGTTGGTCAGACGCCATGGAGCCAGCTGCCAGGTCAGACATGCTGAATCTCTCCCGGAAAGCCACCACCTCGTGGTGCTACACAGATTATTAGAAATAGGTTAATCAAGATGTGAGAATTAGCCAATAAGAGGTTGAAACTAATGGGCCAGGCAGTGTTTAAAAGAATATAATTTGTGTGTTGTTATTTCAGCTGTAAAGCTAGCCGTGTGGAAGCTGGGCAGAATGAAAAGCAGGCCCACAGCTCCTTCTACAGGTTGTCAGAACAAGGTTATAATATTTCATAAAGATAACTAGAAAATGAGCAATACAAAAGAAGAAAAAGGAGGGGCCTAGGGTGACACTGGTAAAAACCTATCAGAAGAACCAGTGGTATAGGTTAGGTCTTGGGGTAGAGCTGAGGATATGGATAAAGAACCAGGCTAGAACTTTGGGAAGGATGTGGCAAATGGATGGTATTTTTAGAACACTATCTACAGTCTCTTTCATACACAGTCACAGAAGGGACCAGAAAGGTGCTTAACACTCCTAAGATCTATAATATTTATTGGTATAAATATTAGTTTGCTAACATTTGATTGCTAAATTTTCTATGACCCTTTGCCAGAATCAAGAGATTTGATCCATTGATGGATTTCAGAAAAAGGAGCCAGTATCAGGCAACTATTGAAGAACTGACTAAAATTATGGGACTTAATTTACAGAAAAGATAATATGATAAGATAATCTATTTCTGTGCTAATTATGACTACTATCCTGGGAAGTCTTCAGAAATCCTTTTTAAGTCATTTCTATCAGAGGGCATTATTGACGGAATCACATCTCAAGGATCTATTATCAGTAAGACTTCCTTTCCTACCAGTAGATCCACTATTTTCACACAGAACCTTAAAGAGATGAATTCTTAAGTTCCCAGAACATTCATTGTGTTTATATCATTAACAATCAAGATTTCCTTCCTTGATTGGAGTTGTATCAGTGCACAAATGCAGCCCCCTCTGGACAGTGAGATCTGTAACCAGACACTGGTAATGGAGATGCTTCCTGGATCTATTTTAGCATCCCCAGTACCTGGCACAGTGTCCAAAAATTAACAGACCACTGGCGAGAACAGCAAGTGTAAACAATCACATGAACAAATAAAAACACAGGCTTAAATAATGGCATATGTGTGTCAGTGAAAAGATACATATGAGAAAGAGAAGAAAGGAGGAGAAATAAGGGGAGGAAGAGAGAATAGGGGAAGAGAACAGGGAATCTGAAGGAATGGGAGTGTGGAGAATGAAGAGTAGAAGATGAGGAGGAGAAAGAGAAAAGAGAAGGGAGAAGAGAAGACTTCAGGTTGATATAATATCCAGAAATATGAGATACGATTGCCTGCATTTTTGTATAAATTGCAGCAATTGGTGGTACTTCCACATAGCAGGAATTGTTACTCTGACCCTCCACTCTCAAATGGAATAACAATGAAACCTTGGTTTTTCTGATGATTAACCTTGGTTTTCAACTTAACTGGATCTAGAGATATCTTAAAGGCAAGTATGGGCACCTCTTGAGGGAGTTTCTGATCAGATTATTTGAAACAGGAAATCTCAGTGAAATGAGGGTGGTACCATGCCATGTCAGCCAAGAGTGTTTTTGTTGTTATTTTTAAATGGAAATGGAAAAGGAGATTTTTTTTCCTGCTCGTTTGCTTTCTCTCTCACTGGTACATTCATCTACCAAGATGTTGCTGCTTTCTTTCTCTGATAGCAAACCCCACATTATTTAAGCTTTCATCATGGACTAGTGACTCTCCAGGAATCCTCCAGGCTTTAGACTTGATTTGTACTTAGGAGATACTCAACCTTACCAGGTTCTCAAGGTCCCCAGTGTGAGACAAGTGTTATTAGACTAAACAGACCATACATAATTAATACGATAAATCCCATTTAATAAATAATTGTTCTTTAGTTTTGTTTCTCTAGGGAACCATGGCTTTTACAGTTATAGTCTAAAAGTCACAAGTTTTGTTGTTGTTGTTGTTTTCTAATTACAGAAACAGTAAAGATGCTATTGACTTGAAAGAGAACTGGACCAAATAAAACCTCCATGTCCAAATTCAGCATCCACATTGACTAGTTTTGTAATGTCAGTTAGTTGCTCAGAAAGATTCTATTTCATTTGCAGATTAGAATATTATGCTATCACTGTTGATATTCTTAAGTCAATACATATGGTGACACCATATATATTATCATTTATTATAAAAATAGCCATGTCTGTTGAAATTTAAAATTCCCTAATTCAAATTCTCTAACTCCAACTCCAAATTATTCTATAGAGAGAAAAGGAATGCTCCCCACAGACCAAAGTGTGGAGAGCCCTATACATCACTTCTCCTGTTGGCTTCATCTGGAAATTTCCCCTGTCATGAGTGCAACTGGATGAATTTTATAAACAACAACAAAAAAAATCTGACCTAATCTAACCTTGGCCCCTTTCCATGAGGAACCAAAAGGTTTTGAAAGGACAGTAGCTTGACCAGATTAAAAAAGGCGAGGTCCTTGCCTGGAGAGCAGCACACGCCTGTTCTTAACTCTCTTCTGCTCTGGGACCATGCTGTCCCCATGAGGAAAGAGTATCACATCACAAGCCTGCATCAGATGATATCCTTGTTCTTTTCAGCTTTCTTTCTCTAAGAAGAACTAAGGCTGAGGATTTTAGAGGGAGTGGAGTTGAGGTCAAGCAATCCTTTTGTTTCTATGTCACGTTACTTGAAACAGGGACTCTAGGGTTAAGCTTCTGTAGACACTCACTGGAAAACTCAATGTTCTAAAGTGAGGTCTGGGTTTAATTCTCACTCTCACTCATGCCCCATCCCTGCCTCTCCTAGACACTCACAACTTACTGGTTTTGAAATCCTAGAAAATTATTTAAATTTAATCCTTAATTTCGTTTGTAAGACCCAAGCAATGGGTACTGACAACCAAGTTTTACTATGGACAATTAGCCATATTCTCTTTTGCAAAATACTTAGCATGTTATCTGGTCCACAGTTAGGGTTTCAGTGCAAGGAAAAACCTTCTAGATTAGTATGTGTCCATAAACAAGACAGAAAAAGCAAATATATATCAAAAACAAATATCACTGTAATAATCACTCTATAAACTGAGAAAAAAATCAAAATTTGAGTATATAAAACAATAGTCTACATATATAACATATAATAAATTTAGTCAGTATAAATGCAGGATGAATGACTGGGTAAACAAGGAATCTTTAAGCACCTACATATTTCTTCACAGAAAGCAAATGGAACCCAAACCTCTGAGGAAATCCACAATGTTGGAATTGCAGATGCTTCATAGTAAATATTTTGTATTCCAAGACACATGTCGGGAAAGCTCACAGCATGAGAGGGAGGGTGTTTCAGCTGACTAAATTCAGAGGGGTCTTGGCATGGCCAATTAGAACAGCTGTACTTAAAGAACAGTAGTATTTAAAAGATCAGTAAGAGGAAAGAAAAGGTACAAAATAGCTATTACACAATCAGGGATGAGCTTTGGTTTGTAGTGTCTGCTTTGAAGAGGTAAAGCATCTTGGTAGAGATACACATCCAATAACATCTTCTAGGATGGACAGATGGTTCAGTGGTTAAGGGCTTGTGCTGCTCTTGTAAATGACCCATGTTCAGCTCTTAGCACCCAAAGAAGTTGACTCAGATCTGCCTATAACTCCAGTTCTAGATATAATCCGAGGTCTCTGGCCTCCAAACGCATCTGCACTCACAATACAGACTCACAGACATACACATAATTAAAACGCAAAAAGTAAATCAAAATCATTTCCTTCTCTCGGTGGATTCATTAAGATGGCTTACCTGCCAACAAAAGACCACAATGCCAAAAATTTAACTTTCATTGAAACATGTATGTTTATAGATTCACAATTCATTAAAAAAAATTGTCTCATGAATTAACTTTTCGGGACCTCCCAAGATATTGCTATCTCCTGGGGGTCTAGAATATGTGAACCTATGGGGGACGTTTCATACTCAAACGCTAACACTTAGACACAAATGTGTAAAAACGGACATATGCATATAGTGGAAAGAGAGAAGAAGATTATTTGCTACATAACAAATGAATTGCTCAAGGTGGTGTGTTCTAATAACAGGAAAGTATAAGGTAGAAGATGCACCCTTGAATAGCAGAATTTCTTAGCTTTGAAAGTCAAATAAAAGACTGCAAAATTTTTGATGGGCTCTTTAGGAAAACCTCAGATGACTCTGCATCCCGGGGATTTAGCCACCTATTGACTTGAAGATAGATACACTGATGGCTTTCTCCACTGATCTTTTCTAGTTTTCATTTCAAAGTAGCAATGACGGCCATCGAGCACTTCTGCTGCTTGAATAGACTAAGTACTGCATGGGACACAGCGACACCTTTCGCAGAACATACCTACAGTGTGCATGTCTCTGTGAACATGTGTGTGTAAAATTCAATTCTTGTAGCAACTGTCCAAACGTTCCGTTGAGGTTCATGGCATCCAGAGAGATAAGCATGGATATCACACAATCCTGTGATGAGATTCATACACATGTGTATCTGCTCCACACTCTGTGGCTCTTGAACATTTTCTCAAGGATGACAAGTAAGAACAGCGCTGACATATTCTAAAATGTAAAGAATTTAACCATTGATTGATAATCCTATAAGAGGGAATGGAGCTCATGAAAACTAAAAAGACTTCTGTCTCCCAAACAATAGTTCAAGCATGTGATATTTTAATGTCTTCCAGATCATTAAGAAAAAAAAAAGATGCATCTTCTCTTAAAAAAAAAATCATTAGTGCAGTGGTTTTCAACAGGGGGTGATTTTTGTACCCAGGGGACATTAGGTAATGTCTGGAGACATTTTTGTTTGTCACAAGGACCACTAGTGAAATCTAATGGAAGAGAAGCCAGGAAGCCAAGTATTCTACATGGACAGGGACAGCCCCCACAGCAAAGAATCCTCCAGTCCCCAAATGTCATAAGTGCTGACTTTAATTTGGGGTTGAGAAACCCCAAATTAAAATAATCTGTTTGAGTTGTTAATGTTTTCCTTTTTATTTTAAGTCATGGAACTTCATGCAGAGAACTGGAAGAGGGTGGAAGTATGGTGCGGGGTGGGGGGTGGGGCACAGGAAGGGCTACCCGGGATGGGTTCTGGTTTCCAAAGAGTTACAAAACCAAAGTACCCTCACGGGGTTCAAGTGGGCACACAGGAGGGTCTGGATAGGACCCTTTGGAACCTGGAGCCTCTATTGCCTCAGTTCACAGAGCTACTCTCCGCCAATCTGTCCTTTCTGCCGTTTCCCCATGGTCAGGTTGTCTTGGAACTGACACTCCCATTGCATTTATGGGCAGGCTCTTCTGGGAGCTGAGATGCTGATACAGGTATGTCTTATTCTTGTCCTGCTCAATCTTCTTGGCCACATGTAATAAGCACAGAACAAGCCTGGGATTCCAGATCTTACATGTTTACATTTGACCTTCCTAGCCTTAGCCACAACTCTCTTTCTAGAGGTTCCATTTGTCTGAATGCGAAAGTGATGCAGAAGGAGATTGCAGCTCGAGGACACCAGATGAGGACGAAAATAGAATGGGAATTAGACAAAGCTAAAGACAATGTCAGCTCATCTGGCTTTTGTTTACTACCAGTTGGGCAGCTTAGAAACTTACATGAATAGAAGAGTCAACACCCATTAAAAAGAGGATAGATAGATAGATAGATAGATAGATAGATAGATAGATAGATAGATGATAGATAGATAGATAGATAGATAGATAGATAGATAGATAGATAGATGATAGATAGATGATAGATAGATAGATAGATAGATAGATAGATAGATAGATAGATAGATAAAATGAGTCTATTACAAGGTAGCTGTGTGTGTTGGGGGTGGGGTATGCATGCGTGTTGCTACGGTGCTACGGTAGCATGTGTGTACACACAAAAGTACAGAAGCTAGACATTAACCTTAGATGCATTCCTCTAGAGACATCCACTTTATTTTTTGAGACAGAGTCTCTCATTGGAGCTTGCCGGGTAGGTTAGTGTGCCTGGCTGGCCTGTCTACAATTCTCCTGTGCGGGAATTAAAAGGGCATGCCACTATGGGCATTTTTTAAAAACAAGTTTTGGGGAAATCAACCCACATTCTCATGTTTGTATGGTAAGCACTGTAGTGAGCTATCTCCCCAGCCCCTGACAAAGTTTTAAATAGGATAAATATATCTTGCAAAACCATTTCATGATTTTCAAACCATTGCCCAAAAAGATTAAAGTTTTCAGACAATTGATGGCAGAGGATGTGTGTGTATGAGTGTGTGTTTAGATTAAAGCATCTATATATATTTGTATTTATTCATGCTATTGACAAAATCCATTTTAAATGTCATGAAGCGGAGGGCCTGCCCTTCCTCAATTAAAGAAACAGAACTGTTTTGTGAAATTTGTTTGTTTAAACAGTTTCTATTTTTTTTTTGACCTGGTGGGTGGTTAGAGAGAGCAAAATAACTTGTTCTTCAAACAAACAAATGTAAGAAATACTTGATGTTGCTTGACAGTTCTTGTAAAACAATGGCCAGTTCTAACTGTTGATGGCCTTTGGGTCCAATGGACTGTGAGTGGTACCTTCAGCATCTCTTGACAGATGATAATTTGTAAAGTGAAAAACACCAGACTGACCTCTGCTCTATGTTGCAAACTCAAGAAGACACCAAGGGAAAGAGCACTCAGCTTCCAGGAGGCTGAGCCCGGCTTCTGGGCCAAGGCTTTTGTTGTCTTTGAAGTTCTGTAGAGAAATCACAATGAGGGTCTGACTTGTTTTTTTTTTTTTTTTTTTTTTTCTGCTTTGTTGGAGTTATAGAACACATGGAGCCAGGGGATACATGAGAACATAGAGAAAATATTTAGGCTGATTTTTCTGTCTCTTTCTGCTAGCCACACTGTGTTCCTTTTTTTACATCAGTCTTCTGTAGGAGACTGTGGACCTTGTGGTTCACAACATATTCTCCGGATCTCAGTATTCTACAGTCCTATTATGTCTATTATATGTTATGTGTTCAGTAACCAAGAAGACAAGGAAGCAGGGAAGGAAAGAGAGAAGGAATGGTCACTTGATCATGTCTGATCTTGGACTAACAGCAACAAGGAAGACTGGTGAATAAGGTCCCTCAGGTACACGGCTATTTACCTGAAGTTTTTGCCTCTTGTAAAGAAGTAAGAAATAGCTTCCAGTTTTATAGTGCTTGTCCAGAGTTTGGATTTCCTCAGTTGTAGGCCAACCCTACTGGCTCCAACTTTCCACCTACTTCTCCGCTCTCTCCAAGAACCAGCCTCCTTCCATCTCTCACTCATCCACTCTCATCACCAGCCTCCCTTTTTGAAGGTGACTCTGGACACTGTTTCTGTCATTTGGTGGGAAAGGCTAAGGGGTCATGTTCCTGGGCAAGAGAGGTATATGTGAGTGCTGAGTCCAGGTTGAGTTGCAAGCCAGAACTGGGAGCCCCATATCTATATGGAAATGAGACCAGAAGATATTTTAAAACAAGGGTTCGCACTGAGCAAGACTATAGAAAATGTCAGTAGTAAACCCCTGCTGGGTGCCGAGACCAGCATAGACCTGAGAATGAATTTACCTTTTTCGAATCTGAGTTCCTATGCCCATTAATGTCAGTTTGAGTGATTTTTATCCACTGACCAAGATCGCTTGCTCATGAGTAACAGCCTCAGGTCTCTTGCTAGATCTGTCTGATACACCACGACAGCCTTCTATTGCTGCTTCAGCAAAAACTGTTTCCCTATAAATAAGCTGTATATATGGCTTCTAACTTGCCAATCTCTCTGGATATTCCCTCAAAGTACTGTGTGGTGCTAGACAGTTACTGCCATCCACCACACCGGCATCTTAACTGAAGTAGGTCATCTAACTCCCCTAGGCAAAGGGTTGCATGGACCAAATACAAGATGTATTATCTCTGGGTGGATGGATTTTAATTGTTTTTGAAGGGCATAAACCTGCCATCCAAGGGTTTCTACCAAATGTTAGAGTCCCATCATTGATTGGCAAGCTAGTATTATATATTGCAGGTTCTCAGATGACGTAGCAGTAAATAATAAATGCATTTGTAGGAAGCACTGAGACCTACATTTTTTTAAAACTTAGACTAGACTTAAATTTTTAAAAAAATCCAAAGATCTGCATATCATTTGTTATGGTTTGGGTGTGAAATATGCACAGAATTTTGTGTGTTTGATCACTTGGTACCCAGAGAAAGGCATTGTTTTTGTACGCAGTGGAGCACTTTAGACAAAGTGTCTAGCTAGCTGATATAACATGCTAGCAGCAGGCCTTGAGGGCCGTAGGTCATCCACTCTTCCTGTGTAGCTTTCTGTGGTCCAGTTGCCATTTAAGGCATCTCACCTCTATACCCTCCACTCTCTTCATCCACCATGCCTCCCCTGTCATAATGAACCAACATTCCACAAAGTACTAACCAAAGTAAATCCTTCCTTCTTCAAGTTTCCTCTGTCAAATTACTTCATCTTATAATGAATACATTATTCAATATAATCGAAGTTTGTTTCTTCAGTAGTTTTTTTTTTCAATGTTGGTCTTAAAACATGTAAGGGAAGTCCTTTCCCACTGAGCTACATTTCGAGCCCTAGAAGCTTGTCTCTAAATCACTTCCTAATTAAGTATGGCTGCAGGATTGTGGGAGTTTTAAGAGAGAGGATTCTGGTCCATTGAGCCGTTCACAGACTCCAGGGTGACATCAGTTCAGTGTTGGTTAGCATGATGCTTACAAAGTGACTGTGGGTGAGAGGGACACTTAGTTCTAGCCAGTCTTGAAGGTTAAGAAAAAATGAGAAAATCAAATTGGCAGATTCAAATGGGCCATAATTGCAAAGGGTGCCTACAGTTCCCTTGGCTGGGTTCAGACATGTGCTCACATCTAGTGCATGGGACTCTGGGATATGTAGTCTAGTTCTGGACTCACACCTAGTGCATGGGACTCCAGGATATATAGTCTAATTCTGTGCTCAGAAAAAAAAAAAGACAGTAGCCTTCTCTGTATGGCAAAATTTGAACCACAGTGTTTAAATTTCTGCTAAAACATTGTTGTATGAGGAGGTCACTTGTTAGTTCCTGGCTGCTTAGCCCTGAAATAATCACACAGAAACCATATTATTTAAATCACTGCTTGGCACATTAGCTCTAGCTACTTATTGGCTACCTCTTACATCTTAATTTAACCCATCTCCATTAATCTGTGCATTACCCCGAGGTTGTGGCCTACCAGCAAAGTTTCAACGCATCTGTCTCCTGTGGCAGCTCCATGACTTCTCCCTGACTCTGTCTTCCTTCTCCCAGCATTCAGTTTAGTTTTCCCAGCCTATCTAAGTTCTGCCCTATCAACAGGCCAAGACAGTTGCTTTATTCACAAATGGTATTCACAGCATACAGAGGGGAATCCCACATCAAAACATGATTGGATAATTTTTAGGTAAGCAACTAAATTGGCAGATTCAAATGGGCCGTATGTGGATGGTTTTCTAAGAATAGTGTGGATGACAGTTAAGCTGGGTGCAGTAGTGGTGGTCACAGGAACTAAAGAGTGAATAAGATAAAACAGAGCCTAGCTCTGCACCTTCCTCTACTGCCTAATCATCAGCTGGGAAGTAAACCCAGCTCCCCAACTACAAATGAAAGCCAGTTCAGTGAACATGAGTATCACCCTTGCAAAAAGGCATGGAAGCAAAGTTGCATCTTGGATGGGGACAATCTTGGCCATACTTTAACACAGAACTTATGGCACTCCATAGATTACTATTGCCACTTTGCAAGCTCTCTGTGAATATCAAAGAGGTCAAGTCCAAGTTCAAAAGGGAAATAGTGATCTGGCTATTGGAAAACAGTCAGGGGAATAATCGTAATCAGCTAATGATTGCACAAAGCATCTGTATGAAAGAAGAGCACTTCAAAAAAAATCTGCAGGCCCTTGCATATTTCTCAGCTGTCTTTCCTATTTTCATTCTAAAACCAAGATGTAAGTGGAAAATGTTATTAGCATCTGGGTAAGGCCCCTTGCCAGTCTTGAAAACCGTCATCAATCACTGAGTTTCCCTCTCCCAGGTTCTGATGAAGAGTGACTCATCAACATGAAGCCATCCGAGAGGAAGCTGGACGCTGAATTCTCAGGCTTTCCTTTCCTTGCTTCACTTTTTTTTTTTTTTTTTTTTTTTACTTCTGGAATGTAGGACGACTTTAAGGGAATATGTATGTGTTTATGAAAGAGAAGCAGGGCAAGCAAAATGTACTGTAACTGAGAAGTGATGTTTATGTTTAGGATTTCCTGTCCTTTGCAGTATGGGGTTTAGTTTTTAAGCACATTTTGCCCAAGGGGAAGGAGGCCTCGAGAGAGCTGCTGTGGCCCCTTCCCATGGCTTGTACTTTACCATATACTCATAAGGACACTAGGTCACATACTCTCCTATTCCCTCCATCCATAATAGTCTTAGTGGGAGGGGGTAGTGAAGAGAAGTGGAAGAAGTGCTTGGGAACCAAGGAGGAGAAGGCTTAACTACTTCCCTTCCTCAGAAGGAACATTCCAACTTAATTCTTGGTCTGTCACAGCACATGTCAAGTAAATTTGACTTTAATTCATGTCAGCTGGTACTAAAGTTACTCTTTAAAAGAAAAAAATCAGTCAACAAAATACCTAGGGAAGAAAAGATATTTTTTTTAGACAATTCTTCAGTTTTGTCTTGAAGATGGTGGAAATGAGAAAACAAAATTTTTGGCAATAAAATCCATTAAGAGCTCGTGTTCTCTTCATCTTGGCTTTGTGTCTCTTTGAGGAAGAGTCAGACTTGAATCTGAATGCCATCAACTTTTCCCTAAACATATAGTGGTTGATGAGTTTAATAGTCAATGGATGACCTTTTCTATACTCATATTCAGGACAGAACTGCGTGGCTCAGTTTCCATACATGTGTGAAGACCCCTCCTGTGCTTCTGTCAATAAGCCCATTGCATTGCTGGCCTCAGTCTTCTTTGGCTCAGGTGACCAGCCAGTGAATCCTTAGCTTCCAGAGCTCACAGGCTGCTTCCTCTCCTTTGAGGAGGTAAGCAGTCTGACTTGCTCTCTGGGGTCAGCAGCTGCAGGAAGAATAAATGAAAACTCTCCTCCTTGTCATCAGGTTGCAGTCACTGCCAAAGAACAATTGATCCCTGACACTGCTAGCAGAGGGAAGAGGCTTTCCAAGGACAGCAGAGGAAGTAGACTAGCCCAAATGATCAGCCTCCCTGGGGACGGGGAGTTGTCTAGCAGCAAACCGTAACAGGAGCAAGGATGCAAGCACAGCAGGCATGCGGAAGAGCAGAATGTCCTGGTCCAGCCCAAAATGCATTGAGATAGCGTGAGGTCTTGGAATCACTGGCAGATGCCTCTACACTTAGTAGGCTTTTTTCTAAGCATGCTGCCTAAGTATTAATAAAGCCAGACAAAGTCTGATTCCAACAAAGTCACTCGAGGCCAAGATGAAACATACTCACATACTCAGATAAACAATCACAGAGATGGGTAGTTGGCACTGATCTGTGATGGACAGTATTTCTAATTGGGAGTTCATGAAAGGACTCTGCAGAAAATGTGTCCAGACCTCATGCAAACTGACCTCATCCACATGGAAAACAGAAAACATTCAATGGTCAAATGAAAACCCATGGTTATTGACTCGGTTTACCAGCAAAAGATTCATCTTAGGAGATACCAAGTCATGTATTTAAAGCAAAAAGGAAGGCAGTCTCTAAAGGAGGAGTGGTGTGGGAGAATTGTTTATATTCTGTCAATCATGTTTTAAATAAACACTGAATGGCCAAGCAGGAAGTATAGGTGGAACAACCAGATAGGAAGTAAAGGTGGTGCAATGAGAACAGGAGTATTCTGGGAAGAAAGAAGCTCTTCCTGCAGTCCTTCCCAGACACTAAAGAAGCAGGATGTGACCTGCCCTGTTGAATAAGGTACTGAGCCATGTTGCTAACATATACTGGAATAATGGGTTAATATAGGTGATAAGAGCTAATAAGAAGCCTGAACTAATGGGCCAATCAGTTTATAATCTTATGGAAACCTCTGTGTGATTTTCTTTGGGGCTTTATTGGCTATGAGAACTGGGCAGGACATAAACCCCAACAAGCAGCCCCTCCTGCCACAGAGGGGACAGAACCCAACAGGAAGTAATGCTCAGAAAAATGACGGCAAAATCAGGCAGTATGTCAAAGTCCCTTCAATTGGAAGGAAGTCACCAGTAATATTGAAGAATGATTTACCTACAGCACAATCAAAACAGAGAAGAAGAGAAGGGAATTGAGAGCCAGACGAAAACTTCCTAAAAGCTTACTTGTAATTAGAAGGGGAATGAGATATACCGACTTTAACTTGCTAGAAGGTTATGAATTTTATGTTTTCATAAATTTATGTTCCCTAGTAATTCTTTTTATTTAAAAGAATATTAAAGCAGGGTGGTGGTGGCACACGCCTTTAATCCCAGCACTCGGGAGGCAGAGGCAGTCAGATCTCTGTGAGTTTGAGGCCAACCTGGTCTACAAGAGCTAGTTCCAGGTCAGGAACCAAAAAAAAAAAAAAAAACTACAGAGAAACCCTGTCTCGAAAAATCCAAAAAAAAAAAAAGAATATTAAAAACAAGACTCCAAAGCAATTGTGATATAAGATTAACATAGTTTCTGAGACTTAAGTATATGAAGAGCTTTGATGTTTTCTACAACAACAACAAAAGAATGTGCTTGTCAATGACAGGGAAGCTATCTGGTAGATGACTCAATGACTTTTACTAAATATATAAATCTGTGTGTGTGTCTGTGTGTGTGTGTGTGTCTGTGTGTGTATGTATGTATATATCCTTGCCAAATTTAAGATACAAGAGTAAGGAATTGGGAAGAAAAAGGAAAGGGGAAAAAAGAATGAAAGAAAGAGAACAAGACGAACATCCCAAGAATAAGACAAAGTGTTGAGATATAAAGGAGAGATTTTGAGACCAAATCCCCAAAAGAAGCAATGACCTTGTGTAGAGCTATTTGAAGGGAGCAGAGCAAATCTCTATAAAAAAACAATCAATAGTGTTTTTAAGACAAAAATAGGTAATTTCAGTAGTAAATGTGGTTCATTTTCTACAAATAGTAACAAAGAACATGTTTAATGTAACATAAAAGACAAAGAACTGAAGCAATGAGAAATCTGGAACTTTGTAGTTCTATAAAGTCTTGGGGTGTCTCCCAAAAAAATCCTCAAGAGACACACTACTGTAGTGCATAACTGTAGTTAGTGATATATCGGGTTCTTGAAAATTACTAAAAGCGTAGATTTCATATGTTCTCAACAGTAGAAACAAGAGAAGTGTGGTAGATTGGGTGGGTTTGCTGCTCAGGGGTGTTTTGCTCGGGTGTTTCTCAGTGTGATGGTGTTGAAATGCCTGAAGGTTTAAGAGGTCAGGTCTAAGGGAAGAAGATTCTAACTGAGTTCATGGAGGTTCCATCCTCATGGGTGGATTCACATTATCTTGGTAGTATTGAATCAACTGTAATAAAAGGAGAGCCTGGCCCCTTCCTGATCTTTTACTTCTAGTCTCAACTCTGAACTCATTTTCAGAGGCACCTGCCACTGGTTAGCCATAAGGCATGAGGACCGAATCAAGTCGATAGCATCACCACACACCTCCCAAACTGTGAGCTAAATTAACTTCCTAACCTATAAAATACTCAGGTCCAAATACTTTGTTATAGAAACACAAAATGGGCTAAAAGGGTAAATGTGAGATTAGTATACATTAACTCAATTCATTCAATCCACAATATATATGTGGTTTAAACAATCTATTGCTTATGCAATATATACTTTTTATTTGTTAATTTAAAAGAAAAAAGGGGCAGAAGGATGGGATGAAGAAAAGAGGGAGGAAGGAAGGAGAGAGAAAGGAAGGAAGGAAGAGAGGAAGGAAGGAATTGCAGCATTCATAATCTCAAGGCTCTTGTTAGAATTCCTGATGTTTGTCAGTGAAAAGTGATGCATATGTTACAATGTAATTGAAGCTTCTCCTGAATATCCAGTCTTACTTAATATGCAGACTTAAGTCGTTTTAATATTTTCATTTTCTTTATAATGTCTCAAGCTGAACTATTTCTCTGGGTGTTTCTTTACTAGCCACAATCTCTCAGGTGAGTGCTAACTATGTAGCTAGAATTCTAATACTAGCATGTGGTTCCTTAGCTAAGTCAGGCAGTACACACGTGAAAAGATACAACCTGCTTTTCTAGGGCTTACTCTACATGCTACACGGAAAGTTCTTGGTCTTAGAAACACACCTACGCGGCTGAGAATGATTAAAGAGTTAGTGTGATATGAAATGTACTAAGCAACGGCCAATATGAGAGGTGGCATTTTCCAGAAAAATTCACCAAGTATAGTTGTGAATGTGATCTCTCTTAAATGTTACATGGGACACGGGGCATTTTACAGAGTTCAGCCACCCCAAACCTGAACACCTTAGCCTTAAGCTGGGCATTTCACATCTGGTTTGCATCTTCCCTCAGAGATTCTCTTCAGGTGGCTGGCTAGGGTTCATTTGGAACACAACTATTATTAGGGAATTATTTGGGAATTACTATTATTGGGTTCTCCATGGGGTCTCTGTAAAGTGTAGCTTGGAGGAGAATCTCATCAGGCATAGGCACAGGGGAGCTCATAAATCCACCTAACTGTCTCTGTTATTGAGGAGTCAAAATGAAAAAGGCAGACCTCTGGAGGAAAGAGGAATTTTCCCAAAATTCTGTTTTCTGTGTGTGTGTGTGTGTGTGTGTGCATGTGTGTGTGTGTGTGCAAATACATGAATGACTTTTCACACATATGTAACAGAGAACAACTTTCACCTAGCTGAGCAATCTCTCCAGTTCACCCCTTTGCTTTTGATTTCGTAGCTTTTCTACCCCAATGTCAACATAAATAAGAAGCTCCCCTGTTCTTAAATTGTATTAAACCTGCTACACTTCATAACTGAGTTTATATTGCCTGTGTTGTGGTGGGGAAAGCATAGATTGTTTTGTATGTTCTTGGGAGATACATATTCTGAGAGGTTATTTTTTAAAATTCAAATTTGATATAATTTAAGACACATGGAACCACTTAATTTACTCACCCTCTTTAGGTTATCATTAGAAACTAACTTTAGTGTGTCTACAGAGATGTGATTTTCAAAACACTTTCTCAGTACAGTAACTCTGTTAGCTTCAGGATACCCTAAAGGGGAAGACAATCTTTCATTAACTTTAATAGGTGGGGAAACTGAGGACCACAAAGTTTGCTTGGAGGGCGAACAGCTGATCAGCAACTGGAACAACCCTTTAGGACCCTCAGACATGATGTGTCTTATTGAAATAAAGTTCCTTGTAAAAGAACTTCTAGAAAGGTTAGAGGTCATGTCATGGCCATGGAACCTAAGAATGATTGGTCATTTCCACACAATAAAGAACTCAGGAGGTAGCCTTTGAATACCACCATTCTCACAAAAGTGAACACCGGTCTCTAAATGTTAATTCGGGCTGACTATACAGCAAAAAAGGTGGAATATGATTTAGACCACTCCCTCCAACTAGTTGTGGTCATTAAAAAGAGGGTCCATCTTCTTTAGCATTCTTGTTTTGAAGGCAGTTTGGGAGTGAAAGAGTCCAGACAATAAACTTTCTAACATGAGATTTGGGCCGAGAGTGGCATCTCTACACTGGCTGGATACACCGAGAGGAGCAGGCCCACAGACACGGTCTCTAAGTTTCTGATACCCCTTAGGTTCGACCACCAATGAAGTAAAGGGAATCTGAGTGCATGCATGTGCAAGCCTGATGTTTGTGCCTGTGCCAGGAACCTTCATGGAGCTCAATCATTCACCATTATGATCTGTCTGAGAAATAAATATTGCCAATAAACACCCTTGAAAGAGAAGGGAGCTGAGAATCTAGAACGGGAAACCACACATCTTGTCAAAGGGTACACCCTTGTCAACGACCAAGCTGGTCTTAGAAATTAGTTCAGCCTTCATTTAAAGCTTGGTCATCATAATAATTTTTTTGTTAAGAGAGAATCAATGTTAGGTGACAGTAAGGGCAAAAGTCCTTCTGTGTGAAGACAATGGCTTCAGAGTTAACATTTTTTTCTAGGTTGAGAGGGACATGAATGGATCTGAAAGAGATAAACAAATAATTACGAGGTAAGAGTAATACGAAAAAATGGTTTTAAAATGCTGGTTTGTATAGCTCTGTCAGATGCAAACATGGACTTTTATCTATTTCTCTGCTTAAGCACACTTAAGGCAGATAATTAGACTTTATCCTGTTAAAGGCAAGGAGTCACTTTTTAGGGATAGACTTTCATGTGTTTCCTTGTCTCTGTACGCTGACACTGAGTTAAATATACAGTTCCCCTTTCTTGTTAAAAACTGCCAAAGGGAAAGGCATAGAGCACTTTCTCACTTTTTATTTGAAGATTATCTTAGGACTAAAGTGAAAGGACAATGAAGTGCACTTACTTCTAATTAGCTCTAGAGATAAGAGTCAGAACCCAGACTGATCTTCCACCCCAGAAAGACTGGATCAAATGAGTTCAGGTTTTATTATGTTATTCTCAGCCAAGAGTGTTCTTACTCATCTCTCCACCCCTTCTCCCTTCCCAGGGGATCTGTGGCAATGCCTTCAGGTATTCCAGTGATCTCAACAGAAGGAGGCTCGTGTTGTATAGATAACAGAGGATGGGGACACTGGTGGACGGCCATCAGTGGACTAGACTATCCTCTTCAACAAAGAATGGGCCAGTCTGAAATATCTACATTGTTCATTTAATACAAATGGTTCCTCACTGAGCAAGAGGGGGAGAAAAAAAAAAAAACCAGGAGTGAGTTCTTGGAATACAGTGACAGCAACAGATGTTCCAAATGATCAACATTTATCTAGATTACCTTCTAGATAGCCCAAAATAAAGTTGTCAGAGGAGGTGGCCAGGACAATACCAGGCCCAATGAGTAATATAAATTTCACTGTGTGCACCTCAGTTTGACCCTTGATTAAGCTCCATGTGTCCCTGCAACACAATAAAATCTAAGTGGGCAAAATCACTTTACTTCAATACAGCTCATAGCTAGCCATGATGACCATTTACGATGTATTTGAGTTCCTGGGTAATAAGTTTCTATACAGTGCAAATCTTAAAAGATAAAGGCATTCTGACTAGTAAGCTCTCAGTTATAGCTTACTGAAGGAAATTAATAACTTCTCTGAGCAGATGCTCTGGCCACCAACTCCAAGAAATGATATTTCAATATTAAACTGAAGATTACTCTCTTTGGGGAAAATAATCTCCTTAAAATTGTCTACTCCCTGGCTTTAATGAGAAAACTGGCTAGTTGACAGCTGAAGGCAAAAAGAACTAATTATGGGGTCTCTGTCGGGTTAGAAAGATGTTTCAGGGTTTACAGTCCGTCTGGATCTGGCCTGAGAGGTGTAGGATGTAGGGAAACCTCTAAATACTCATGAGCATTAAACCTAAGGCTTAATGTATGAGGTTGGCTTGTGGGCCCTTCTCAGCTATACCCATTAAGAACCTGCTTGAAGTCTGTTCCAAGAGCTAGGAGACGCTGGCCAAGCATCTCTGCTACCTAACAGCTCAGAATACTTTGGATGCATTCTCTATAAACAAGCTCTTCTCATTGGCCCCTTTCTACCTTTACACCCTCTCTTACACACACACACACACACACACACACACACACACACACACACATGAGAAAAAACTGTATATTTTGTATATTTGACTTTTGGAATCTGGAATCATGCTTGTTTTGTTTATAGAATAGTCTCTACTTCCATTTTTTTCTGCAGATGTCGTGATTTCATTCTTCTTTATGGTGGAGTAAAACCCTACTGTGTGTATATGCCATATTCCTTTATCTACTCCTCCATTGATGGGCACTGGAGCTGGTTCCTTTCTTAGCAACTGTGAATGGCGCTGCAGGAAACAGGAATGTGTGAGCAATTCTGAAGTATGTTGACTCTGAGTCTTCCAAGTACCCCACAGAAGTTGGTGGGCTAGGTTATATGGCAGCCCTAATTTTAACTTTTGAGGTTCCTCCAAACTTACTGCTATAGCGGCTGTAAGGGTTGACACTCCTTCCAGCAATGAACAAGAGTTCCCCCCCCCCCCATATGTCAACCAACATTATTGTTAAATGTCTTCTCGACGATACCCATTCTGACTGGGAAGAAGTGCAAACCAAAGACAGTTCTAGTTTTTATTTCCCAGCTAAGGATGTCAGAAACCTTTTCATTGGCTATTCACATGTTAATAAGTTTCATTAATTCAGTGCAGGCCAGTGAGCAAGCCCTTGGGTTAGGGCCAGCAACTGAGTGCTTCCCCACAATTCTCACCATGGGTGGGGCACACTGGGACGGCCCGAGGCATCAGAGGCACAGGAAAGAGCTCCATGGTGGATGTTAGCACCTCTCTGCAACTCTGTCTCTGACTTGGATTCCTCTAGTACCAACTCTAAACTAGATCCCTTAGAGCTTACTGAGAAGACTTTTGTCAATAGGGCTAAACTGCCCCAGGTGTCATATTCAGCAGTCCAAGAGGCAGCAGAGAGATACTGAATGGGTTTACACCTTGGGTTGGCTCTCCCTGTCCATCTCAGAAGACTGTCTCTGGTGGTTTTCTGGTGGGTTCTGGTTCCTAATGTGTCTCTGGGTAATATTTCAAAGATTTCAGGAAGTAGAGAGTAGAGCAGAGCTGGGGGGGGGGTGGAAGCAGGAGAGGTGGACTTTGCTTCGAGAATGGCAAGCAGGTCAGTAAGGTGAGGCATGCTGGATGCACAGGATGAGGATGGGAGTTACGTTAGAACATCAGATGAGCCAGGCAGTGGTGGCATATGCCTTTCATCTCAGCCCTTGAGAGGCAAAGCCTGGTGGATCTCTGTGAGTTTGATGCCAGCCTGGTCTACAGAGTGAGTTCCAGGGCAGCCACAAATATAGAGAAACCCTGTCTAGAAAAAAGAAAAAGAAAAAAAAAGAAAAGAAAAAGTCAGTTTAAGTTAAATGGGACAAAATGTTGATCTGCCAACAACTGGAGAGTTGTCTTGGTATCGCTTTGCGGAGACCCTTGACAGCCTTCCTGCAGGGTGCCATCATGGTTGAAGCAGACATGCACACAGAGCATACCCTGTGATCTTTATACCGTGGTACTTGAGAAAATACCCTCAGCCTGCCCAGGGTGCTTTATTAGCTGAGTTCCATGTTGAGAGGGCACAGGAACAGGCATCTGGCTAGTTACCAGAGCCAAGAAGCAGGTGAGATGAATGTGGATCATTTGGGTCTCTGCTGCACTGCTGTGAGTTTTCATCACTTGCCCTAAAACTCAGCTGCCAGTGAACCGAGGAGGGAGTAATTATTAACATTTACAGGCAGGCCCACACCCAGATGAGGTGGCTGCTGTCATCTGAAGCCTATTTCTAAAGCAGTATTGGTGCCCATTGTTACCAGATCCAGACCCACATGGGGCCCTGGTACTCTCCCTAGGAAGGAATCACTGGAAAGTTTTGTTAGAGAAAAAGGGCAGACAAGAGTCTCATGGGAGGCCAATCAGTGGTACAGTGCAGCTACAGAGAAACCAAGATGCTTAACTGACTCCTCCGATACAAAAGCAAGTTACTTTACTCAGAGCCACAGATCCCCCAACTTCAAATATGGACCAAAAGCTTAATATGCAAGGAAGTTATAAGAATTGGGTAAGATCACATATGTGACACAACCTGGGGTTTGGCAAAAAAAAGGTCCCTATGTGAATGCCCTGAGAATGTGCAAACGGCACATGAGGACCTTCAGGTAATCAGTTCAGTTGAACACTTGACAGCCAAATAGAATGCCCAGACAGATCTGCCCGAGTCCTCTCCACTCTGCCTGCTCTTAAAGTTAAGGTGAACAACTGCATCCCCCATTAACATAGCATGGGTCCACTCATATTCTTGTGCATCCCAAAGTCTTTAGCTTCTTCCACAGTGGTTGTATCCAGCCAATTACAAAATGATAATTCAAATCAAGATTACTTTGCTTTTCTTCTCAAATGTCTCCTATCTATAAGGAAGATTTTTCTCATTGCTAGCTACCTGAATTTAAAGTTGTATAGAGGAATGACATGTGATTCGATGAATATCCTTCTCAGTGGGTCTCTGATAGTTTCCAGTAACCCAGCCCGTGCCTAACATCTGGTACCTGACCCCTCCCCTACTTCCAGGAGGCAGTTTCCCCATCTTGATGACTCCTGTCTGGTCTTGCAAAATGTGCTTCCGTCCCTTTTACAAAAACATGTTGAACCAACATTCCTGAAGATAGCAACTCTCAGAAGTAAGGGAACAAACCGCTTTTAGCTCTGGCTATTTAATTGTTGTGGGTCACGGATAACTTTAGGAACGTCCTGCAGACTCTCAGTCCTCCACGGGGAAAGCTGCATCAACCTAGTGCAGCTCCACACAAACTCTCCGGGTTTTCCAGGCTTTCCTAAAGCTTGCTGAGAGGCCTCCAAAATAAGAACGTTTTGTGTAGGTTGAGAAACTGAAGCCTCGGATGTTTTAAAGATGACAGTGTGAGTAAACCTTCACTCTTTTTGATGGTTTTGCCGCACTTGCCTACCACGTGAGTCCAAGAATTTCTTACTCATTTCCTCACAATAACAGCACAGGTCATGTCCCATTGGTATTATTATAACCACCTGAAATATATGGAGTCCACACCTACTTAACAACTTTGAAATTAAGTAGCGAAGGAGCTATTCTGGACCTCCTGGTTCACAACTATTTACTCAGCCCATTACATGCTGAACAGAGGGAAATAGGTGGAGAAAGCAGCCGGGCAAAGAACTGCAAAAGCAATGCAAATGACTCCTCCAAGGGAGGCTCCAGAACAACCTGATGAGCCTTGAGTGACATAGTAGAAAAGGCAAGAAAAGTTTCTCTGTGCAGGGAGCGCCTTGCAATGTGATTGCTGGCACAGTCTGAGCATAAAGGGAGTAGGGCTTCCGTGCTTGGCATACGAAGATGAGGGTAGATACATGAGTCACTGAAATTGGTACATTTCTGTTACCATGGGTAACACTACCATTAACACCACAGTTGATACTCTGCCACATACATATATGTGGCAAACCCATTTCTTACCCGAGATCTCAAGGCACCTTGAATCATCATTAAAATATGCAGAAAGTTCTCCGAGTGTAAAACCACTGGATTGTGCTTTCTTTGGACAAGGCGAGTTAGTTTAACACTCCAAAAGGTTGCCTCTGAATCAGATGGCCTCAGTTCAGGCTCTAGCTAGATCGGCATTTACCAGTTGTTATTGCCCAGTGTTTAAGCAGAAATGTTCTAAAATATTTTCAACAAATACATGCGAAATGATATTTAGAAGTCATTTCAGCCTAATATACTACCCACTGTTCCCACCTTTAAGACTGATTAGCTCTTCTTCTTCTTCTTCTTCTTCTTCTTCTTCTTCTAATGGTCCCTGAGACCAAATACTGAAACAACTTGAGGAAGAGTGTCCTTTTAATTTTGTCACAGGTTTCAAAAGGTTAAGTCTGTGGCCACTTGAGTCTGTGTCTTTGAATCAGTTGTGAATCAGAACAGCATGCAGGAAGGAGCTGCTGTTCAAAGTAGAAAAAAAAAACATTGCAGAGAAAACAGGGGTGTTGGTGGTCATACCCCTGCCCCCTTTTCTTCCACCTGAACCTTCTAGCTCTGATGGTATTGGCAGCATTCAGAATCAGTCTTCTTCCTGTCTCTTGATCCTCTCCAGAAATAGCCTTCATAGATGCAGCTGGAGGGGTACCTTTTGGATCATACAGGTGACTACAAATTCAATTGTCACTGAATATTAACTGTTATATTTGGTTAAAAAAATAAAAATAACTTCAAGGCTTGGAATGATCATGACACTCTTTATAAATCTCTAGATCCCAGTATTTTTGGAACAGCACACAGGTCGGGGTGACTGGACTAGTACTTGTCACTGTACATACCTATAAGTTAGCTGAAAAAAAGATACAGGCTCTGCTTAAAATTATTACCTCTCTTTTGACACTTTTCCCTCAAGAGCAAGGGAAAATAAACACTTATCTAGTATTGCATGGCAATCTCTTTTCAACCTGACGAGAAAGCATAGAAAATTCTGCTTGCAGTTTTAAATTTAGCAAAATTGAATTGCAGTTTACCATTGGCAAGAGCTGGGCTATAGGACCCAGGGAAATTCATAGCTCATGTGTCCAAACAGAGGAGCCATGGATCTTCTTATCTTCAATCGGCATGGTATGGGGACTTGGCGGTAGTGGTACCCACTCTCCCACTGTCTTTTTCCAAGTATCCCAGAGAATATTCTGATGCTAACTGTGCCCTGCATTCTTCTTCAGACCCCTTCCCAGTTTGACAAGCCCCAAGGAGGCAGCATATAAGCAACACAGGAAATGCAAGCCATCTGTACCAGAGCCTGGGAACACTTTCCCCAGTCACCTTGCTGGTGTGGTCCTGGCATGGGGTTGGGCCTCTGGAGAAGAGAATGAGAGAAACAAGTCCAGTGGAGAACATGGGATTCCACTTCCATTCATCTTCCTTATTTTGCAAACACCGCATTCTGCAAATCCCATGCCAGTAAAGCTCTTGGATCAGTCTTCAAATTCTTCTGGATCCTTCAGGGAGGAGATGTCAGGACTGGCCAAGAATCTAAGTGGAAACTGATGACAGAAGCTGACATTAATCAGCAACACAGTATGTTCTTCCCAGCAGGTTTCTTCCAATAAATCAAAGGCCAACACATCCGAGGGGTGTTTAGTCCTGAGACAGCAACTGTTTGCTGTTCTCTTCTCTTGCTAAAGATGATGAATTTAATGCTTAATTGAATCCAACCCTTGAGGCCGTGGGAGTGTTTGCTGTAGGTGTGGGACGCACTTACCGCAGAGAGTCACAGTTCCTTGTAGGTGCCCTGTGCGACACTGCTTTGCTCTTTACATCAGTGTTTCCTTGCCTAGTGATCAGAAACAGACCTGCTCACTCGAGTTGAAATTTGAGGCTGTTTCAGTGACCAAATAATTCCTTTTCTTTCCTATAAGAACTAGTTAAGACACATAAATACACGGATGTGTTAGTGTCTGTTTAAAATCCAGCAGAGACCAACAATCTTTACTATCAATAAGTGTGAAGGCAACAGCACTGGATTCAAAGTCCAGGAGAGTCCTGGGTGCGGAGACAGATCTCCCGAGAGACCACCATGTCATTAACTAAGTTTGTTTGGTTCTCTGAGGTCAGTGGAAATCTCTGTGATTTGTGATGAGGAGTACTGAAGAAACTGCGTGGGAAGGAAGATTTGGCATTGCATAGGTGCTGTGGACCATCTCTGTTTTTTCCTTTGGAGACCTTTCTGTTTTGTTCCGTATCCCAGTGTTTAATAGAGTTGTTAATTTCTTGCTGATTAGGGTTTGGGTTTTTGTTTTTTTCTTTCGTCTTTTCAGTTCTTTGCACAGTCTAGACCAGTGATTCTCATTCTTTCTAACGCTAGAATCTAGAAGCTAGAAGCCAATCCACTGTCAGGTGTACAACTGGTGAGCATTTTTTCCCCATCCTTCTGGCCGCCTTTTTTCCTGATTGATGCTGTCCTTTGCGACACAGAAGGCTTTTAGTTTCTTGAGATCCCATTAATCAATTGATCATAACACCTGTACCACTGGCAAAGTTCAGAAAGCCTTTTCTGGTGCCTATGAATTGAGGCATATTCCAAATATTCCCCTCTAACAGATTCAGGCTTACAGGCCTTTATGTTAGGGCCCTTAATCTGTGTGGCTTTGAGTTTTGTGCAGGGTAAGGATCTTGTTTCGTTCTTCTACATATGGCTATCCAGTTTGACCAGCTCTGTTCATTGAAGAATACATATGACTGGCAAATACTTTTTTTTTAAATATAATTTTTTATTGGAAAAAAAAAAAGATTTCCGCCTCCTCCCCGCCTCCCATTTCCCTCCCCGTCTCCCTTTTCCCCCCTCCTCCCTCTCC
>NW_026067922.1:5390337-5449919 GCF_014885135.2 Alexandromys fortis
ACGTCTAGTTTCTTGAGTTCTTTATATATTTTGGAGATCAGACCTTTGTCTGTTGCGGGGGTGGTGAAGATCTTCTCCCAGTCAGTGGGTTGCCTTTTTGTCTTAGTGACAGTGTCCTTTGCTTTGCAGAAGCTTCTCAGTTTCAGTAGGTCCCATTTATTCAATGTTGCCCTTAATGTCTGTGCTGCTGGGGTTATACATAGGAAGCGATCGCCTGTGCCCATCTGTTGTAGGGTACTTCCCACTTTCTCTTCTATCAGGTTCAGTGTGTTCAGACTGATATTGAGGACTTTAATCCACTTGGGATATGCATATGAAAACTATATTGAAGTTTCATCTTGTACCAATCAGAATAGCTAAGATTTAAAAAATAATAATAACAAAAATGCTGGTGTGAACATGCAGAATGGGAGCACTTATTCAGTGTTGGTGAGAGTTCAAACTGGTAAAGCTCCTATGGCCATCAGTGTGGAGGCTTCTCAAAAAGTTAGGAATAAATTTGTCATAATGATAACTGATCTATACTATTCCTGGGCATATTCCCAAGGACTCTATCCTACTAGAGATGCTTGCCCATCAATGTTTGCTTCTGTTCTATTCAAAATAGCCAAGAAACAGCCTGTCAATTGATTAATGGATAAAGAAAAGGGATAATAACATATACACAACACAATGTCATTCTGCTATAAAGAAAAAGAACATTATAAAATTCTCAAGCAAATGAACAGAGGTAAGAAATGATCACTCTTAGTGAGGTGAGCTAGACTAACACATAAATGGCACATGTTCTCTATCATATGTGGATGTTAACTTTGAGACTTTAGACATGTGTGTTTAGATTGGACTGCCCACAGAAGGCAGGAGACCAGAAAGGGACTGTGGGGTTATTTCAAGGAAAAGGTATAGAACACAGCTGGTATAAAGGAGTAAAGGGAAATAATGAAAAGGGAAGAGTTAAATGGGGTCAAGAATGGGAAATCAGGGCAGAAGAGGAAGTATGGTAGTGGGTAACTAACACTCTAGACCTCTGAGGAAGTCGTGTGGTAATCTACTACTGAAGGAGTTTCTTAAAATATGTGCATATAAATATATAAAAGGAGTTTAAGTGGATTTTCCTTATAATGAGGAGGGGGCAATGCCTCTCCCAGACAACCAGGCTCTCAAATAAAAACTCCAATGCCATGTATAGATTACTTCTTTTTGAGATGATTTCCTGAAAACATCACAGGCATTACAATCATTACTCTTAGGTATACTCCAGATCTTGATGGCAAGAATCTATTGTTGAATACAATGCACGTTTGAATCACATGGCATAGAGAAATCAAGCTGGTGCTAACCTGACAGCTTCATCCCTCCTGGCTACCCTTCATCATACTGAAGGGTTCTGCTGATGCCACCAAAGAAGAAAAGTAATCAGTGGTCCTACCAAGCTGTGAAGCCTGCAATCTACAGTAGTGATCGACCAAGCAAAGTATGCCCACTGGTGCAGTAGTTGGCACGAATGTTATGGCAGTAACGAAGAGCTTTCTCAATGGATTTAAGACCTCTTCTACACGACAGAACTCACACCTGATACCATTAAATCATCCAGAAACCCATGGATAATTAAGTTATGGGACATAAGGAAATACACTATGATTATTCTGGTAAATACTAATAATCCACCCCATAAATTTTTGTATTTGCACCCATAGATTAGTGCAACTTTCAGTCCTCATCAGAGAAACTTTTTCTTATAGTACATTACCATGTACATCACAGACACCAACAACAAATCAACATCCAGAAAATAAGAGTGTATGGAGCTTTAAATGGGACTTCTAAACCGACCCAAACTGCAAGAATTATCAGGGTATATTTTAAGAGTCAGAGATAGTTTATATCTGCAGCAAAACAGTAGATGATAAACAAGAAAAGACCAGTGCATTTACAGATTCATAGTGGCTGAGACTACATGCACAAGACGCCAGACAGAGAAAGTGTTCATGGTGTCCCATCCCTATCTGAGGAGTTATTGGCAATTAACTGTTTGTGGAGAAAGATCCCATTTTCTTTAGGAATGCAGTCCCTGATAGACTGTCCATGCTCCAGTATATGGTCCTACACCCATAAACATACTGGTAGCCTTAGTGAACTCTGTAGATTTGAAAAGAGATCACAGGAAATTAAGAAGGAAAACCAGTGAGTTTGTTAAAGGAGGGATTGGAGGAGGAGTATGGATTTGATCAGAGCATATTATAGGCATGCATAAAATCCTCAGTCAATTAAAAATCTCAACAAAAGTGCTTTGGAAACCAAGAGTGAGATTAGTGTAATTTATATCAGCAATAAAGCATGCACTGAAGAACACAGAAAATGGGAGGAATTCATGGAGTAGGAAGTTTTTAATGTGAGAGTGAGAAAAACCAAACCCTGGGGTCTCAAAAACATCCAATCCAAAACTCTCCATGAAACTCTTCATATCTTGGTGCAGATCAGTTATTTCCAAGGCAAGAGTCATAACAGACCCATACGTGCCCATGATTATGGAAAAAAAGTACAGAAGTAATTCAGCTACTGAGAACAAATAACTATTCCAGAATCAGTTCTTAGATAAGTAAGGGAACAATGTTCTTTGGGTGTAAATGATAATTTATTTCCAATTGGCTGCACATGGTTGTACAAGATAAACCTGGCCATGCTAATATCAGCCCAAATTTTTCGCTTCTCTTCCCCCAAAATGTCTTCTATTGATAAGAAAAAGAATATGTTGTTTTCTACTCTTAATGACTATCAGCATAATTAACCCAATCAAAATTACCCATGTTTGCATTTTAAAAAAAACTAATATATCTATCATGAAATGTCAGTCTTACGCTTATTTTGGCATGTGAAAGGCAATTATCATACCCTAATTCTCATACACAGCAACCGACGTTTAGGGAGGAAATGTTCAAGGTGACATAGATATTTGTTAGTGGCAGGTCAACACTGGAGCTGGATTCTGTGTCTCCCATCAAAGCCACCTGTACCTATGTTTTTAATTGTCTCTTCATTGAAGCTTAAGAAGGATGTAAAATTATCTATATTGCCCAATACAGTACTATGATAAGCATCAGTGTTAAGAATTTCATCTTCAACATCCCGTAATACGCACTAAAGGACAGCATCTGTAGACTAGAGTCATGACCTCTGAAATTTAGTTGTCATGACTATGGATGTACAGGTACTTCTTCCATTTACTTTCTCCTATAAGACCCAGGGGTAAAGAAAGTTTGAACACAATAGTTAGCGCTTGATTAGATTCAGGCCACTCAGAAGTTGTATCACTTTAGACAAAGTTGCCTCTAGCCAGGATCTCAACTATATAAACTAAGCCAATTCACCTAGGTAGAGCTATGTGATGGTGAGAGAAACTAGTGTGTGCTCAAATATACCTTTTCACGCTTTCCCCAGATTGCAGGTCCTGATTTCTTCTTCACTCAATATCCACTGCTCTTTATAATATTATTCTATTTTATTTCTGGTAAAAGCATTTATAGTCATATTTGTCTCTCCCCTCCAAACCATACACTCAATTGAGTAGGAAATTGGTGTAACATTGATTGCTCCTCAACAACACAAGAAAACATTTATGCACTAATTTGAGCTGCAAAGTTCACAGTGTTTTCAATGCTAATAGTACCACAACCAAGTGCAGTGCCCCTCTCTCTGATCAGGTCATTGGCAGCTCTTTGGCTTTTCTACAGATGCTACTTATTGATCTTCAGTGTCCAAAGTGCAAATTTAAGCATCTCATACTAGTCAGGTCTTCTGATAGGCAGACAATATAATAGAGATAACACAAAGATACTCTCTGCTCTCCACAGGCTCGCAGCCTAGAACTAAAATTCTTATTATATTATGATTAGAGAGTCCAAACACAACAACGCTGCTAACTTCATATGGTTTTCTATATAGTACAAGTCATTTTACTATCTTTTATCAAGTTTTTCATAACTGTTGCAATGGAAATCCTCATCCTCAAAAGTAACACATGCTTTCATGGCTGCATCTAGTTAAGTTCTGCATTCGTTACCATTGAAAGATATAACCAAAATCCTGGCTCAGTGCTTCCCTTATACTAAATGTGACAATGCTTAATTATGTCCTCATTGATTCATGAAGGTTAAAATGTTCATGGCTTCATGGCTCCTGAAGTTGTATGCATCATGAATATTAAGGATTGCAGGATGAGAGGAGCTCTGCATTCCAAATCATCCTTTAACAAAGGTGGGATACTACTGGCACAGGGGAGTTCCCTCACACTATATCATCAGTGTCCTTTCATTTTCCAGTTAATCCTCTGTGTTGTTCCAAACATCCAATCCTCAAAGCCTCTAAAATCCAATTCAAGTAGATTGACTGCTGGTTACAAGATTGTCATCAAATTATGTGATAATTTCCAGTTGTGCTGTCAACCCTCACATTGTGCAATTTGAAAAGAACATAGAACATGACCAAAATGGACTGTGTTTGGTGCACTTTCAAAGGACATGCTCAAGGACATTGTGAAATGGCGGGACAAGTCATATCTTGGGAAATAGGTCAATGCTTTGCTCAAAACTCTAACTCTCCTCTGATCTGAACTGTCTCCTGCTCAGAGCATCCCCTTTCTAAAACACATCTGTAGGAGCTTGACTTCTTCATCCTGCCTTATACTGGACCAGTATATAAGACACCGAATCTTAGTCATATCTCCACAAATAGTTGGCCCTTCGAAGGGAGAGCTGACTCCTGGAACTGATATAGAGGAAGTCTTAAAAGATGGAACTGCCCCCAGCAGGAATGGGAGAAACTTGTACTTTCTCAAAAGATAATTGGATGTGAAGGAGGGCTATGAGAAACAATCTGGAGGCTGTATAGGTGTCCTCAAAATAGCAGCTCATAGATTTACTTATGAGTCATGTGAGTTAGTGCAGCAAGTTTTTGTAGTAGGGAATGGGAATGCCAAGTGAATAAACAGGGCCACATGTACTATTAAGTTAGTTTTCAGGGTGAGGCTCAAATTCATTCCCTTCCCTTTCTTCTTCTCTTCTTCCTCCTCCTCTTCCCACAAACTATCAGAGGTGGAATTATGATCGTGGCTGTGACAAATTGAAAAATGCAAAAATTTAGGTGGAAAGGGCTAAGAAAGAGCATTCAAGGATGACGTCAGGATTAGGGAAATAGAGATAGTATAGTTGTCAGAGAGAATCAGAGACATTTCTAGAAACAAGGCCTGCTGAGCCAAAGGGAAATTAAATGAGTATGCTGATGTTTATTTTCCCAGCTTTTCATAGGAAATTGAAGATGGTTTTGTGAAAGACAAGTAGGGAAAAGGTGAACCTCCACCATTATCCTCTCATAGCTTTGATTCAAAACATTTGTTTTCAAATATACTAAAGATTTGATATCTATCTGTTAAAATTTGTATGGCGGTTTTTTTTCCACAAATTATTTGAAGAAAATGCCTTGAGGACATGGAGCTATGCCAAAAAGAAAAAAAAAAAGAAAAAGAAGAAGAAAAAAAATCTAGCACAAGACTTGCTGCTGGAATTTTAGGGACTATCAGTGAGGTTTGTTCTCACCAAATCACCCTCTCCCCACACTTCTATCCAATCTTTCTATTCTGAGGTGGCAAGGATTTGGCTCTGGGTCTACAGAAAAGGAAAAAAACAGATGCCCCAGGGGCTGACTTTAAAATATCTTGGATACATTTCCATGATTAGCTTGCCTCTTCCTCTTTGTGGAAAAGGGACAGCAGAAAAGCTGTAGGTAAATCTCTTTTCTGACTTGAAAGAGGCTCATAAATAATCCTGGATGAGATGAGGCTAATATTGACAAAGGCCAAGCACATGGCCGCCTCCGAATAACTGAGGAACGTGCTTACTGACAGAGTTCCTGGACAATCTGAAGATCCATATCCAACCTAGAGCAGAGAAGAGAGGTCATGGACAGTCTGAAGATCTATATCCAACCTAGGGCAGAGAGAAAGCTTCTTCTTGCTCTCCATCACCTGTAGGGAGCAGGATCCGTGATGGCCTGGGGGTCCTAGAGTTCAGCACAATGAAGTTTCAAATCTGTGTTGTTCTTAGAGACATGAAAGAAAAGGTGCAGGGATCCAGAGGACACCTATGGCTGAGTAAAATCCACATGGCTGTCTGTGCCAGAGGGAAGAAAATAAATATGAGTGAGTGGTATAGGACAAAATGCAGAAGTGTCCAATTCCTGCAGCTAGAAGAATCGTGAGACATAGTTCATTCCATTCCCACACTTGGTGAGACCTTTTAACCTCAGGACCACTACAGGAGAATAGAAGAAGGAAGGAGACAGTGTGGCTTTAATGTCTTCCTATGTCCTGTTACCACTGCAGGGTGGTATGGCCCACAGACTAGAAGAGCCAATGGCAGCTTCCCCAGCACAGAACTCACAGACTGATCACCAAAGCCCACCTGAACGAAGGTGAGGCATGGGGAAAATGGATGGCAAGGAGGGAAAGCAGAGATGAAAAGACAGTCTACAAATGACCCACATCAGAGCACTGGACTGAGCTTCCAAGATCCAGTTGAAGAGTGGAAGGAGTGAGAGTATGAACAAGGAATTCAAGACCATGAGGGGCTCATCCACGGAGACAGTTTGCTTGAGCTAATAGGAGCTCACCAACTCCAACTGGACTGGGAATGAATGAGCATGGGAACAACCAAGCCCCACTGAAGGGGTTGACAGCTGGGGCAGACTGAGGGGCCACTGATAGTGACACTGGGATGTGTCTCTATGCCATATACCGGCTTCATGGGATTCTATTCTCTTTGGATGTAAACCTTGCTCAACCTAGATGTAGTAGGGAGGGCCTTGGACTTTTCACAGGGTGGGGTACATGGCACTCCCTTAGGGTTGGAGGGGTGGGAGGGGGGGTCTGTGTAGGGAGAGGGAAGGACTTGGAGGAGGGGACAGAGTGGAAATTTGGATTGGTATTTTCTTTAAGTAATAATAAAAAAGAGAGAAAAGAAAAGAAAAGAAAAGAAAAGAAAAGAAAAGAAAAGAAAAGAAAAGAAAAGAAAAGAAAAGAAAAGACAGCCTACAGTGGGCAGGGGAAAGCACAGATGTCGTATACCCCACTTCTCTGCTTCTCTTGGCCTCTTCTCATCAGTAGCTAGGAAAAGCTACCACCTGCATAGTTCAGACCTTTAAACCAACTTTTACATCACATTCTTTACCATTAGCAGGCTATTATCAATCAGGGCCACACGGATAAGTAGAAAGAAGTCCACTGCCCATTTGCTCAACTGCAACTGCAAAGGAGGAGACTGTGCTTCACAGCTCAAGGCTCCCAGAGATCAGCCGGGGAAAGAGACTCATCCTGAGTTGCTGTGGCAAGAACGTTGGAGGAAAATGCCAAAGAGACAGGCGGTGAAGGGAGAGGAGGTGTGAAAGAAAGAAAACATCCACCCGCAGGAACAGCCACCACACCATCGTGTTTCACTTAGGCTGCGTCCTGGACTGGGATGAATGAGGAGATAAACAACTCCCACATAGGCTGACTAAGGGCTCCTGGACCCTAGTCTTGGGAAGGGGAACCACAGTCTGATTTGCGCTGAGACCGTCCAAAGGACAGAATGAAGCAAGATGCTAATGGAGCCATCAGTCGGGGCCAGAGAAGGGAAAATGAAGCTTGAGGTGCATCAACTTCTGGGCAGGTGGTGGGAGCAACAGTGCTGATATCTCCTCTTCACAGTCAGTCCTGGCAACTCTGACCAGATCCCTTGAGCATCACACTGCTGAGTGAGTCACTGTCTGCACCGTTTCTTGCTGTATATCTAACATGCCTGGGGGAAAGGGAGCATGGCTTGGATTCAAGCCCTCTCCCAGGTGTGAGCTGGGCATAGTGAACCCCCAAAGCACTATGCTTTTGGCAGCTGACTATCCAAGGAGATCTAGCTATGAAAACCCCAGTTGCGCTATGACACCCCTCAGAGAGCAAGCCAATCATTAATCAAGTCTTTGCATTCCTTCATGTATGAAGTATTATTCAGTACACATTCTTGCATCGCAGGCACCTTGCTTGACATTAGAAGGGTCCATATTTCAAGGTCTCAGCCTTCTAGGAGATCATGGCCTGGTGGGGCAGATGGCTAAGCCAACAAGTGATTTCAATTTAGTGTGGTTACTGTTATTACACTAGGACTCTCCAACATTAGATAGAGCTGTATTGAAGCAAGATGGAAGGTGGGTGGTGGGTGGGAGAGGGGTTTGAGCAATCCAGGAATTGCATAATGAGGCCCCAAACCCATAGGGGTAAGACTCCACCTCCCAATTTACTCCTAGTATTCAGTGAGTAGCCTTTGTCTCCATAGCCCAGGACGGTTAATATTGCCCTAGTCATGACCCCTGCACTTGCCATGAATTAAACAAATTTGATAGACCTTAGATCTAGGAACTAAAAAGTCACTTTGTTCTTTTTTAACTTAATTTTTCAATTTATTATGATTGTGTATGAAGTGTGTATATGCGTGTGTGGTGTATACATACCATGTATTGTGTGTATAGTATGCGTATGTGTGTGTGGTGTATACATACTATGTATTGTGTGTGTGGCATGTGTATCTGTGTGGTGCATACATACCATGGCATATGTGGAGGTTGCCCCTTTCACCAGGATGGCATCTAGGCATTGAGTTCAGGTCAGTAAGTTTGAAAGTGCTCTTACCTACTGAGCCATCTCACGAGTTCAGAAGTAACTCTTTTCATACTTGTCTTCATGAGCTGAATTAGCCATACTCCCACAACAAGGTGGGGTAGCTTTTATGACATGAAAGTTCCTATCAAGGAAGATAAGTGGCAGAAGCAAGCCTGGTCTGATGCAAGGCTCTATCTCTGGATTCACATCTTTTCTTCTTCACTTGCCTTGAGCCTTTCTACTTTGGAAGAGTACACTGGAGCTAAGAAGATTCTGGATGTAAGCACCCGGAGGGAGGACTTTCCGCCAGGCAGACCTACGTTAAACTGTGTGATGTAAGATGAGACTCTTCAGCATCCAACCCATTTCTAGTAAAAAAAACAGAGCTGGTAGAAATACCTGCCTTGGATGGTGAGGTTTTTTTGTTTGTTTGTTTTGTTTTGTTTTGTTTTCTTTTACGAACATTAAATGCAGACAAGTCTGGCAGAGCCATTCCATAAAAATGAGTTTCTTTTCTTTTATAGGCGGTTTTCCCTTCCAAAATATTTGCAATTCTAGGAATGGAGCTTCTTTAAAAAACAAACAAATATAACTTTTTTTTAAAGGGAAGGAGTAACTCTACCCCAGAAATTGAGTGTGAGCCTGAATTTGAGGAAGCTCCCATAACAAGAGCATGCATTTCTTCTGCCTTTGGCTGACAGAGTTGGAGTTGGATACTTACCTCCTTCCATCGCTTCTGTGGTTCTACATGTACTTATAACTATCGTGTGCTTTTTCACACACGTGTGTAACATTTCTCCACAGACTCTAGCACTTTGTGCTGAGAAGGTAGCTTCTTCCTGGCGGCCTCTGCTGAGTGAGAGCAGAGCAGGGAGCAGAGTAGGCTGTTGCAAACTCTAGAGAGTAGAAAAGTGGTCTGCAGGGACCTCCTTTGTTCCTGAGGTCCTGTGTGCCCTCTGTGTCTGTGTGAGCAGATCAGCAGAAGTCAGGTGTGCTGCTACCTTGGTACCTAGCATAGTCCTCTCCAGTCCTGGACTTTAAGCCTGGTACTCAGTTCAAAATCTCACTTTTCTCATCACTCCTTAATGAAACCTTGTACCCAGTTCAAATTCTCACCTTCCCCAACAAATTTAACCCTCCTCCTCATGGAAGAATGACATCCTTTTACATGAAAAGGGTGCTGACTTCATCTACCTCCAAAAGCCCTACTTCCTATTTTCTCTGTCCTTCACAATCCACCCAATCTCCACATTGGATGTGCCCCGTGTTTTGGGGATGTATGATAGTACCAGGTCAGGTCCAGGGAATATCAGGAGGGACAAGAACATGAGCACTGAACTGCAGGAAATTCAAGTTTCTCCACAGCACAGGCAGGTGCCAAGGATGACTTGTTAGCAGCTGATGAAAGAAATCTGCCAAATCCAGCCATCCGCGGATCATCTGCTTCTCAAAACCCTTCCTTCTTTCAAAGACTCAACTTAGAAAGTGAGGGCTATTGAAAGCAACGTGTCCTCCCAAAAGCCAACTGTTGAAGCTTTAGCTTTCACACAATGGCACTGGGGAGGGGCTCTGGGAGGTAAGTAGAGACAAGGTTATGAGTGCAGTGCAGAAACCCTTGATTGGATTAGTATTCATCTATGAAGAGGTCACCGCTCTCTTCACCAATGGTGAAGATACAACAAGAAGGCAGCTGTCTGAGAGAAGGGTCCAAGTTCTGATTCATCAGCTCCAAGTTCTTGAACTCCCAAGGCTCTAAACTATCAGATATAATTTGTGACTTCATGAGTCTGCAGCATTTTCTAGTGAAAACTGATTATGACATTGAGGAAGACATAAAGTCAGTAGATTCCTCTCTTCAAATTGCTCAGTGGTCACTTAGAAGCACACTCATCCTGGTGGAGAACCTTGAGCTTGGCTGCAGAGCCCCGGATCTTGTCTTCTGTACTTCTCTCCTGTAAACAGCCATCTTTCAATGTATTCGGCCGCTACTTTTATCCAAGAACAATGACCCTGGAAAACTATAATATAGCTTCTTAAACCTATCATCCCAAACTTAAAACAATCTAGTGAAGTGAGCTTCATGACCATCACTGTGCAGAAGCCGAGGCCTAGAAGAGTTACGTCTCCATCATATCATGGCAGGAAGATGCTAGACTAAATTTGTCTTTTTATCTATTTCTCTTTATAATTTTTGAGAAAGAGTCTTGTGTACTCAGGATGCCCTCAAACTTGAATGCAGCAAAGGAAAGCCTTGGACTCCTTCTGTCTCTACCTCAATTTTAAGTGCTGTTCCCAGACATCCTCCTATCTCCATCTACCTAGCACTGGTACTACAGTTGTATGTCATGGTCTTAAGCTTTTTACATGGGTGCTATGGATGAAATTAGGGTCCACATCCTTGCCTATAAAATAGTCTCCCCAGAACCCACTAACCACACTGTGTTTAGATTTTCTACTATAGCATGCAGATGTCTTTGTTGTGGCATCCATAACATTTGAGCAGTATTCACATACATTATATTACATGCCATACAGAGTTAGAAGGGCATTCCATGCAGTGTGAGGTACCATTGAAAGTATGGGTCATGACTTAGTCAATGCTGAGACCCAGGTAAGGGTGCCTCTCCTAGGTCTTGGACAGGCAAAAAAATCCTAGGTATTTTTTTAAGTTTCCTTCAAGGACCAAAACTAATGTAGAATGAGCATGTTTTCTTGGGTAGATAAAGTTGATCAGAGGCTGGGTGGCCAGTAATGGTTCAAAGATCCTGAGATAAGTTCCAGGGGCCAGCATAGTGTTTTCATCATTGAATGGATTATTTCAGGGTCTCAGATGATATAGGCATGACTGTTATTGGTGACTCAAACTGTATCACGTATAGAATTATTGCTAAGAAGTTGGGTTACCAGAAGCACTCATGACCAGTATGTCTCCAGCCCCAGTGACAGAATAACTAACTGCTCAGTGAATATTTACTCAACACAAAGCAAATGGTCTTCAATACTTCAAAATAAGTTCAGAATATTGTAATTATTCTCCTGTGAAGTCAATACCATGCAAGAGTAATTTTCCATAAACAATCTGTATAAAACTCCCACAGTATGTAGATTTAGCCTCTACCGATCAGCTTCCAGAGTTGACTGAGAAGAACCATCTGCTCCATTCAGAAAGCTCTCACAGCCCTACAGAACAAAATGCTTTTGACTTTGGATATCAATGTGCTTATGTCCTAGACACAAGACATCTATCTTTGATCTTCTGTTATGAAAACCCTGAAAATATTTTTCAATATTTTTATTAATTCCTTGATTTTATGCAATGTATTGATCACATCTATCACCCTCCCCCATCTTAAATCTAAGCCCCTCGACCAACCATTCTGAAAAAAAAAAACTTTAAAAATATCTTACATGCACGCATTCCTACCTATACATATGTCTGTGTACCTTGTGTGTACTTGGTGCCTGCAGAGGTCAGGACATTGCATTCTCTAGAACAAGGGTTATATGCAGTTATAATCAACTGTGTGTGCATGCTGGGTTTTGTTCCCGGGGCCCAATGCCAGAACAGAAAGTGCTTTTCACCACAAAGCCATCTCTCCAGCACCTTTAGGTAAGTGGCTGCCTTTCCATAGGACTGTGTCTGGATCACCAGGGAGAGCAGGGGATGTTCCAAGAAAATAAAAACAAGTGATGAAAAATAATAATAAAGTCCATTCATCCCAATTTCATTCAGACATTGTTTTTATTATTACTACCCTGAGTTGAAAATGAAATCTTCAAGAGAAATGACTTCTGGGCCATGGAAATCCAGGCCCCAAGAGGAAAGAAGAAAATAAGTTTTCTGTTCTCGCAATTGAAGCCACCAAGACAGTTGTATCCGATTGGCTGGTGTATTATCTTTTGAGGGAAGACTGACAAGACCCTGTGAAACTATTATGTGATTGTAAGGAACACATTTCCCTTATTTCTATGTGATTTCCAGAAGAATGGGGCCTCTTCTCAGAAATAGCAGGCTTTACATAAAATATGGATTTACTGTACTTTGAAAAGTTATTTATGGTTTAGGGATTTAATATCCTATTCTCTGAGAGGGTGTCCAGAGAAGAAAGGTGGAACCTCTGGAGAAAGGCCAGCCAATCACACAGCTAGATGAGATAATGGGGAGGCTTCTTATCCTCTCTCATGAATGGCTTGTCCTGGCAGAGGTCCTACCCAGCTATTGTGTGCACAGCAATGCATTAATACCAAGTGCACATACAGTCACAGACCCTACAACTCGCAAGGCTTTCTAAACAAATTATTATAAATTCAGAACACTGCAAGCTATTTGATGGAACCCCTCAGAGAGGTGATCACAGATGAGATGCTTTGAGTAGAGCCTGTGTATTACAACTGTATATTAGGATTTTACATTTGAGGAAGGCATTGAAATAACCAATACAGATAAAAGAAAAAGGGGGACATTAAAAGCAAATAGAGACAAAGATGAATTACGGGATAATGGTTTGGTGTAAACCCCAAAGAAATAAGGCTCAAAAGGCATGTATGCAGATTTTTATTCTACTCAGCATTTGTCTTTAAGTGACTAAAGCAGCCTGCATCTTTCTCAATAGTTTTTGAGACAATGTTTCAATAAAATATCAGCTTTATCCTGTTCTCAGTGTCTGTCTCTAAGTATCCTATGTGAGCCTTCACGTACAAATGGCAGGTAATCGGTGTAGGTCACATATATGAGGAGATCCTGGGTATGTACGCATGGGCTGTGGAAGCATAGGCATTGTATGGACACATATACAATATATCATTGTTAGACTTCCATGTATCAAACTAGACTCCAACTAATTTGAGAAAAAGCTTAGCGAAGCTTTCCATTGTCTCCCAGACTTCCAAAGTAGACCATATAGACTAGCACAAAATGAGGGAGAAGGATGCCAACTTCCACACATGCTTTATAAGAAAAATACCCTTCATCTATAACAAGACCACTGGGGAATACATAACGATATATTCTGATGTAGTTTTGCCACCTTAATCTTAGCATGTGTGATTTTGTATTTCTACTGAACATCCAGTGGAAGGAGCCAAGAGATTTGGCCCAGCTATTTTCTTTGAAAGCTGTGGCCAATCTCACAAAAAGGAGCAGTTCAGGCAATGACAATGAAATGACAGATTTAAGCTGTGATTTTGGACCCAACATCAGCCCACATGGTTCCAGCTCCCAGAAAATTTGTGATGAGTAGAGCCTACAATGAAGCTCCAGTGACATCCAGAAGAAAGTGAGGGCGCATCAAGTAGATACAAGCGAAACCCATCAGAGAAAGCACACAAAGATGTTGGCTGAAGACTTAGGGTTAGTGATATCATATTTGCAAATGTAGCTGGACATTAAATATGACTGCAGAATTGACACAAAGTAAAAGATCCACTCCTAGAATGAAGAATCATATAAGCAAAGAGAAGCTGAAGTTAACAGTGAAGGTGGAGAATCCCAGGACATCTGGGGACGTTAGGTCACAAGTCCAGCTGAGGAAGACGACTGGAGCAGCAACTGAGATAGGAATGAAGGGGCAAGCTTGACCTATAGGGGAGTTGTCCGAAAGAGAAATGACTGGGTCTTGGCTAAAGAGATGCACCGAATTGTGAGCTAAGAGGCACAGGATTATGACATTCTATCAAGCCAACCATATTAGATGTTGTCCTTTCTCCTACTAATAGTCCTAAACCTTTTGCAGAGCCTCATTTGAGGCTTTTAATATCAGTACAATGTGTCTTTGGAAGAAGGTGGTTTGCACTGGCTCTAGAGGATCTTCTCTTAGAAAGAGACAGAGATTTAATTGACCAGGTAGATGGGAACCCCTGAGATTGGACTAAAAGCTCGGATTGGGTCAGAGAATTCAACAGAGCTACTGAAATCTGTTTTTCTTCCCATGCCTTGGGGTTCGGTGCTTTTCTTTCTGTTGCTTTATATTTATATACTTTCTTATTTCATTTATTTTGCCCAGCAATGTGTTTCCTTTGTGATGCCAAGGATGAGGCTACTACAAGCTCCACCCTTTCATAATTGTTTTTGTGTATGACTTCTGATTAAGAGTAAATTTCTATTCCAGGGAGATTAAAATCAACCACCATGGCCAACTCCAAGTCATTCACTTGAGTTTATCCTTGAACCAACTGCCATTGCCAAGGGGTTATATATATTCTGGTCACATCACTGGCACATGGGCTGGGTGGGGTCGAAGAGAAGGAATGGCACATCAGACACACAATGGGCCTGGAGTAGTTGCCCACATGAAAAAGCAACAGTGATTTCCCAGACAAAAGGAAAACCAAGCCTGAATCCTTACAGATAAGAGATGTCTGTTACAAAGTGTCTTTTGTTTTTTCAACACTAAGTCAAGAGTACTGGGGAAAGAGAAATACTCCATAAAGGCCGGAAAGATTGCAGCATTGTGGCAGTAACTGAGCCACACTAGAAGACGAAAGGCGAGAGACAAAGAAGTATATACCTTCCATAAATGCCGCAAATTCTTTTTCTAGACACCAATACCCAAATAAAATTTCTATGGTCAAGCAGTTGACAGCAGTTAAACAGAAAATACTTGTGAAGGGAGAGGACTTTTGGGCAGACACGCAAACTAAAACTGAAGGAAGTAAGGCATCGTCCTTGACCATGCAGATTCTGTATTCTATAAATATAGAAGATGTCATTCATGCATACTAATCTCTTTCAGGAAGTCTCAAGGAACAAAACATCTTTCTCGTGCCCAGTTTTCATGATTAGCAGATGAAAACCCAAGGCCTCCTCCAGCATATTCCGACTTGGAAGATAAGGGATAGCAATAAAGCTAGACAACCACTGACGTTCTGAGGCAAACAGACTTAAGTTTCTGGGAGCCATGAGGATGACTTTGAAATAGACATTCCAAGCAGATTTACAGCAAAGAGGCCTGCCTGTTCTTCACTGCTCTGCAGTTAGCTGCAGCAAGAGGATGAGAACAATCTAAAAGTATGAAGAATGTTATGCATAAGTTCTAAGTTTGTATCATTTGTGTTAAGCTATGGTGCCAAAGATTGGACGGGCCCTCCATGATCATACTGCACACATCCTCCACCACCAAAGTATGTATCACCTTCAACAGCAGGACTTTTGAAAGCATAGTAGATAAAGGATGTTAGATTCCACTACCAACATGAAGATGAAGAAGTCAGCTAATGGCCTCAAACAAAAAAGCCAGAAATAGACTCAACTATGAGTGTAAATTAATTTGTGACTCCACAGAAAGAAAATGGTAGACATTCAAATCATTTACATTGGGGCAATTATTTATCCATGTAGAGAAAACTCAAAGCAATGGTGAGAACAAATTTACAATGGTAGAAATTGACATTAGGCTCTTTTTTATCCTGCCTCTTAACAGGTAGGCTGCGTCAAGATGACACTGAGTATCTTTTTCCCAGGTACCGACCGTCAGAAACTCACTGAAATGGACAATGAGCAAAAGCTTTGAACTTCCTACAAGAAGTGCATAGCCACTGAAGTAGCTACTGATGCTCGACTGAAGACCAGAAAAATTATGTGGTATGAGACAGTAAAGGGAAAGACAGACAAAAGTTTTACCATGAAGCAAAGTGTCTTGATGCATGGCAGAGTGGGCCTGCTATTGAGGGAGTGGCATTCCTCTTATAGACAATGAATTGAAAGGAGGAAGTGCAAATTTGCTCTGGGTGCATTGTGGATACCAATCTGAGAGTTATCAATTAGGCAATGGGGAAGAGGTGTTTTCCTGGACTGATAGATACTATTGTTCCTCCAGAGCTGTGACCCCAAAGAGTTGGCTGACTCCACAAACTTCTTAATCTCACTGAGGAAGATTATATCCACCAATGGTTTTCAGGAAGCCCTTAAACTAGAGGTAAAAGCACCCCAGGCTCAGTGCCTTGTTACTCTGTGTGTCCTGCAAGACAATCACTAATATCTGAATAATCTGAAGAAACAACTAACCAAGGGAAACAAGGAAGAAGTTGCAGAGTATGCTAAAATTTTGGCCAAGAGCAAAAAAGGAATCTAAAGAAAAACATCAGGAACAAATTACCAAGAGAGGAGTGCTGTCCCCACTGAGAGCTTTTACATCTAAGTTTAGTAAAAAGAGAGAGCAGGGGAGAGAGTCTTTAAGAGTAACATACAAATAATCAAACCTCAAAGGAAAAGGTTTACATTAAATCAGAAAAAAAGATTTCCATCAACAATCTATTTTTATACTCTAAGGAACTAGGAAAAGAACAAAATATATCCAAAGGCCACAGAAGGAAGGAGATAGAAAAGATTAAGCATAAATAAAAGAGAAAACAGAAAAGGTACAGAAAATCCGTGCAATTAAAATTGTTCCTCAAGGATTCTTGAGATGGCTCAGTTGGTAAAGAGCTTGCCTTCTGGACATGACGACCTGACTGCCATTCAGAGTCCCCAGAAGAAAGCTGTTCTGGAATCGGCATGTGTAATCCAAGCACAGGGACTCTGGAGACATGTGGCTCCTTGGGACTTACTGGCCAGGCAGCCTAGCCTATCTCTCTGGGGCCAATGAGAGACTGTCACAAAGAACAAGGTGGGCAGTGGTTGGAGAATGACAGCTGAGGTTTCCTCTGGCCTCTGCACGCACCTAAATACATATAAGAAATTCCACACATAGGGACATACACATACATGTGAAAATGATTTAACTTTTCTTTATAAAGATCAATAATATTGATATAAAATTAGTATGCAGTCTATATATAAAATATGGAAACCAAATAAGTAAATTCAAAATGAAAAGAATCAAGTGTATAAGAATGGACTTACATGTAAACAGCTAGTTAAGGGTTTGTATCATTTCTGGTATCAATGATATTATTATTTGTGGTAACTCAAATTTGTTGTCCCTTTCTTGGAAAAAAAATGCTTTCTGTTTGACAAAGGGGGACTTTTCCAGGTATAAACAACAGGTGGGTTTTCTGAGACAAGGAATAACTTGTGAACTATGAGCAGAGACAGAATTACTAAAGAACTTCTAGAAACTCCTATTCTATTTCCCAAAGCATCACAACTACTTCTTACCTTTCCCATGGTGGGAATATCCCAAGCATAGAATCAGTACGGTGAGCCTGGAAGGTCCGCATTTGTTTTCTTTATGATTGTGGTACGTAAGTGCCACAAGTGTTTAGGATGTGTTTCTAGGGTGAAATGACTTCAGAGTATACGTAAAGTAAAAGATATCCACGATGAGGAATGATATGAGCAGACAGATACAATGAATATGGAGAATCACAGTTGAGCAGGTCATTAGGTCACAGGTGCAGCTGTGGGGGAAGGCTAGGGCAGCATCTGAGCCAAGAAAGAAAGAAGCAAGGTAGGTTTCTAGAAGGAGTTGTCCATAGGAGGAAGGACAGGATCTTGGCGAAAGAGACGCATCTGAATATAGGCTAAGCGGAGTGGGATGGTGACAGGTAAGGCAGGCAGCTTTACTAGACGTTGTCCTTGAAATCTTTTTCGACTGTTACTCCTGAACCTTTCGCAAAGCTTCATTTGTGTTTTGTATCAGTTGTGAATTTGAGAAAAAAAAAAAAAGAGGTATGCATTCGTTCTGAACCGTCTATAAGCAAGTGACAGAAGTCTAATTGGCCAAGTTACTGGGAACCTCTGAGACTGGGCTGAGTGATTGGATTGGTCCAGGGAATTCAATAGATCTGTTGACATATGTTTCTCGTCCCATGCCTTGGATTCCTATCTGTCCTTTTCTTTTTATCACTGTATATTATTTATGTATACACAGTAGCTGTGTGAGGTTTTTCATTACTTGTAGGACTGAAAAATATGGGTTGAACTAACGCTAGATGGGAAATTGCAAAAAGTGGATTTTTAAAAATGAATTTTTGCTATCTTTTCAGGTGTATGTGTGTGTGTGTGTGTGTGTGTATCTGTGTGTCTGTGTATCTGTATATGGGTGCATGCACTTGAGTGCAGATACCCAGGGAGGCCAGAACCATCGCAATTCCCTGAAGTTGGACTTACAGGCAGCTCTGAGCTATCAGACTTGGGTGCTGGGAACCGAGCTTTGGTTTTTTGAAAGAGCAGTAGGCTGTGCTCTTAACCACTGAACCATCTCAACAACCCCCAGTAGAGTTTCACCCTTTCTTTTATTTCAAGAGTGTGGAGGCTGAAAAACACAGGAGCGTTTGAAATAGGAGCGGCGGGGCTGCGTCCCCAGCACCCCAGCCGCCTGCTAGCTCATGCCCGAAATAACAACACACAAACTGTATTCATTTAAACACCACTTGGCCCATTTCTATCTATCCTCTTCTCAGCTAACTCTCGCACCTGGACTAGCCCATTTCTAGTAATGTGTGTAAGCACCCCAAGGTGCGCTTACCGGGAAGATTCTAGCCTACGTAGTCCATCCTGGGTCGGAGCTGCCTGGGAGAGCAGAGCCTGGCATCTCTGCTCCAGAGAGCAGAGCTGTCGAGTCTCTCCAGGAGCAGAGCAGAGTCTGACCTCACTTCCTCTTCCTCCCAGCATCCTATTCTGTTTACTCCTCCCACCTATGTTTTAACCTATCAGGGCCAAGGAGTTTCTTTATTGCTTAACCAATGAAATCAACAGATTGATATATGACACTCCCACATCACAGGTCAGAGAGTTTGGAGATTGACCAGAGTAGTTGCAGCAGCCCAACTCTGGGTGTGTATGTTTGGTTCTTTTGAAATTAAAATAGCTCATTCTAGTAAGTCTGTGCCATCCAGACAGGTGGTCAGAATATGCAAATGGTCCTTGTTTTCTAACTATGAGGTCACCTGGGGAAGGCCAGTCTTCAGGATACTGAGCTAGAGCAGCTTCTGTAATGATTTGATGACTCAGAGTGATAATGCAATTGACTGTGTGAGTTATCCTTTGTATCCTGTTAACAAAGTCTTTTGTTACTTTCTCCCCCCTCCCCATTAACACTGGGTGTAAAAGCTGTAGAAAAATAAATGCAGATAATTTCAGTCACTGGAATGCCCTCCCAATACTATCTATGGTTTCTGTACTATTATTTTTATGCATCTTCATATTCTTTATGATATTTCTAAAATTCCCATACCCCTACCCTGGTCGACACAAGAGTCATTAATTCATATTTCCATGTGATAAGGGAGAGAACTACAACCATAGAAAAATAAATGTTATATTCCTTGCATTATTGTACAATTCTCAATTAAAGGAGTACCAAAGTGAAAAGATTATTTCCAAGTATAGTAAGTTGCTCCACTTTCTGTAAAATCCTATTCCCTTAAATGACACAGAAGCCCTGGCTGATGGTTCTTTAGGATATTTGGATACACTTGTAATCTGAGTTTTAGTTAATACTGTCCCTATGACTAAACAGAACAATATAAAAGGAAAATTGAATGAATCCAGGTTCAACAGCAGGCATTTTTGGCATTCTTCACACCTCAATTTGACCAGGATTATACAACTATCTCAGCGAGGCTTAGTCCTAGGAATATATACCTTATCTTCCAACATACATGGCTGACTTTGTCTTGATTTAGATTTTTTTTTCCTAAGTTAAGTGGCAGTCTCTAAAGTGGAAGGGCTACAGAGCTTTCCTGAGCAAAGGGAGCCTCAGAAAACAGGTTAGCAAATATTTTGAAAAATCCCAGCAGTAACGTTGTTCTGATAAGAAGGCCTCAAATATGAACTCCCAGCAATAGCTCCCAAGGGAATACCTCTTTGCAATAGCAGGAAGGTTTTGTGTAATGTGACCTGATTCACACTGTAGCTTTCAGCAGTGGATCTGGGCCTTTATTGAATTATTGCAGGAGGAGATATGGTGGCCCGTAAAAGAATACTTGGAGAAAAATCCACTAAGTGTGGATTGCTGACCAAACACAGCCAAAAGCAATGTCTGTGTTACAATCTCAGATCAGTTAAGTTCTCGAGCACGCAGTCACAGGCGTACATAACCTGCCCTGGAGTGTCTGGGAAATATCCCGTCTTAATACCGGGGAGGTAAACAAGCTGCCTGGACCACGGTTTTGAACTGGCATTGATGGACTGTGATCGGCATGTTTTCACAAATGGCCGTGCTTCTCCTTTTCACTTTGGATCTGCTCTTTGTAGTCTTGTATCTCCTGAGCCTCTAGAGTCTTTGAGCACCTTCACCTTTTCCTGAATCTCGCAGCACATTCCCTACATTTGCCTCCAGCACCTTTCAGTTCCAGGTTTACATTGAGGTTCATTATCCATTTGGAGTTGATTTTGTGGCTGGTGAAAGAGGAGTATCTACTTTCCTTCTTCTACATGTGGATATTCATTTGTTGGAGAGCCTTTCTTTATTCAGTGTGTGCGTGTGCATGTGTTTTCTTTTCCAAAAATTAAGTTACTATAGTTGTATGGGTTGATATCTGGGTTGCCATAATGTCTATTAATCTCTATATCTATTTCTGATGATAATCAGGAATATGCCTATAAATCTACCTTTTAAAATATTGCATGTTTAATATGACTTGAAATTATTTCTTTCTAGGTAATCAGTAAGATGTTGCTTTGAATAGCTTCACATTTGCAAGATCCTCCACTGTTACCCTCGACACTATAAAAATGCTCCAGGAGTGTAATGAGATCAGCATCAACATCAGCAGCAGCATCAACAGCAGCAGCAACAACAACAGCATCAACAGTGGCATCATCAACACTAGCATCATCAGCATCTGCGTCATCAACATTAGCATCAGCAGCATCAGCATCAACAGCATTAGCACCATCTGATCTTATATACTTAGAATCTCAAACCTATTCCCTGGAATCAGAATCTGTATCTTAATACCATGTCTCAGTGATTTGTATGCATGGGGAAACTCTGCAAGCACTTCTTTGAAGTACAGTGTTCTCTTCAGAGAACCACAAATGTTGAACCTCAGAACAATAAAAAAAAATATGAAATACATTAGCTTTGGATTCAGGAAAAATCTAGGGTCAAAATTTGGCTATAGGTCCTAGAATGAGTTACTTAGCACCTTTAATGTGTGCTAAAATTAATCAGTTTCTGGAGATACCAAGTGCTCAATTCATTATTCCCATCTAAATTCAAGAAGACTGAGTCACTGATGTCTGGGTTAACATGATATAATATTTAATGAGTAATTAACTAACAGAAATTATAATGAACAGAGAAGAAAGTATTTAGTGTATTAAAATAATAAGATTATAGAGTTAAATTGCCATAACCAATAGAATATAGGTGATGTAAAAGTGATACCAAAAAAGAAGATTGGCCCCCAAAAGATGATACAGGTATCATTTTCTCACTTAAGAGTTCCTAATTATACCAATATTTGAGGCAAGGAAAAACGTAGTTCATGGAATATATGTCACAAATGCTTAGTAAAACAATCACTCATATAAGAAAGAGACTACTGATTTAATGAAATTATGGTTCCAAGATGTCAGGAGCCATTTTCCCCAAAAAAATCATTACAGGAACCATCGCCCTGAGGAGTTTGCAGAGAGCTCCACACACTGACAATTGTTTTATTGGCAGAGCCTACTCCACACCCAATTATCTGTTAATAGAGAGATATCTGTTAGCAGAACCCAGCCCACACTCCAATTATCTAGAGAACTAGGAGTGTCTACTTGCGATGGCAACACTTGGCAAACTGCTATTTGGAAGTTCTAAGCTCAGAAAAAAAAAATCAATTGATTTAAATGCAGAAATGGTGGGACAATGTCTAAAGAAGCAACATGTCACCCAGCATCAAAAATGCCCTGCCTACAAATATTAAAATGAAGAAAGCAACACTTGCTCAAACATCAGATCCAGAAATCAAAAGAAATAAGCACTGAGGACCTTTTCTAAGAGAGTAGAGTTGGCTCCTAATCAAAATCTCCCAGGTGGATCACAGTATCATCAGCTCAGTAACTGATGGGCAACCTCATTCTCACTCTAGCATAGCAGCACTAAAAACAGGATCTTCCCTATCCCTATTATCTATCACAATGCACAGGAATCTTTGGTTTGAATGATCTTCAGACCTGGGGAATAAACTGGTATTCGTGTGCGATGTTTCAGATGGTACCCTTGAGATACAGGAATACACATGCCAATGGATAAGTATCTTTGGAGTGGGAAGAAAAGTGAAGCCATCATCTGATGACCAGAAAGGGACACTTTATCAGCACTCCCAGTTTGGCCAACATTTGATTGCTTTTCTCTTAGAATTCATAAGGAATTGCATCTGTCGTCTTGAAATGGGAGAATCACGTGACTAGTTCCAACCAAAAAAAATACCAAAAGAAACAACAAACCTCACTTTGTGGTGCGGGCTGGGCTGGAACAGTGAAAAGCCGAGGTCAAATTATTTAGTTTTTCTTCATTTGTTTAGTGATACAAAGACCAAAGAAAGGAAATTGGATCTGCCTGTGTCCTTGGGATGGATACAAGACCCTCTCACTTGTGTTGAAAGTACCATATAAAAATTAAAATGTACCTTTTTGTATTGGAACCTCATATTAATAATTAATTTGCTACTATAGCTAGCTTAAAACTGCTTCAGTAAACATGATGACCACACCTTGGAATTTTACAAAATACAATTATTCACCCTCCTGAGACTGAACAGTCAAAATTCCTAATGGGTTAAAACTCTTCTAGAATCTCTGCATTTTCTTGTGGCTCCACCAATAACAGGGACTGTCGCTATGAAGGATCACTCATCCTTCCCTGCTGGTTTCAGTTTAACAAATCCAATCTGTTGTGCTAATTTTAAATCGGGAGATGCTACACGATGTGTCATGACTTTGTAATTGGGAAATATAACCAGGATTTGCCAAAGCCAAGAGAACTGGGCTGACAGAAACATAATTCTTTGGCGGCGACAAAGCATATGCCAGTCGGATCAGAGTGGACAGAAAGGAATACAGTATCTCTACTCCCTAGCAACACAAGGAACATGGGAAACAGTCCAGAGGACCTGAGAGCAGGAGCAGGACCTGATGTCAGGGTGAATGTCTGGAGCATCTGCAACAAAGGGAAGGATTTAAAAATAAAGGGGCCCTGAAACAGCTCCATTGGCCCATTGTTTACACAATCACTTAACACTAATTTATTACAAAGGATGTTTTAGCATGAACATCAACTGATGGGAAAACATGATGTAAAGCTATGAAGATTTATTTTTCTGACCACTGCAGCCATTTGCAAACAAAATAAAGCATCGCGGGCAAAGTTCTTCCCAATTATTTCTTCTTGAGTTTCTCTAGATCCAGTTTCCTTCCACTCTCAAAACATACACAGCTTCGAAATTCTGCAAGTGATGTCATGAATCTATTGAAGGAGAAACGAGGAAAATGGAATTGGCTCTATTCATCGTAAACCTTTTAGCAAAGGTCTGGACTTGCCTGACCCAGATACCACGTAGCTGGCAACAGTCCCAGGGAAATTGCGGCAAGTCTTTCCACCAAGCCTGGGTTTCATGTCCACGACCTGTGAGTGAGCTCAGGAGCAGAGTTGACTCCATCTACGTCAGTGGGTTAATAGAGACACAGGGCAGCTGCAAGCCTGCTCCCCATGGGTTTGTACCACATAGTGGCCCATCCCTTCTTAGTCTGGGAACTCATCCTACAAAAACAGATTGCTTAGTGCAACCACATGCTTGTCCGATGAAATCATTCCTTCTTCCTTCTGCAGGTTCTCAATACCCCTTAACAGATCAGGCTCTCATAGAGCACCTGCCAGGGGTCTGGCTCTGCTCTAGCCTAATGCAGAAGGGCGTCAGTTTCCTGCTCTGTAAAGCAACTGGAGAGAAAAGTGGCAACTAGACGTACATACCACCAGAAGTGACCATTGACTGTAAAACAAGGTAGCTCTCAGAGTGAGCTGCTAGGACAGCACAAGTTTCTATACCAATAGCATGCTGATTCCAGGACTTGCTGTGACTTCATAAACAGGCAGCTTATGCAGATGCGAGTTTGTTCCCCGTGTCCTAGGTATTCAAACCTCACCTGCCATTCATTATCACAAGTGAATGCCACCTCTTCCATAACCGTTTCCTTTAGCTACTTAGAGGGAGCCATCTAGTCATCCTTCTGCATTTTCTGTCTTGAACCCCTTGTTCATACTTCTGCTTACCTTTGCTAGAATGTGAGCTACTTTGGAGGACAGAATAGGAGGCCTAGGGCCACATCATTCTCTGTGTCCCAGATGTTATTACTCAGAGAACTCTTGAACCCTGTTCATTAAATTTAGTAAGAAATGGGCCGATATAGTATTTTTGAGGGGGAAGGCACAGGGAGATATAAAGAATTCAATCTTTTGGATGATTTAGAATTCCAAGTCACCAGAGGCTGGGTGAAAGTCGTTATGGTGGCCAGACAGTCTCGAGGTAGAATGAGGAGCCCTGTCACTGCCATGAACTATGAATGGAAAGCCTGTTGCAATCAAAAAGAGGAGAACCTGGGATCTGAGCCTGAGGACTTCAGAGAAATCCAAAGCAACACAGACCAGGGGACCACCAAGTGTTTGACCCTTGAAGAATTAGAGGACTAGAGAGATGCGGTGTCCTCCAAGAGACTGTCTCATTTGACAGTCTTCTTGACTCTGCAACGAAACACAATTTGTTCTTTCAGCAAACTGTCAAACTTTTCTTCACTGACAACCAACGTGCAAGTCTGCTCTTGAGGCAGCCAAGCTTAAGAGTTTCTGACTTGGAATCCTAGAATGCCAAGTGTGGTCATTTCACATGCTAGCCCCCCATGTCTTTTTCTGTCAGATATACCACCACCACGAGGGACCTAGCCCCTCTCCTGCTGACACCCAAGGTGGATTCATCGATCACCAACATGTTCTAATAGGTCACACTCAACTGTTTCACTACCATGCAATGTCTTACCATTGGCTCTAGTACTTCTTCCTAGACATTGTTTACTCCAATTTTGTCTTTTGTTGACTTAAAATGTCAGTAGAGTTCCTGGTGTTTAAAGTTACATTTTATGTGCTGTATACTTATAACTTGGTTAGAAATAAAGACAGTTTACCATGGCTATTTCAATATACAGTGCAAAAGAGGCTGAAAAATACATGAATAATAGTCAGATAACTATATGTGGTAAGTATTTTTTTTAAAAAAAAAAAAAGCTTTCTTGTCCTTGCCAATGCTATCCTTTTCTTTGCCCTAGGTGGTCTTGCAATCTGAGTTATGTCAATCTGAGAAATGTCTCCTCCAATTGTTATTACTGTCATGAACAATGTCATCTAATAATAAGATAGGCTAATAACAGTCACCCTTATGCCCATTGACTGACAAACCTCATGAGACTCCTGAGATTTGAATCATATATAAACCAATTCCACTTGTCAAACCAGAAAGGGACCCGACACTGAAATCCTGGCTGACACTAAGTCAGTCCCACTTTTGGTAGATTGACTGAGAATGGCCCCCATAAGCTAACACATTTGAATTCCTGGTCCCCAGTTGGTTGAACTGTTTAGGAAGGATTAAGGGGTGTGGACTTATTGAAGGAGATATGTGATTCCTAGGGGGTTCTCTCTGCCTCATCGTCGTAGATTAAGATGTGAGCCCTCAGCTATTCCTTCTCACCACCATCATGGATTCTATCCCTCTGAAAACTTAGGCCAAATTAAATACTTTCTTTTTCAAGTTGCCTTGGTGATGGTGTTTTGTCACAGCAATAGAAAAGTAGCTAAGACACTACTAAATGGGTGCTGAGAAATACTTAAGGCACATGAATTTGATGGAGACCCAAAGCATCTTGATCTAGCTCTGCTTCATGGAAATACTACAAAAGGTCCCTGATAACCAACTGCTCCAAAATGTCCTACAACCATTGCTTTTCCACTCATATTGGACAACTCCAGGCCCCTTTCTTTCCTACCGTTGTCTCATCTCTTCCCCAGCTAGTACATTCTGGCTTGAAGGCAGAAGATGGTCCATGGTTTCAGAAGGGATGCCAATTTTAAGCAAATTATCATTAACAACCTATAACCTGGTGAGATAAGCTTGTAGTGAAATCAGCCAATTCTGTTTTGTTAGCTTAGGTCAATAGAACATGTATTAAGTACTTATAGGATTTTTTCAGATGACACATTTAGTCATAGACCTAGACTGTCTCTTCTAAATCTCTACAACTTCATTGAAAAGTAATGATTGCCCATTTCATGCCTAAAATGTTTTTAAAATAAAATAAAAATTTTATAATAATTTATGAGCAATATAAGTGATGAGTGTCTTATCTCTTGCCTCCTATGGACATTTCTTCATGTTTATAGTAATATAGTCTCATATGAGTTCTGCTGCCATGTTGTTCCTCTTTAACACCAAACAGGATTGTGGTGGAGAATCACGCGGATATCCCACTATTTCATTCTATTAACTGTGGAGTTGGGCATGTGATCCAGGTTAGAAACATTCTGTGCTCATCATCTGGTAGAAGCCAGCTGCTAAAGTAGGCATGGAATCAAAGTAATGCAAGCATGGCCCTCCTGTGGGTTGTAGCATATTTACAGAAATAATTTTTGTTATTTCATATATCTCATTACAATAAACATAAAGCTTTTTATAATATATCTGAGGGTATTCTTTTACTTTTGCTTATGAGTACATTTTTTATTTTTAATATTCCATATCACTCTAAATTCTACTCTGTGTCTAAGATAGAATCCATCTGTTTATAACACCTTATAAAACTCTCAAATTGGTTTCATTATCCAGATTTTTTTTCCATATCAGTGACAGAAACACAACTAAAAACATGGTGTGTCAAAGAGTTAGAGGGAGAGGAGAGAATTAAAGGGTTACATCCTAGGTTTCAGAATCAATGGAGTTTAATGTACAAAAGATGTGGGTTAAAATCAAGATAAGCAGTCAGAAGGGGAGTTTGTCAGGGAGCGACATGTGTGACAATTGAAACAGGAGTAAGAAGAGGAAGGAGAAAGACTGAGTATATAGGATGGATGAGTGGTGCTTTCCACTGAAGCTTTGGAGGTTTGGATGAGTTAACATGAGCCTGGAATAATAGCCCTAAAAAGAGTCTTGCCTATTGGTAAGAAGGCTTCTACTCCATACCCATACTGTGTTCACGCTTCAGAGCATCCCAGGGAGGATACAGCATCAGTGAGGAGGTTGCAAAGGATCCTGGGAGTTCAGTGCTAGGAATGTCAGCTAATCTCAGTTGTTGTTGTTGTTGTTGTTGTTGTTGTTAAGGGTGATCTGAACGACATGTTTACAGGTTTTGCCATAGTGATCCCCAACAAGGTCTGGGAACCTACTGAAGAAGCAGAGGGGCCAAGGGAAAAGCTCAGTTGTAAATGTTCTTGTTTTCTGAGCAAGATGACTCGGTGCTGTCTTCAAAATCTATGTAGTACCATACACCAGTACTCCCAACGCAGGGAAAGAAGAAACAGTAGATCTGCAGGAACTGCTGGCCAGCGAACACAGCCTATATGACGGCTTCCAAGTATGTCTCAAAAAGAGTTTGATTGGTGCCAAATGAGGAATGACACTGACCCTTACTCTAGCTTCCACATGCACATTCTCTTGTATTGGAGCACACACAAAACTGTCCCTCTCCCCTTGTCTTCCCTCTATGCACACACGTGCTCGCACACACACACACACACACACACACACACGGAGAGAAAGAGACACATACACAAAAAGCACGCACACACACACACAAAAAAAAACCCTCAAATGCTTAGTTGGCTCAGTACTGGATCTGAAAACTGAAGCCAACATTTTCAGCTCGCAGTCCTTTGAATTTTCTATCATCCCATCCTCTCAAGCAGATGTTCTTGTTTTCATAAGCTCTGCTTCTTGTCTGACCATGCTGTCCATTGTGTACTGAGAAGTTCAAGGTTCCTCCTCGGAAGGCTCAAGATTCTTAAGTCTTGGGCCTGCTCTGGGAAGACAGAAGGGAAAAAAAAGGTCCAGCCAAAGCAGTAGGAACCATGAGATATCTCCCTCAGCTGGAAGGTGACATGTGAACATTTAAAAAATACATCATCCTTTAGCCTGATGTCACCATAAATCTTAAAATCTTGTCTAAGTAGAAACATCCCATCCCGAACATAAACCAGTGACACAAACAGCTTCATAGTCTTCTTTTGAAAAGTCCCATAGGCATATTCCTCGTGAACACAAGAGCTCCCGTCCAGCTTTTCCCCATCTTTGTGTTACGTTTATAAATTTTATATTAACAACCAAGAATGACACACCACCTGTAGAGATAAGCAGTCTAGTATCTGCCCCTCTGCTGAGCTAGGAAGGGCTACCTACCTGGGTTCCTATCTACCCACCTGGCTGAGCCACAGCCTTGCCTCTGCCCACCAGCAGGAGACAGCCATCATGTCAGGCATGTCAGCATGCTGACAAGGAGAAATAGCACCCTTTGTTTTATTAGTTGGAATCTGAAGTATGAGAAAAAAACATATTGTGGTGTAGGCCGGTCCTGCTTCTCTGGAAGTCTCCCCAAGGCTGGAATTGCTCATGGAAATAGAATCATAAATCACTGAAGGGGCCACTAATCCCTGAAGATGCCTGATTCATCCTTCTGACACCAAAGCTTTGTGGCGCTTCGAGCAAGCCTCTGCCTTTATGTGTAGGGGTGAGGATGAGGAAGGTAATTATGATAAAGCTTGCAAGAGGAAAGCCGTGCTAGTACATCACAAACACGGCTTGTATACTTCCGTTCACTCCATCCATATATGGTTATCAGAAAAAGAGTCATGTAATCATAGGATATTCAAAGCCCTTTCTTTAATATTGTTTCATACACATAACAGTGTGGTCTTAGATTATTTTGGTGCCAAGTGCAGAGTCAATTCTATTTACAAGAGACCTTCAAGTCTAACTCAAAGTGATAGTAAAAATGGATGACAAAATAAACCTTTTAAATGAACACAGCAGTTTTAATAAGGAATCTTCTTTTGTGCATATGTATGTGTGCATGTTCTTATTATATAGGCTCATATGTATATAAATTTGTGTGTGTGTGTGTGTGTGTGTGTGTGTGTGTGTACATGCACATGTACTTAGGGAGCTGAGACTGACAGTGTCTTCCTCAATTGCTCTCCACCTTACATATTGAAGCAGCTTCTCTTGCTGAACCCAGAGCTCACTATTTTGGCTAGTCTAGCTAGCTAATTTGCTCTGAGAAGGCTCTGTCTTTTATATGCTAGGCCAACAAACCCACCCAGTGTGTATGCGGATTTTTGGGATCCCAATTCTATTCCTCATACTTGCAGGGCAAACACTTAATCCACTGAAGCATCTCTCAAGTCCTGTTAAGCAAAATCTTAAATGACGTCATTTACGCTACGAAATGCATACTGTGCATATTACCAGTTTAGCAATAGTTCATTTTAATGCTAAATTATAGAATTTCCGGTATGTGACAAATGCTACTGACTTTAATGTACTACATCAATGAATCTGGCATAACTCTACAGGTGAGCGCTGTCACTGTTTTGTAGAAGATGTTAGTGAGGCATGGGTTATTTATCTAATTGTCACAGAGCTATGGATTACTGGAAGCTACATTACAGTGGGCCAACCCCATTTCAGTTAAAAACCAACCATGCCAGTTGTTTTAGATCTATCTCCTTTCAAGATATCCCAATATCATCCCTAAGCCAACACACTTTAATTTACTTAAAGAACGCTGCCTGAATATTTTCATGGTATCACTCACTGAGCCAGTACCAGGATCCCATTGATGCATTAGACTAAGTTCTTTTAATATCTTGGGCAAGTCTGATGTGGGCTGTAGGGTTTACTAATGATGCCAGTCATTTACAGCTATACTAAACGTAACGCTTAAGCCTGAGCTATGCAAAGAAGGAAAATGCATGGTGGATGCTTGAGTATAAAGTTTCAGTTACACAAGACAAACATGTGCTAGAGATCTCCTGCACAACGTAGAACCTAGTTAATAACACAGCACGGAGCACCTTAACATAAACTAAGATGACAGATCTCTGGACTCCTTTAAACTAAAGCACTTATTAGTTCTAACAGTACATTACATGTGATCAAGGTCTCTCTGAACAATGCTGCCAGCCAACCTTCAGGCTGTCCAAGGCAGGTATCATTCAGTCACCAGCATCCACTTACCCAGACATCTGTAACATATTCTCTCTTTATGTGTACTTGTTGATCAATACTTGGAAAGGAATGAGTCATTTCCATTATAAGGTACTGGATGGATTCTGATATAGATTGTATCAAAGATGCTGATCTAGCCAAATATGAGCTCACTGGTCTTAACAGTTAAAAATCTCACTACGTTATAATCAAACTCAAAAGTCCTCAGAAAACCCTGGTAATTCTTGTAAAAAGTTTATCCTGACCTTAAAAATACTATGTATGGAAGATGTCATTCCATATCTTAATATTTCTTCATGGACTGGAATTTTCCCGCTCTCAGACATGAAACAAAAAAAAAAAGAAGGAAAACATTAACATTGACCAAATGCCTGTCATGACATATGTGTTGCCTTGACAAAGCCCAACCATCCTTCAATATCCTTATCCAAGGCAAGCAACACGATCCAACCTTTACATTGATATATGTGAAGGTTGTGGTAACAATTATAGACAAATTCCTTCTTTTGTGATATTATACAATTGATTTGAATTATTTAAAAATACTTTTGTTTCTAAGGTAACCATGGGATTCACCAAGGTACCCAAGGTATCCACAGGATCCACTGGGATACCCAAGCTATCTACCACAAGAAGAGTCAAGATTTCATAAGCTAAGCAGCTTCATAGATACTACAAATCCAGAAGGCATGCACTTTCGGTACTATTCACATGTTCTTGAGACACCCTGGCAGAATGGTGACTCAATATTAACTTTCCCTTACATATATTAGTATAATGTCAGCTGCTGTCACAACCCACACAATTTATATGTTTCTTAACCATGTTAATGGTACTGTATGGAATAAACAGTCTTCTAGACTCTCTCTTCTACCTACTGTATTCTTATAATACAGAAGAGCAGAATCCCTGCCACTTTTACAGTTATTCACTCCATTTGCATCAGTAAAGAAAGGAAAAGAGCAAGTAACAGACAAAAAGTTACAATGAATATATTATTTTCACTCCCAAGTTAGAAGTAACATGGTTAAAATGCTAGCAAAGGGGTGGGGACAAATGTCACGGAATAAGAGGAAGTAAGCTTCTTTAATAAATAAATAAATTTAAAAAAGAAAAAAATAAAAAAGAATGCAATCCTGTCAGAAACAATATAGGTACAGACATATTTTAGTATTCATACTATTAATAGTATCTCCAACTTGCTTATTTTACAAATTTCAACTTTCGTACCAATCATTTAATTCAGAAACCCCTAGAGAACTTGCAAAAATTATCCTAGAGAATGGAGAAAAGGATTGGCAGCTTAAAAAAACAACTGACAACTCTTGCAGGGGACCTCATTTCAATTCCCTGCATCCAAATGATGGCTCACAAATATCTGTAACCATAGTTCTTCGGTAATCCTATGTCTTCTTCTGACTTCCATGGACACCGAATGTGTGTGATATACAGACATATGTGCAGGCAAGCATATACATAAAATAAAATTTAAAATATTATACAATACTGATCCTAGATTCACTGAAGAAGTCATTTCAAGATTTGTTGAACACATTTCTGTAGCGTGACAAGGGCATTTCTGCATATGCACAATGTTGAATAATATCCCTGAAGCCAATAAAAATAAAGAATGAAAGTTGCTTCTGAAGGAAATGGGTAAAGGAAAGGAAACTACAGGAATCAAGGAAGACATTCCAAGAAGGAAGCAATCAAAGGCGTTGAATACCTAAGAGTCTAAACAAGATAATAAAGGAACTTTTCTCTATCCTGTGACTTGAGTGAGTTATCCTTCCAGACTTCTGAGAATTAAATTTTATTCATTCAAAGAAGCCCTATAATGACTAAAGGTTTAAGATACTCATTGATAAGAGTGCAAACATTGTCTTGAGTTAGAAAGACTATTGACTGTGGTGATCATCAAAAGATTTCAGAATGGGGGAAATACTGGCTTTGGATAAACATAAGGGATGTGATTAGAAGTCCATTGTGCCTAAGTTATCCTCCAACAATTTGGTACTGCTTCACAGTTCTAAAGGGGGTTGCACCTACAATTGACAAGTTAAATATTATCATTCTGCATGTGGATTTGGGATATGCAGATGAGTGAGACTGCCTGGAGAGAATATGTAGCCTGGGGGGGGTGAGAGAAATTATTTATGTGGTTAAATGAAGAAAAATCTTTTTTGATTAGTCTACGGTGGTGCTGGGTGAAGGGATATGGGACAAATAATTATGGAGTTGACTGAAACTTTTGAAATCTCCGTTTTGGATCTGTGTGTATCCTACAACTCCGGCTTGCTTTTTCTGCCCATATCTTTCACAGAATGCACTAGAAACGGCTACAGAGAAAGTTGGCTGTGGCTTTCCTCCCCTCCCACTGATGGTAATTCTTTTCCTTTTGACTTCATTTCTTGGTAAACGGCATCGGGCTGCTGTAGTCATTCCCTGAAGTGTTAGTAGTCCTTTTCCTGGAGCTCTTATCTCCAAAGGAGACAATGTACCCATGGGGGGAAAGGGGAGCTCTTTCTTCATCCTCCCTGTGGACATCTTCCTTTCTATCAGTCCCAACTTGGAGACTTCATGAAAGAGGAGTGAATCTTGCACAAGCAACATCAAATGCATAATGTATTCTTAAACTCACAATTTTTCTGACTCCCTCGGGAGAAAACAAAACAAAATGATCATTTCCAAAGGAGAGTAGGGCCAACACCATGGGCTATCTCCTTGGAATAGTCTGTAAATAGCCTCCATATCAGGAACAAAGAATGAGCAGTTGCAAGTCAGAAAGCCGGGTCCAGCAAAACCGCCACGTTGACTTGTTATTCCTCTGGTGATGACCCTGTTGGCACTACTGAGTCCGATGTCAACAGGACACATTTATTGCTTCACACAGCCAGGCTTTGTCATGTGGAATCAGTTGACATGTGGGAGGTGTTTCATGCCTCTTTCCTTCATCTGCCCTCACTCAAGCACTTGAAGACACTAGTAACTAAACCAAACACAAATAAATAGAGAGACATCAATTTTGGACATCTTTCATAGCGCATTGCACACGATTAAACTGTATTAAAATACAGAATGGAATAACTAATGCACGTACAGATCTACTTGTCTGAGTGTAATATAGGATCCGGTTACAAAAGATTCCTTGTTAATTTCATTAAAGGAAAAAAATATAAGATAGGCATAGTAGCTCATGCCTCTAATCCCAGAACTCAGGACATAAACCAGAGGGATCATAAATTCAAGGCTATTCTGGACTGTATGTTGTAAGATCCAGTTTCAAATAAAATATCAAAGAAGAATACAAACTAATAGAATAGACTTGTGAAAAATGTACAGGATGTCAGATATCAGAGAGAATTAGAACACAATTTTTCTTTACTTCTTTTTCACACTGCGGTGGGCCTTTGGAAGTAGTACCATCTATTGTTTTTTTAATACGAATTTGTAGGCAAATGGGTCTGTGAGCCATAGTGTGGTTAATTAAGAGGAGACAAACTTCTTGCATGAGTCAAAAACAACATGGAATGATGGGAAATGCTCTGAGAGGAAGAGTGCTTAGTGTGGCTCACAGTGATACTCTCTGGAGCATCCCAGCAGATTTACCAGGACACCAACCTTGGGTGCAGAAATCCACCTATGTAAGGATCTGAATTTTAAGAGCAGTTGACAAATTTCTATGTCATTATTAGTAAACATTCAAGCATAACCCTGAGATTAATACATTTATCTTTTTCTGTCCCTATACCCAGCCTCATTTGGGCCCCTTATTGTCTGCCTGTCTTCTTTCTCACCTCTAGAAAACCGTTGCTTAAAACTGTTTTTATTCTTTTCACACATTTTTTTTCCAAGCGCTGTTGAAATTACTTTCCAGGAACAACTTAAGCTATGCTTTTAAGATTGAAGCTGGTGGAGGCGGTTAGCTCTAGCACATACGTATGCATGTCTATACTGTGTGGGCACACCTGTGTGCAGTGCACTTGCATGGGTGTGAATGCAGAGGCCCACGGTCAACAACAGGAATCTTCACAGACGGCTTCTCCTGGAACCAGGACCGCAGGCAGGCCAACTTGGCATGTATGTGTGTGCAGAGATGCCAGAATTCACACTTTGGCAGCAAGCGCTTTATACCCAACCCTGGGTCCCTCTGTCACCTTTAATTTTTTTTAAATTTTATTAATTAATTAATTTATTTATTTATTGTATCTTTTGGGAGTCAAATTGGTCATCCCAGGTAAGTGGACTCCTTTAGACAAGAAAGTTACTGGCAGCACACCTGCCACAAACCAACCAAGGACAAGTGAACAACCCTCATGATTCCTTGCCTGGTACACGGTGAGCCACATTACATCTGCCTTAAGCTACTGTATAGCCAAGTTCAAGACAACAGAAAGCATCCCCAGATCTCAGATCTTCTGCCTTATTCAGATTCGTCTGCTCCAATATCTCTTGCCCTGCCTTGCTTTACCACAGAAGCACAGCACAAAGCTCAGGCCATGCTTACTTCTTTTGACTTTGCTGAGCCTGATGTTTGCAAATGTGGTCCTGCCTGCTGCAGACTGTCAACACTAGAGTCCTCTTTCAGTGGCTCTGACCTATGTCATCACTCCATCAGCTCTGTAAATCAGCATCTCATGGGGACCTTTCGTAGAGTCAGACTTGCTACCGTTGCCCGACGAGGTCACTCATGGGTACCTTGTAACAAGATTCACTCTGTACTGTACCATTCCCTTTTTGTTTTTAGTTTCTTCTCATTCTACATTTATGCTCTAGCATACTCACTTGAAATTCTGATTGTTTTGGCAAAATTCAACTAGAGACTTTATTTTTAATTTGAAACAATGTAGAAAAATTCACCAGGAATCTGATCCAGAGAAAAACAGGCAACACTTTGATTAGTGAAGTTTCCTTTTTTTAAATATAGCAATATATGTTTTCTAAATATGTATTTTAACAAAAACGGGATACTACTAATTTTGTGTCAAAAATATGTTACTGAAAGCTGTACATTTCTAGAAAGTCTGTTACTAATTTTTATAGCTAAAATGAGGCATATTATAACTTATTTACATGCTATTTACTTTAGATTTAGTTTTTACAGTTTAACCAACAATACAGCAAGCCTCTATTTATATTTTGACTCTTGTATATTTATGCCTGTGGGTACATTCCACAAGGAAAATTTGATGTCTCAGACTGTACATCACTTTTTATATATGAACATATAACACCAAATTTAAAGTCAGAAAGCATGTTATATTTTCTATTCCCCCCTAATCTTATAGTAAATATTAATAATCATAATATTATTCATAAAATATTTTCAGTTTTTTGGCTAAGTTATCGATCTAAGCAGCTGAAAATGACCTTATCTTATTTGAATTTTATTGGACAGAGTCTAATTGGATTTTCTTTTTTTCTTTTTTTTACATTGATGACTCATATTTCCATTAATGAATGCCTTCACATTTTTTGCCTGTGCTTTGTTTAGCTATTTATGACACTTGTACATAATTTCTTTAGAAGTCAATTCTATGTCATTCATATGGTTGACAAACGTGCCTTTCACTCCCATTTTCTCTCAATTTTAGCTATTATTGTTGGAATCCTTGATTTTGAACAGGACAAATTTCATCAGTCCATCAGTGTTTTTTTTGTTGTTGTTGTTGTTGTTTGTCTGGTTGGCTTTGTTTTTGTTTTTTGCTCTCTTGAAACTTATAGACAGAAGGTCTCGATTATCTACGTTATGAAATATCTCCATTGTTTCTATTGGTTTAGGTTTAGTTGGTCTTTGACCCATCTGTGAATGCTTACATGCCTTTTCTTCCTTTTTTCCCCATGTTATAGCTGTGTGAGTCCCCGCCTTCAGATTCATCATGGCTCAAAACCCTGAGGTTCGCCTGAACAACCCTCTGTTGCTGTCACACATCCAGGTGGCTTCTTTAACCACAAGGAACTTCTGTGAGATCTTCAGTTTTATTGAGTTCTTGTATATATTAGCTCACCTGGCCCTCACACAACCTAGGAGGGATTACTGGACCCTCTACTCCAACCAAACTTTCAATGATCCATGGGGACCTTTTCCAGGGGTATAAAAGGGAGGCCTGGAGAAATTGCAAGGAACCATAAGTAGGTCCAAGAACAAGTCAAAACAAATTTCAGTCCAGAGCCCCCTGAATTCCCAAACCCAGCTGCCTCTTACAGCACATAACTTCTGCACCCCTACACATTTCTCTGCTGCACACCTCCTATTGTGTACCCCTCTTCTACAGACCAATGTGGCCTTTCTCAGGGGTTGCCCATCTCTTTAGAGTAATGATCTCAGATTAATCTTCCTAAATTAAGGTTGAATGCACACTCAGAATCCTATGGTGAATAGGAGCCTTTATCTTCCATAATTATTCTACAGGGATTGCAGGGACACCACCGATCTGCCAAACACTCAGCCCCCCTTCATGCTGTCCTAAAGGGATGGCTTGTTTCCAGTTACCACTTGCCATTACAATCAGCCCTGCGTTTCTCTTCTCTAACACCCTGTCCTTCCCAAGGCCCAATCCGAATCTCATGTCCTTCATTAATCTCTTTCTGGAAACTTCCAGTAGACATTTCATGTCTTTCCTGCTTTGCGTTCCACCGAGCACTATCTGTAACTCCCATAACTGACAACGCTTTGCTTTGTAGCTGATGCCAGGGACTTACTTTCCTTATCAGACTGTCAACTTCTGGAGTTGATGGATAGTCTCTTCTTTATGTTTTTATTACCCATCTCCCGATGCATAGGTAATCTCTGAAAAATAAAGTAACTAGTGAAGAACTGAGTAACGAAGAAAAGCCTATTGAGGAATAAAATGTGGGGTGGCTTACTTCTTTGAGAGTCTTCATTTTCCAAAATATTTTTTCCATTCATGTTTTTTGATTGCTCTACTGCCAATCAACACCCCCATGCAGAAAACTAAGCCCTCAGACTCTACTAGAACAAATCTATGGTTTATGTTATTACTTTAATTCCTAAAAATAAATGTTGATGCTCTTAGGAACGTTAGTCCTTGCATCTCAAAGAAATGTTTTCTTGCCTTCAGTGAATGAAGGGCTTGAGAATTCCCCACCCCCACATTACACAAGGATTTGCATAGCATGTGCCATGTGAGACTGTGGAAGTGACAACTGAAGGTGCCGCCTTAGACACTTGAATACACCTGATTTGTGGTCCTTGTAGGTCTACCTATAAAACTTTAATTCTGTATGCCTTGCTTCCTACCCATTACAAACACACTGCCTTTCTCTGTGGCCCTGGGGTTTCTGAACTGCCCCTAGGAACAGAAGAACACATGGTATGCCATCCCTGTGTCCAGGGAAGCCCTTGTCCTTGATGGGCATCGTCATAGAGAAGAGTAGCCTTGTGACATGTGGAAAGGATGGAATGCCCCAACAATGAAATGTTATTTTAGAGAGAGGGCTGAGGGCCAGTTTGCTAGAATTGAATACATCAGATTTCTAACATCTAATAACAGATGTTCTGGCTACAATTCACGAAATCATTTAATATTGCTTTATGCTGTGGTAATAAAAATGTCATCTGGCTCTAGCCGGCTCAGGTTGCATATCTTCCTCAAAGGGTCAAAATGATTTGATGCAGTTCCTAGATCAAAGGGGCTGATGGTGCCTGAATCTTATGGGAAAATGGACAGGATATGCTCTAAGAGGGGTTCTGTGCTGCCGCCCTAATGTGTGCTTTCGATCCAACAGCCTGAGCTATGTCTCTGATGCCCAAACTTGCCCAGACTCTAATCCTAAGAGAAAAAGAACAATTTAGGGGAGGCTCACACTTCCCTTCCATCTCACATCTGGCAGAATGAACATCTGGGGGACGCTAAAAGAGGTGGACCAAACACACAGAATGTGACTGGCATGGCACCAGACTTTATCACCAAGGTCTTGGAGCAGCATAAGTCAGTAGAGATGATTTGGTCTCTCCAAATAAGCATTGCAGGAGAGTTGGAATTATCCACTGAGGTAGGGAAGAACAAATATATCTAGTGAAGCCTGGCTATAAATCAGGAGACTCAGCAACCTGAAGACATAGTGGCGTTGCCAAGATGACTTGAAGATTGAAATAGCAGTCTAAGGGAGATAACAGTAAAGCAAGGGGATTTCTTATGCTCAGAAAATATCTAAGGTAAAAACCAAACAATGGATAAGGTGGAAGTACAAGATAGAAATGTTTGGGGTCTCTTCCAGAAACAAATTAAAGAGAAATAAAGGGCAACCCAGGGCCTATAAAAATGAATGTGTTTCACAAGTTTTTAAAGAGTGAAAATTCCTCCTCAGACACCATGATACCAATGTTTCATAAAATGAAAGACCAATACTGATTATCAGCAATGGCCTGACCTAAGCTGTTAAATCCTACATCGATCTACGGTATGGGCTCAGGATCCCAGAGGCAGGGAGTGATGACTTTCCATCTTTATCGTCAACTTGACTGGGACAGAATCAGCTACATGTTGTACATCTGGGTGTGTCTTCAAGAGTGTTCCTAGGGACATCTAACTGGGAGAGGAAGACCTACCCTGAATGTGACGGCATCATCCCATGAGCTGGGGCCCCGAATTGAATAAAAAGGAATTGAAGGAAGAAATGTACGCAGTGTAATCAGCCACTTCATGTACCCACCAAGGGATCTGGAATTGTAAGTCAGAATAAGCCCTCTTTCTTTAAGTTCTTTTGCCATGTGTTTTGTCTCAAAGTGCAATATAAATGCTATAGAAGCTAAGAGGATAAACACTGGAGTCAAATTAACACCTGTAGCAACAACAGAAACGAACTCTAGTGTCTCAGAACATAGCAAAAATTGATTAGGAAGATGGTGTGACATTATAAAACTGCTGCACCGCTGGAAACAGTTACCAGAGTAAACAGATAAGCCACAGAATAAGATAAAAATCTTTGGAGGTGCTTGACTGAAAAGGAATTAATATTCAGAATATAAAAAGAATGCAAATACCAAAAGAAGAAATAATCCAAATTACAAATGGGCAAATTAATTAACCAGTTTAACACACACACGTAACACAAAAGAATAATAACAGTAGCAACAACTAAAAGTAGCTGCAAAATGTGGGGGGGAAATGTTCAAAATCCTTAACTGTCAGGAAGATGCAAATTAATTCTACCTTGAGCCTCTTTCTTTCCATTTATCTTTGAAAACTCTATTTATGTGCACAATAAAATTTCATCATATTTACCCCATTTCACTGCTTCAATTCCCTCCATATACTTCCATTATTTTCATGTCTCTGGGGGGAGGGGGTTGTGGGTGTGTGAAAACCCACGAAGTCCAGTTGGTGTGGCCCTGATGTGTATGGGTCAGGCCATCCAGTGGAGCATGGGAAACCTATCAGGGCTATAACATCAATAAAGAATGATTTCCTTTTTCCTAGCAACTCTCAGCTGCCAATAGTTCCTCATATGGAGTATGACCTTGAGATCATCTACTCCACCAATGCCAAGAGTTTGACTGCTGGGAGCTAATAAGGGGAATAGCCATGCGACATCTACAAAGCAGCACCTCACAGCATTTCTCCTTGTCTTCTAGCTCAGATACTCTTCCTTCCTCCTCTTCTGCTATGGTCCCCGAGCCTCCTAGGGATGGGGCTGCCTGTAGGGACCAGTACTCAGTCTCTTATCTACAGCACAGGAACCAAGCACACATCTCTCCATGGACTGCTGACATGGCAGGAGGAAACTTCTCTGGCCACGGCTGAGAGCAGCCTAGGTCTGTCAGAGCCAGGATCTGTGCAGACTCAAGAAGTCGAGAGTGCTACCTTGAGATTCTATTTCACCCCATCAATGTCTAGCATTAGGAAAACAAAACCATGGAAGTTGGTAAGGATGTCTGTGTAGCAAAAGTAATTGAGCAACGTTGACTAAAGTATAAACTAGTTCACTGTGGAAATCAGTATGGCAAAGACTCAAAAAAAGCCAAAAAGAGAACTAGAATATGATCTTCTGTATATGTAAGGAAACAAAATCAGCATGCATGCCCAAACACACATGCTTACTGTAGCACTATTTACCATAGCCAGGTTATTCAACTGCTGTGGTACCTACTGAGAGGTGAATGGCCAACGTGTAGCTTACATACACAATTATTATTGGTATTAGTATTATTATTCTGCCAAAAAAGAATAAAACTACATAATTTGTAGAAAATATTGATCAATTAGAGATCATATTACACAAATCAGCTAAATTCATAAAGACAAACCTTACATGTTTTCACTCATGTAGAATTTAGATTGTTTATTAAAAATCTTACAAGGAAGTGAAGGTAAGTAGTTGGGAAGAGGAAAGGTACCAATGAAAGGGGGCAAGAAGAACAAGGAATGTGGAGGTGGTGAAAGGATTATAGATACACATGAAAACATCAGGATGGGATGACATATTCTATATAATTACTGTATGTTGATATTGTAAACATTGCAAGATTAAAGTATTAATACACACATAACTAAAAAACATTTCCCAAGTGGGAGAAAGTAGAAAGCAATCCAAGAGTTACACCTTAGAGGACCTGGCTAAAAAGGCACTTGCTCTCAAGCCTAAAGACCTGAGTTCAACTCTCAGGGTCCCCTAACCTCCTCACATACATAGATGCAGACTCGTGCACAAGAAATAAATACATAAAATGCAAAGGAGTAGCTAATGTCTAATGCTAAATGTAGATATTGAATGCTAACTGTCCTTCCTTCCCTTGCCCTTTGAACCAGGTAGTCTCTACCTCCAATTAGCTCATGAAGATTTCCAGGGAAAGAGCAATACTAGAAACAGTTTCTGTGGTTTACGTTTGAAGTGTTCTGGTGTTGTGTCTTAAGGGTGGTGTCAGGTGTAAAGTGAAGGCTACTGGGAAATTTCTGCCATTAGGGATGCACTCTTGAAGGGGATGATAGGACTCTTGTCCCTTGTTTCTTGCTGTCTCTGGCTTCTCAGGTATGGGGTGGGTGGTTTGTCTTGGCCACTGTTATGATACACTGCCTTTTCCAAAATAGAAAGTAAGCAAATAATAAACTGAATTCTCTAAAACTGTCAACTAAAATAGTCATTTTCTCTTTGTAAGCGGATTATCTTGGGTGTTTTCTTGAGTGATAGGAAGCTAATAGTCATCAATGTGAACAACTTATTTGGTTCTAAGCTCTGTCAGTTGAGTTTTGGAGCTTTTGTTTTGTTTTCTCTTATAACTAACTTTTAATACAATTATTTCCTTACCTGTCTAAGATCACACTGTTTATGAGGCCAGTAGGACCTACATCGTTTCCCCATGACACCGAATCCCTGCTTCCAACCATTAACTGGAGGAGCCAAGTTGATTTCTGTGAGCCTGGGAAAACTTCGGGAAACATCAGACCTCTTCCTCTAGATTCCGACACAGGTGGATAATGGCTTTTTAAAAGTCTCTCTCTAAGGATGCTGACTTGATATATTGGAACACAGTCCCGGAAGCTGGATGTTAACTGCCCAGCTATGAGAACAAAGAAGCCTGCAGAGGTGCCCACCCTGACCCCACCTGAGACCCTTTGTGGCTCTGCCTGGTGCAAAGATGCACGGGAGGACTTCCAGTGATGAGCAGGGGTTGCAGATCTCCATGGGGTCCAGTTAAATCCCACAGAACTCCAGCTGTCTGGTGATGGGGTTTCTGGGCCAAGGCCAAGGCAATGGTCTGCTCCTCACAGGTAGTCTTCCCATTTCTGCCCCCCCCCAGGGTGTATTCAATAATGCACTTCTCATCCTGAAGCAGATGGAAAAGTGTTTTAAAAGGTGCCAGGTTTATTTATGGAAGCATGAGCCTGCATTTAAGAGATGCGCTTTGCCAGGGGGTAATGTGAACTCTCCAAACAGGAAGTGTGCTTTACTGCCTCTTTATTTTATTGCCGTATCAGCTGCCCAGAGCTGAGGAATCCTTCCTCTCAGAAATTATTTATTTTCTAACTCCTGAACCAGAACATCTTGACCATCACTGTGCCTGATTCCTTGCAGCCAGAGTCTCAATGACAAACACGTGCCTTGTGCCTGCCGTCCTCGGGGCACCACCGACAGCACTGGGAACTGACAGAGGGGGAACATGATGCAAGAGTCTTGATTTCCGTGTAGATGAAGAAGCTGAAACAATGAGATCAAATGAGATGGTAGACATTGTAAATTGCTTTTTAGAATACTGAAGAAAGGACCCACTCTTCTTCTGTATCTCAAGACACTTGGAAGTAACCACCCCCTCCTGTCAGCATTAATCCATATGGAATCCTAGTGGAAGGAAACAGCTCATCAACTTGAACTTGTCATTTTTGCCACCGGTAATGATAATGAAGAGAGAGAACAGAACCTACTGTGTTCTTCAGCTTATGGCCCTGACCCTTCATCGTTATTCCAGTTGTGAAGACATGAAAGGTCCTAATCCAGGCTTTATTAACTAAGCCAATGATAACCAGCTAGAAGCACTTTTGATATCAGTAGAATAGCCCTGTGTACAAAGGGACAAGAGCAGAGTACAGAAACCTTACATCTTGTTACAGGCGCTATCAAACCAAGAACTGAGAAGGAGCCCAGTGAGACAAGAAATAGACTTGCCATTCAAATGCACTTAAAATATTCAGAGACCATTAAACAGACTCTAGGTAGAAATGGATAACATATACATGCATAGAAACACACACACATCTGTATGCAAATCTGTATGTGCAGAGATGCTTCCACGATCTACCTTAGAAGGGACCTAGCACTTCTTTCAGTTTGAAGAAGATTTTCCCATCTAGTCTGTGGGAATCCTTCAGAATAGGTATGCTTTCACACTGGGCCTTATGGAACTTGTAGACCTAAATTCCTGGGAGGAGCTCTCAGGAAACACAAGTGTTACAATGGCACCACCTTCTGGACACTCCCAAATATATCTTTTTTTTTTTCTTTCCCATATTACACTCATAATTCCCTTTTGCCTATGACAAAGTCTATATTCCATGGCAGTCGAGCCTTGTATGATACAGCACAGCTCATGTTCAGGTGCCATCTCTTCATACTCCATACATGGGTGAGCAGTGCCTCCCTGAATAAGTTAAAACCTTCTTGCATCCTCATTCTCAAGTGGATCAATACAAAGAGGTGAATCAAGAAGGGAACTGCAGATTGTTTCCAGGCCTCAGTCCCTCAGTCATGGAAGGATGAATAAGAAAAGGAAGCTTTGATGTTTATAAAATACAGGTCATAAGTGCATATGACAACCTGAACTTTGGTCTTCTTGGTAGCAGGTAGAAATTTAAATAGAAAAGAAAGTAAATAGGAAAAAGAAAACAGATAAAAGGATATAGATATAAACTCAAAATGTCCATAGCAAAAGTAAACATGAAGAGGCTGAGGATATGGCTCTGTGGGTACAGCACTTGCTATATACCCTGTTTTTGAATCCCCACAGGCTAAGTAAAGCCGGTACAGCTATATACACCTGTAATTTCACTGTTCCTTAAGAGAGATGGGAGACACAAACAGGAGAATCCTAGAATCCCACCGTCCAGCTATTCTGGGGCTCACAATAGTGAGCAACAAACAGACCTTACCTCAAATGAGGTACCAGATGAAAAGTAACATCTAACACTTCCCTCTGATTTCCACATGTTTACAGAGGCATGTGTATGTCTTTGAAACACACAAAATAAAACATAAAAAGTGACTCAAGAAATTCACAAATGACAAACAATACAATGCTATGATTGTCCACCAAACATCCGGAGGTTATTATTGAAATGATGATATGTCTTGTTGCCTGGGAAACAGGCAGCAGTTATGCTTACACATGACATCATCTCTAAAGGGGAATGTCTGAGTATATACCAAGAATCTTAGAAATGCAGTTATAATTTAATCTAGAAATTCTGTTTATAAAATTATTTCCAGTATATATCATTCTTCAGTAATACCTGCTAAAATGATGATCACTTTACTACTAATTTTGGTATAAAAATGTGAAATAAGTACTTGAGTAACCATAAAGGACTGTTATATATAATCATTAAAGTTGATAGCAAGTAGACATATCTCTTACATGTCAAGGGTTTATATGATATTATTTGGTGAAAAATAATCATATTCTATTTTTGGCTTTAAAAAAGGTACAGTGATAAATAACTATCACAAATATTAAAATATTAAAAAATATTATAGTGCCTTACATAGGAACTATAAACGTAGTTACATGTTTTAACCTGACAATCTTAATACAAGAGTTCTGTCCAAGTGGTATGACCGCAAAAGAATACTATCATGTTCAAACATCCTTTCTCCTGAGTACTAATAGTACTCCGGAGGCACTTGGTTCGCAAATCTTGTTGGTTTCAGGATGCGCTGACATCTCTTTTAAGATATGCTGAGGACTTCCTCTGGCTATAAGTAACAGAACCAGAAGGGTGAAAATTTAGGGGGCAATGTAAACATCCAGGAAGAAGTGAATAGTGAAGTAAGCCTAGAATATGTGTTCAACAGAAACTGATGTCATTAAAATAGCTTAAGGCAACTGCATGGCAAGACAGTGAGTGCCAATGGCATAACGCGGTGAGAGGAAATATAATAAACAGCTGGGTTTGTGTGGCTGTCATTGCATAAAAACAATTTTGTAACATAACATCTGTACACAGAAGAAAATGGTCCAAGCAGGCCTGGACCCTACTGCAGTTTTGTTCAGGGTAAGATCACCTGTGCAGCTCGTGGGGACTCAGCCGCTGGGCTGGATGGAAGAATGGAGTGCCCAGGTGTCATGTGTGATGGGAAACTGGGAAGATGAAGGCTTGAGCAGAGGCAGAAAGATCTCTGGTCCCCAGGCTGCGTGCTAGACGAGCTTCGTCACAGGAAACTTGATGCTCAGCTCCCTTTCTCAAAAGACGAGACGTCTTTACTCAGAAAAAGAGAGGCACACTCAGTTCTGATGTATGAGAAAACATGTGTGCCTCTAACATTGTCCCCATACGTCAGCCTCAGTGACTAAAGACTTTATACCAGGAACTGAGGTCGTTCAGTTTATACATCTTAATCCATTTGTAATTTCCCCTACATGCCCTGTGTTTTAACTGATAGTCCAACCCCCCTTGAAGTGGTCTGGAGTACCCAGATCCAAATAAGAAAGAGATTTAAAGAAAGAGACAAATTGGGCTTTGGCTGAAGGGAGAACCGTGAGCCAGCCCAGGGCTGCATTCCCTGGAAAGGCAGATCCTCCAAGGACATGCCTCTGCTCTCAGAAAGGTTGGCCTGGCAACTCGCTCACACACTCCACTTGGAGAAAACTCTTTTCAGCACTCGCCAAAATGCCGGTCTGGGCTCCTTTCGCCTAGCAGCCTTGAAAGCTTGCACACATTTAGAGAAAATACTTTCAAATGACTCTGGGGTTCTGCTTTATGTTTCACGTTCCTTTGAACTTATTACCTCTTTACAATGTCCTGAACTATTAGTTTGGGAACATTTAAACTTAATGACTATATGGAAAGTAAACCAACACTTTGAAGTTTCCCAAGTCATTCATTTTCCCCTTTCATACACAGGAGGTTAGAGAAGGCTGGACGATGCCAGACTGAGTCAGCTCAGGAATAAATAACTTATTTGGGGGTCTATGTAGATGGTTGTTCTGGGGTGGGGGGAGAGGGTAGATCAGTTATGGAATGTCTAAGACAACCAAAGCCATGATTAATGAGGGTCAACTTTAAAATGGGGGACACAGAGATATGATGACTTCATACAGAGAGCAGTGTCTGTCTGACCTGGGCTACCCAGACACGAACTCCAGAGGCGCTTGGTTCACAAATCTTGTTGGTTTCAGGATGCGCTGACATCTCTTTTAAGATATGCTGAGGACTTCCTTTGGCTATAAGTAACAGAACCAGAAAGGTCATAAATGCAAGGATGATGGCCATTAAAGAAAGCCGGCAAGTGTGTCCAGAAAGTCAAGGCTTGGGAGTTCCAACTGGGTGTCTTTGGGGGAATGTGCTCTTCCATATGATAATTCCACATGCTATAACATTTTATCTTTGCTTGCTTCCTTTTTTCTGTAGATAAGATCTTGGACACTACTGTGGGATAGAGTTCCCTGTAATATATAATAGACTTAGAGGTGGATATAGAGCCAAGAACCCAGAGAGACATGCTCAAACTGGGTTTCTTAGACATTCCAATAGATGTTCAGGGGAAATGGAAGCCAACTACAAAACCCCTCCTAATTCTCATCAAATAAACAGCATAGCAGTGTGGCTTAAGGATCAAATCTCTAAAACATAAGCTAGTATTCAGTAGAAAGCCAAGAAAACTACTCCTCAATCTGATTTCCATTTCCAAGAAAAAAGCCAAATATATATTCATTGAGCGCAAGTTTATGCATTGAAATGTATGCTGAATATATAGAGCAAGAATGTCTTCTCTCAAAGACGTGATTAATATATTTAGATGATGAGGAATGAGTGGGGCCCTGTTGTTATTCAGTCATTGACTCATCCACTTGTCAAACACCTGTGTGGGCATCACACTTTAGTATATAGATATTGGTACCAAATGGTGATAATGCAAAGTTTCAGTTCTTAAAAAAATTTATATTCTAGAGTGAAGAGATAGATAATAAATAGCAAAAATAGATTATCTTATTTGTTAAAAGCAGTAAAGAAGATTGAAGAGGAAAGCAAAGCTGAGGATGAGTGAGGATGGAAATGAGCAAAGGGCCTCTCAATTAGAACACATTTAGGCTCAACTGTAAAGACAGATGTATCAAGATAATGGGAACTGCTGAGTTTATGCAGGGCTTTCCATGTGAGCATGGCTATTCAAGAATTTATACAAGCACAGCAGGCTTACCAGTGACTACACAACTGAAGATAATGGTTCCTGGGTTAGGAAGAAGGTAAAAGAGGGTAAAAGTAGTCATAGTCAGAATTCCTTATTTACTTGTATGAAATTATCAAAGAATAAATTTACCAAACACAAAGGTAAATGGGGAGAGTGTTTCCAGAAAAAGAAATGGGACCTGGTGCTAGAATGTATTTATTCCTTCAGAAAGCAGAAAACAAGGCCCTGGGGCTGAAGCTAACATCCTACAAAAAGAGAGAAGAAAGGTGGTTTCAGAAAGGACAGGGATCATGTGATCACTACTGGGTGAGAGAAAAAGAATCAGGGTTTTATTTCAGGCACAATAACAACTACAGATCTTATGGAAAGAAGTGACATACTTGACAAGTTCAAAAACTCTCTTCGCTGTATAACAGTTTCCCTGCAGATAGAAACATTTCATTCTCCTTAAGCAGAAAGGTAAAAGACTCAAAATAGCTTTAGGAAGTTCCTGAAAATGATGAGATTCACTAGACCCTTTCCAAATAGGCAATGAAAGCTGAGAGTCTATCTCAGCCAAATCAAGAAGACTTTGAGGCCAGACTGACCATTGCCTGAAAGAAGCAAAAACCATCCCAGCTGCTGGGAAGAGGTTTAGACCCCTTGAGATACTCTTCAACCTGTTGAGCTACTTGCAGCCTTCCTCCTGTGCAGTGTGCTCCAGGTTCTCATCTCCTGTGAGCTGTCATATGTGCTAGGGTGGGTTTTGATGATGTAGCTGTCTTTGAGTCATTTCTGTTCCTGTAAGTAGCCCTTCGCCTATCTTCGTGTAATTAATCCAATAAAACTCACAGGTTCTTAGGGTTGGATTTTGGGAGTATCCGTACTTTGGGCTATGAGTTCAGTATCTGGGGGTGAACAGACATGTGCTGAGTCTCCCCAGGAAATGTGTTGTCATGCAATACTGTTCTGTAGGGAACTCATATGGGGAAAGTTCTCAAAATTCTTGAAAAGGATATCACAACTGTTCAAGTAAGAAAGGCAGATGTACAGAATGGGTTAGAACAGTAAGATAAAGAGAATCTAGATAAGATTGACAATAGAGCCCATACAATTTGCTGAAGAACTGAAATATGTCTTTCCACAAGGACCAGTGACATTCCAAGGGATGAATGACAAATATCTGTATGCTTTTTAGATGGTTGCATGAACCTAGAGTGGAATATCACTAAGGGTTCAGGTGGTTTCTCAAAGCTTTCTAAGATACAAACCTGGCCATGATTTTTTTTATTGATTTTTAATGAGTTCTACATTTTTTCTCTGCTCCCCTCCCTGCCTCCCCCAAGGTCCTCATGCTTCCAATTTACTCAAAAGATCTTGTCTTTTTCTACTTCCCATGTAGATTAGATCTATATATGTCTCTCTTAGGGTCCTCATTGTTTTTATCTAAGTTCTCTGGGATTGTGACTTGTGGGCTGGTTTTCTTTGCTTTATGTTTAAAAACCACTTATGAGTGAGTACATGTGATAATTGTCTTTCTGTATCTAGGTTACCTCAATCAAAATGATGTTCTCCAGCTCCATCCATTTGCCTGCAAAATTCGAGCTGTCATTATTTTTTTTTGTCTGTGTAGTACTCCATTGTGTAAATGTACCACATTTTTCTCATCCATTCTTCAGTCAAGGGGCATTTAGACCATTTCCAGGTTCTGGCTATGACAAACAAAGCTGCTATGAACATAGCTGAGCACATATCTTTCTGGAATGATGAAGCATCTTTTGGATATATACCCAAAAATGGTATTACTGGGTCTTGAGGAAGTTTGTTTCCTAGTTTTCTGAGAAATTGCCATATTGATATCCAAAGGGGAGAAAGCATATTTAACAAATGGTGCAGGCATAACTGGATATCAACATGAGAAGAATGAGAATAGATCCATATCTATCACCATGCACAAAACTCAAGTCCAAATGGATCAAAGACCTCAACATAAAGCCAGCCACACCGAACCTTATAGAAGAGAAAGTGGGACGCACACTTGAAAGCATTTACATGTGTTGAAATAGGAGCGGCGGGGCTGCGTCCCCAACACCCCGGCCGCTTGGCTAGCTTATGCCCGAAATAACAACACACAAACTGTATTCATTTAAGAACTGCTTGGTCCATGAACTCTAACCCTTACAGGCTAATTCTTGCACCTGGACTAGCCCATTTCTAATGATGTGTGTAAGCACCCCAAGGTGCGCTTACCGGAAAGATTCTAGCCTCCATCCATCCTGGGTCGGACCTGCCTGGGAGAGCTGAGCATGGCGTCTCTGCTCCAGAGAGCAGAGCTGTTGAGTCTCTCTGGGAGCAGAGCAGAGTCTGACCTCACTTCCTCTTCCGCCCAGCATCCTATTCTGTTTATTCCACCCACCTATGTTCTAAGCTATGAGACCAAGCAGTTGGTTTATTATAATTAACCAATTACCTTCCTCCATCAGACATGCGAGACCACTTCCTAAATTTAACCCCAGTAGCACAGACACTGAGAGACACAATTAATAAATGGGACCTCCTGAAACTGAAAAGCTTCTGTAAAGCAAAGGACATGGTCAACAAGACAAAATGACGGCCTACAGAATGGGAAAAGATCTTCACTAACCCTACAAGAACTCAAGAAATTGGTCATCAAAATAACAAATAATCAAAAAAAAAAAAAAAACGGGAGTACAAACCTAAACAGAGAACTCTCAACAGAGGAATCTAAAATGGCTGAAAGACACTTAAAGAAATGTTCAGTATCCTTAGTCATTGATTTGCATTTAATCAAAACAACTCTGAGATTCCATCTTATACCTGTAAGAATGGCTAAGATCAAAAACACTTATGACAACTTATGCTGGAGAGGTTGTGAGGTAAAGGGAACACTCCTGCATTGCTGGTGGGAATGCAAGCTGGTATAGCCCCTTTGGATATCAGTGGGGCGATTTCTCAGAAGAGTAGGAAACAACCTTCTCAAGACCCAGTTATACCACTTTTGGGTATATATCCAAAAGATGCTTCATTATTCCACAAAGATATGTGCTCAACTATGTTCACAGCAGCATTATTTCTCATAGCCAGAAACTGGAAACAGCCTAAATGCCCTTCTACTGAAGAATGGATAAGGAAATTTGGTACATTTGCACAATGGAGTACTACACAGCAGAAAAAAAAAAATAACATCTTGAATTTTGCAGGCAAATGGATGGAGCTAGAAAACATTATTTTGATTGAGGTAACCTAGATACAGAAAGACAATTATCACATGTACTCACTCATAAGTGGTTTTTAAACATAAAGCAAAGAAAACCAGCCTACAAATCACAATCCCAGAGAACTTAGACAACAATGAGGACCCTAAGAGAGACATAAATAGATCTAATTTACATGGTAAGTAGGAAAAAACAAGATCTCCTGAGTAAATTGGGAGCATGGGGACCTTGGGGGAAGGATTGAAGGGGGAAGGGGAGAGGCAGGGAGGGGAGCAGAGAAAAAAGTAGTGGGTAGAATTTGATTATGTATCTAATAATGAACTGTGAGAATAATTTCTAAACACAGCTTAAAAAACATTTTTTAAGTTTACTTATCTCACCAACTTTAGTCATTCGTGATTATTTTGCAGTTTCAGATATATTTTATTTTTCTGCCAATTGTGATAATAGTGGTTGGTTTTGATTAAATCAATTTCTCCTCTTTTTCTGAAGTTGTAATGTTTTTAGGAATAGTTTTTGAATCAAAGATTTTGTGACCTGGTACCCTCTTTAGCACTGCACTGAGCTGCTCAAACTCTGCCTGTCATCTTACTCTGAAAATCAATGGAATGCCATATGCCTAGTCAGCACTCCCCACCCTGAACCCAAGGTTCGAATCCATCGCCATGTCTTTTTTGTCTCTGTAGATTCTAAGATCGTCAGAGTGAGGCTGAAACAGCTATGTCCATTGATTTGTAGGTTTGTGTGTTTGATTTGCTTTGGTCTAACTTGGAGCCTGAGATCAGGGACAGAGTGAGGGCTGTGCACGGATTTGTTCAATCAACAAACCAACACTTCATCTTCTGGTTGGGGTTCTTCAATTTCCACCTCTGGGTAATAAAATCATACAGAATGACTCTCTAAACATATATATATATGAACTTGAAAAGAAAAAAGAACTTATGTAAATTAAGGACTGTGAAATGTTATCACACTAGGACTTTTGGGTGTACCCCGAATCTCATAAGAAAACGTCAGAGATTGAGAAGTTCATGTGAAGATTGAGATGGTATTGGACTTCAGTTGTAATGAACTAAGGAACACCTTAGGTCACCCAGTGTAGAAAGGGGTAAGGAAGTATCCCTCTTGGGACTTTTAAGAAAAAAAAATTCTTGATTTTGATAACACATCATAATTTTATTGGGGGCTCAGAGTTGGATGACTGTGGCAGGCAAGGATATAAGGGTAAAAAATTAACTCAGATATGTTACCTCTGCATGTTCTTTATTTTTCGGGAGGGGGCAAAAGTGAAGTGAAAGGGCACAGAGAAGAAAAAGGGGAAGAGTAAGGAGAAGAAAAAAGGAGAGCAAGGGGAAGAAGTAGAAGTAGCAAGGAGAAGAATAAGGGGTGATCTCCACCACTTATTTTTTCTAGTTTTTGCAGACACAGTTGGAAAATTTCATAGGTGAAGACAACGATAATATGCATACCAAAATCACAAAAAGGGCAGGGAGAACTTGACACAGCAGAGTTTTGGGACAGGTAATACCACCCAGGAAAGAGCCAGTATTCAAGGGGAAATTTAAACAATTAGATAAAGTTACTAAACATCCCTGAATCCTGGATTCACCCATTCTCCTCATCCAGTCTCTTTGGTGATAATCAGCTTTGGAGACAGCCAGATTTGTTTGTTAGCGAAGGTGGGGCATGCTGCCTTCCTGCTCAGTGCCTGCCTTCTATAGAAATTTCTATGTGGTCTGTTAGCAGGTAATTTTGTGAGATTGACTCTATGTATATTTTACTGTTAGAACGAAGAGTGAATGTTATTGCTCTAAGGCCTCATGGTGTGGGGGAATGAAGCAAGATCATTTGGTTGCCCATGCAGAAGTCACACTGCTGAGGTGTTTTTTGGGGAATGAATCCCATTTTGAAGGGAAGAATCCTGGCTTCACAAGGTTTTTACAGATATGACAGTGACTTTCCTAAAAGACAAGTATTCCCGCAGCTCTGCAAAATGGGGTACCCCATAAGTTGTACACTCATGGGTCTGCCTTTATGAATCTGTCAGCTGTGCATTTACTGTATAGTCTTGTGGGCTCCAACATAATTTGGGGCTTTTAGTCTAGAGATACTACGAGACAATAAAGTTTAGTTGTAGAAATAAATTGGGGTACTTTGATCTATCCACCCTTGAGAAATGACATGCAGCCTGTAGACACAGATCAATTAAGTTCTCAGCATAGAGCCTCCTGCTTAAACTAGCAGAATCTGGACAGTCTAAGAGAAGCCAGGCTCTTTGCCTGAAATAGTTCAAGGGGTCCTCAACTAAGCTCTTTCATGTTTTATGCCCCGCTTCACCAATGATTATCCACCCTAATTCCCAGATGGTGTAAGAACATTTAGCAGTCACGACAACAAGAATATACCAACGGAAGTAACTTCATCTTGAATTTTAAATCCAATAGACAACTACAGCCTAGTCAACTTCAAGGCATTTTGATTGGAGTTAAAAAACCCAAGAACTATTTGTATGACCTCCAGAGATAAGCCCCGGAGAGTCCATCAAAGCTGGTGACTAAGTTTTCTAACATTTCAGGCACCTCATTTTGAGAGGAGGGAAGAAGAAGAGAAATGTTCAGACTGTTGATAGTCGTGTTGATTTATTTTGATTGTCTCTGGTGTGCCAAACATAGACAATAAAGAGAAGTGTGATATGGGGGAGAATAGGAATTTATGAGTGTTAGCAGTGGAAATCCAAGGAAAAGGATGATGGAGGAAAAAATGATAAGCCAGAGCTCAGGACGTATGGGCATTCATCCTCAGCTGTTTGAGTGTCAAAGTGATGTCACTCTGACTTGATCTCTCTCTCTTTCTCTCTCTCTCTCTCTCTCTCTCTCTCTCTCTCGTAGTAATGGATTGTCATGCAAACAAGTGAGCCACAAGAGTCTCTTTCCAGACAAAATATTTTAGAAATGCCTCTCTTTAACTTGCAATGGAGCTAAAGGTTTTCTTTAACCCAAATTTGTACTTTATTGGCCTCATCTCTAAGAAAAAAATGAAAAATCAAACATCCAAGGACTTTTTCCTGAGGATTCCAAGCAATTAGAAAGCTAGTACCATATAAAGTGAGGCAGATGATCCAATCACTGTGTATTTCATACAAAGTTTTAATAGCTCATCTTTCACATCCAACTTCTAAAATGTCTCCAATTGGCTGACAAAGGAGTGACATCTTCCTGCTCTTAAATCCGTGATTAGGTGACAAGGGAAGTTCCCAATATTTGCCTTCAGTTTATTTTTTCAAGTCCTTCTTTTAAAGAGGATACTTGTACAAATCACGTGTGGGACCCGAAGAGCTCTAGCAGGCCAAACATGGCAAACACAACTCTGGCAGGCCTTGCCTTTCTCCTTTTTCTTTTTCCTTGCTAAAATCTGTGAGATGACATTCCTAGAGCTAGCCACCAGGGTCTATTACCCTATTTAGTCACTTATTCCCATGAGGCCCACTATCAAGGTCAAACTATCAAAGTATGGAAGTCCAGCAATCAATAGCTCCCTTTTAGATAACCTAATTGATCCCTCCAATGAAAGCTAAACACCTCACCCTAAAACAGGGTTTCCCTTTTAAAAATTTCCATTTGCCTATGGGGACTTATCTGTCTCCTCTTTATCCAGAGGCAGTCCTTTGTCCTCCCAGGGCCAATAGCCCTGCCCCACTCTCCCTTGTTCCTTTCCTCTTCTCCTGCCTTTGTCCCTTATTCCATGCCCTCTGTCAGTGGAGAAGGCCACAAAGAAGTCCAGAAGGCCTCTAGGAGCCAAGTGTGATCCTTAACTGGCAGTAAATAAGAATGCAAAGCTATAGTTCTACGAGGATATCAGATGAACTTGGGGAAGAAACTGAGAGAGCCTTGGAAGAGATGCTTTTCCAGTTAGGTCTTCCTACGGGAAGTCTGTGACATGGTGAAACAGAGAAGCAAGAGAAGACATGCTTCAATTTGACCAAAGAAATGGGAGATAATCAGCGAACACTGCTCTTGGATTCTAACTTCATGCTAAGTTACTGCTCATCACAGCAAGTTCACATGCCTTTGCTATAACCCGGGTCCTGGGTTGGGCTACAGCAAATTTTAAAACCTCGCCACCAGTTTCTTCCGCTCTCAAGTTGGGAAACATTATAGAAGTTTTATAATTTTACACATAATACATTTTATAATTTTGCACATAATACATTTTATAATTTTGTAAAAATGTTCACAGCAGTGACAGAGCTGAGGTGACATAAGAAAATCCTCATCTACCCATCCTAACCCCAAGGACTCCTCTCCTCTTATTGCAGATTTATTTCTAACCCTTCACTTTTACTGATAAGCAGTGGCAAATGACCACTCAAACTGACTATCTTATTTGTAGCTGTATAGCATAGACACTAAGCTAATCAACACCCATGACTTTCTTCTTTTGCATTAGGTATGAAAACTTTTGCAGACTTCCCAGAGGTTGGAATTCTAGCAAAGGGGTACATTGATATACTAAGGGACAATACTTCCATGACAGGCTTTTAAGTCCCCCATAAGAGCCGGTTAACAGAAGGAAGATAGCCTGTTGACAAATGCCAAACCCTGGAAATTAAAGGATCCCAGAGCCCTAAACCACATTGTGAAATCCCACCTACCTGCTGACCATCTCAGCCAAAACCATCAATAGCATCAACACACTGGGGCTTCATTGTTCTCTGGAGTAATTGTTTAAAAGTCACATTTAACTGGTATGTAAAAGGTGATTAGGGAGATGGATCAAGGAAAGAAATAGATCAACAATTTTTTATAACTGTATTTATACACATTGGAGACCTCCAGGATATTCGTGCTAAACCTTAGTGGGTGACTCCGCTGCTGCAAGAGTACATGGAGAGGAATGTAGAGGGGGACTCTGTGTGCATGCACAGCTGTTTGTAACATTAACCAAGGCAGGCAACAAGGCCAATGCTTCCAGCCTGCCCTTGGCATTGGCTCCTTCCCCAGCAGATCTGTGGTCTACCTTGTTCCTAGGACTCTACTTTCACAGAAGGGAGAGCCTTCCTAAAGGCAATTATAAGCTCTGGGAAAGGAGCCAGAGTGCTTCATATTGTAATGGAAAATAATCCCTCTACCCTCAATCTGCACATTTTCTTTAAGGTGTGAAAAATGCTTTCCCAGCTTAGGCCGGGAGCATTCGGGTCTCCATGGGGATCTAGGCTAGGGAGGTGGGGGAGCCATGATTAGGTGAGGGAGAGAACACTCCCTGCAGTGGGTTCCAGGGGAGCAGCAAGCTTGTCATCAAATAAAAACAAGGCTTGACCTCCAGCCTGCTCACATTACAGACTTCTCCTTCACCCTGGTGCCCAGAAGCTCCAGCTCAAACTTGGCTTGCAACCAAAAAGAATTGAATGGCTCAGGGAGACTTTCTGTGGACTAGGAATCCAGAAGTGATGCAGGCACAGGAGCCCGAGGGCAAATGAGGAACAAGAGACCCTCCTGCATTGGCAGTTGAAGGCGGTAGACTAACAAGCGCAATTCCCAAGTTTGGGAGGTGCTATCAAAGCTCAAGGTAAATCATTTTTTTCAAAGGGACAAACAGGGCAGCCGGCAGCATAGTGTTTGTATTAAGTAGTGGTTAATTCTTTCATAGCTCTGTGTCCGCATTCAACCACGTCATTGTTGTATTTCCTTTGCTATTTACATTTAAGTATAATGTATTTTCATCAATAATTTTCAGGCTATGTGATTATTCTGTAGTTAAAATTATATATGAAAGAAGTGAGGCACAGTTGTTATATGACACTTGTTGGGCATTGGTTATTACTTTCGCTGGATTATGTTTAAGGTTATTTAAAACTTCAAATGAATTGGCATCAACCTATGTCCAACCTGGTTTGGGGCAACACAGAATGAGAAGAGTTAGGAGAGAGACTCAGAAAAAAAATTATAAACTTAATTAAAACATTATGAGATTTGTGTGTATATGTGTGTCTTATTGCTTTGCTCAATTTATTTGCTTTTATAGCTCAATTGCATGGCTCTTTAGTGTGAACTCTGTTGTTAACAATGTCTTCTTGCCATCTCAAAAAATTGGGCACATGCTCTAGAAATAAATGAAGTATGATTCCCATTAGAAACATTAGTTTACAACTTCTTTTCACTTTATAAAGATGTTTTCTTCTACTTTGTTATCTATAATTTCTACAAAATGATGATGTGCCTTCTAAGCCACAGACTAGCACAATATTCATTTTACTCAGAGGCAACTACAGCTTAGGGGGGCTATTACACAGGGTAACAACATGAAAACTAATTAATGGCAAGTGACTGCTCCCTGATTTTGTGTGCACCCACTGAGTGAAACTCCAGGGCTCTTGTTCTACCACAAAATGGATTCTACTTATTTTCTCCATTCATTTCCATATTCCCTTCACCAAGGGAAGCTTTCTTGCCCTGATTCACACCCATTTTCCTTGCTGCTACCATGTGGAGGGCACCCTCCAATAGTACTTTCATGAGGACATTTCATCAGGCATTGTCTAAACAGCTCATGAATTAATTTTTGCTGTGTATTGGGCTTTACACAGTAAGTCCATGACAATCTGTGTACAGAATATTTTATAAGCATCATTTTATTTGATATTTGTACTTCATTGAGGAAAGCAATTTTAACACTAGCTTCGTTTTGCATGTGAGAAAACAGGTTCACGGAGAATATTGCTTGTTCAAGATCACATAGGTAGAAAACAATCCAACTGGGCCCATGACTCGGTGATTTCCACCACTGGTGTCCTTGATTTCTCTCTTCTTACTCCTCTGCGTTCCCATTCTATGAACTGATGATGCTTATTTACCACCAAGCAGACCTTGAATACGAGTATGCCTTCCATTTCTTCTACTGATGTCTTGTTTCATTCCTTACCTCTCTGGATGCATTCATGAGGAAGAGAACTCTTTTTGAAGCAGCCATTGGGCCAATATCTCATCAGCCATGAATGACCAGCCCTCAGGGCCTCCTTTCTTACGTTAGTTTATCCAACATGTTTCTACCTGTCTTTTCACTGTTTGCTCCCTACAGCTGAGGAGCTTCTCAAGGCCACACATATATGTCAAGGGTCAGTCATTAACTTTAGTTTGATCTCACCATCATTTTTTTCATTGTCCTTTATAACAATTTTTACTCTAAAATATAATAGAGGTACCTATTTCTTTAAGTGTCTCCTTTGACCAGTTCTATAAAAGTAGTATCTATACATCTACGGACCCCTTCTAAATTTCTTTAAATAAATGAATAGGTATTTACTAAATTAGAAAAATATAAAGAAAGAAAAAAAGAACTAGTCTCAGTTTCTCAAAAGAGCATTTTTCAAATTACTTATTTCTGGACTCTTATTTTCCAAAATAACACCTGACAGAAAGTATAAGAAAGAACCTTATTAATTAAATTAAGTCATTTAAAAAGAACCCTACAAAAGTTTAATATCCAAGGATGAAATAAAACATTTTACACACCATTATGAGCACACACATACATTATACACTTATATGTTTCTTCTTTTAAACCTTTGAAATTGAGTAGAAATAAGTACAGAAAGGAAAAATCTGTTCCTAATAAGCTAGAATATTAAATTTTCACCCAGGGTGTTGGTGGATGTGGAATGAGGACTGGTCTGGAGGTCAACAAGCCCAGCTGAGGGCATGTCTCAGTCCTTCCTCAGTCACCAGCACCATCCCAGAAGATTTCCAGAGCAATTTCCCAACCTCTCTTTAAAATGGGAAATTGATGAGTTCCTTATTTCCAGCCTAAAAAGAATAATCTGAGGTCTCGGGAAGGGTGCTCATGTGCTCGCCTACATCCGAACTCCAGCTTGAAGACAATCGCATGTGGCTGACTGCGGGGCCGCATCCACATCACCAGGTTACTTTGAGTTCTGAAAAACTTGTTTACTACCTGCAGACTCAGTCCTTGTCAGCTTCAACTTTTCCTCATATTTAACACATTTCCAACATCTTTGGGCTTGCGGTACAATAAAAGGAGGTTCAAAGGCTTTGGCAGACAGTGGTCATCAGTCCAGTTTCATCTTCCTGGGCACATAGTGCAATCGTACCTCTCAGCTCTAGACTAGACAAGTTTGTGGTGTGTTGCTGGGTCTTGAATAAGGCAATAGCAGGCATCTCTTTTCAGACATAGTTAAGAGACAATGGTTTTTCTGTGGGGACCAAGGAGGTCATGGTAGCTGTCCCTTAAGACAAGACAGAAGAGAGGATGCTTTTTTATGGGGACCAAGGAGGCCACGGTAGCTGTCCCATAAAACAGGATGGTCCTGGGGTGATTTTATCAAACAGAAACTATGGCAACTAAATTAGGCTAACATACATCAACAAGAAGGCACATAATATATTATTTTAAGCTAGTGATGTGTGTGGTTTTCTTTGTCAAGCTACTTCATGATAATTGTTCTAATAGAAGTCAGGACCACGAGGGGTGCACCCACCCACGGAGACAGTGGGGCTGATCTATTGTGAGCTCACCAAGGCCAGCTGGACTACGACTGAAAAACCATGGGATAAAACCGGACTCTCTGAATATGGCGGACAATGAGGGCTGCTGAGAAGCCAAGGACAATGCCACTGGGTTTTGATCCTACTTCATGTTCTGGCTTTGTGGGAGCCTAGCCAGTTTGGATGTCC
>NW_026067922.1:5450466-5466445 GCF_014885135.2 Alexandromys fortis
GCACACATACACACACACACACCTCCAAAGAGGCCAAATACAAATGTTTTCCTACCATGATTAGTAATAATATAATGAAGGTCAGTAATAAATAGGATGAAACTATGAATCTCCTGAAATTATTATTTCACACTTAAAGATACCTTTTACATTTTTAAATGCATATGCAATTTTACAATAAAGTATAAATGGAAATTCTGAATATGTTGAATCTCTCACACACATACACACACAAAAAAAAAATCTCATTTTCTGACCAAAACATGAGACATGGTGATCTGAAGTTTTTTTTCTTTTTCCTGAGAAAGTAGGTATAGTTTATTTAGTGGGTTATGGAAGGAAAGGGAAGGGGGAGCGAGGGAGAGAAGGAGAGAGAGAGAGGGGTGGGGAGGAGGTGATCTGAATTTTTTTCAAAGGTTAGCTTTATGATTCATGCATGCCCTTTCATTCCGCCATAGTGAGCCCTAAATTACTAGGAGTCCATAGGTATTCTTCTCCAATCTCTTTGTGCTTGTTCTACTAACACTATGTTTACACAATATAATAAAAGGATAAATAAGTGACAAACTATGAAGAAAGAGCTACTGTTTCTCTCAGAACTAGATAAAGGCAACCTACTAAAACTAAATTTTAGTTGAACTAGATACAGGAAAAGCAGGATCATGCATCTTGGGACTGTTGACTGTGTTACTAAGTGACATTTGTGGCATAACACAACAGCCATTGATTTATTTAGTGGATTACTAGTCTGAAAGTCAATGATTTGGGTTGACCTAAGCAGTAATTCTCTAGATCAAGCTCAGCTGATCATGGTTAGGCCTGTTCATGTATGCCTAGTAGGCTGGTAGGTTGTCTGAGGACAGTGGAGGTGGTTTGGACTTTCTTCACATAGTCCATCATTTGAAGGAGGGTACAGGGTTCGACAGTACAAAGATAAGCCCTAACACAAAAACGCCTTTGCAGTTGGATATCCACATGTCTTCTACTTCCTGTACAACTAGTCAGAGAAAATGACACAGTCTATACCTGTTGTCAGTATGCAAGCATGACTCAGATACATCAACCACAAGAAATGCTATTAAACTTGGGTTACAGTGGCACAGCCTTACACAAAGACACGTGCTTCTTCCCTGGATCACTCCACTTACTAGTAACAAATAGTTACTAGTTTCTAGTAACACTTTCTAGTAAAAAAGCTTCCATGCTTTTTGTATCCTTTTGATAAAATTCAGTGAAGAGAATGTATGTCATGGACTATGAACTATACACATTAAGATAAATAACTTCTTTGTCCATTGCCCCAATGTTATTTCTTCTTTCCACAAGCAATTTCTGTTAATGGTTTACCAGTTCTAACAATGCTCTAAAATGAATAATATTTCTGAATACTATTCCACTTTTCAAACTTTCATAAATATGTCTGCATGATTCAAACTTCTCTCTGTTTCATTTGGTTCTTATAACACTTTGGACATTTTTTTCTATTACTATATAAATATGCTCAACATTTTAAAATAACGAAGTATGCTTACTAGGCAAAAGTGATATCTCCTTGTTTTGAAATTCCTATTTCATTTTTAGTGTGCTTAAACACTACTTTTTAGAGGACTAGTTTCCATTTTATTTCTCTACTTCATAATTTTCATCCGTCACTGTTCTTGTATAATGGCTGTAAAAGTCATTTTGGACAGATTGTACCTCACAGAGATTACAGGAGAATACATTGCCTCTACTGCCCATTTCTGCCTTTGCCTCCAGGATAGGAGATCCTGTGGTGGTAACTAAGAGCCTACAGACTCAGAGGCCTACATGGTTCTCTCTCTCCTTTCTGGGTCTGGGAAGACACATGGGATATACCAACCGTAGGCCTGGAAGTGATTGGTTCTAGGATAGCTAGCTTCTTGAAGATATGTATGTCTTAGTTGTCCTTGACTTCCAGGATACTAAGGCAATTCTGAAAAGTTGCACTAGGTGTATTTTCCTTTATGAGTCAAGGATAACCTGGACATACAAAGACACAAAATGAAAGATTCTTCAAGACACTTGCCAAAAGCCACAGTTTGTCTGCTTTTCCCCCATTGGTTCAAACTTTCATGTGGGCTTTCCCGTGTTATATGAGGTTCACTTTCCAGGAATAAAATGTTATATGAGGTTCACTTATCCCTAGGTACACACAAAAGTGAACTCTGTCCCCTTGTTGTTGGATGAATCACCTTACTACTGCCAGGCAATGAAATGTAACCTTAGGGTGTGAGTCATGTTTGCATAATGCAAAAAAAGCAAAACTCATAAAATATTGCAAGGATAAAATATTTGAAAATGAGGCCTAAGAAAAGTCATGAACTAAGAATCTAGAATGTGATAAAGGGTGGTTGGAACAAATTAACAAGCAAACATCACCAATTATTATAAACTTTAGACTGAAAGAATAAAAAACCTTGAAGCAATCAATCAAAAACTTGAAGGGAACAAAAGTAGAAAAATCCTAGGCATATTTGGTGAAATATCTATAATCTAAATTAAAAAGCATACACTTAGACTAAGAAAGTTGTATGATATGATTTGATGCAAGTTCTCACTGTAAGTAAACTAAATCTTACTTTAAAAAGAAAAAAAAAACTTCAAGACATTTCTTTGCAAGAAGACATTCCCCAAGCCTTATGAATGTTCTCTCTGATGCTGCAGTAAAATAAATTAGCAAAGAAGTAAGAATCTCCCAGTGGTAAGCAAATGGTAGGGTCAGTCTCAAGAAAAGTACCAACGTCAGGGACAGTCCAGGAAAGTGATGAGCCTAGCTTGAGGATGTCCCATAAGTAAGAACTCTTGAGGAGATACTGGGTCCCACAAGGAAGTGGTCACACATTGATAGACATCAAGAAAATCCAAGCCTGTGGGCGATGGCACATGGGTACATGTATGTTATGATGGTGTGCAAAGGTGTGTGTGTGTGTGTGTGTGTGTGTGTGTGTGTGTATGAGAGAGAGAGGAGATCTACAAAAAGATACTATATATTTTAAAAGCAGTAAACTAAGAGCCTTTAAAAACCCACATATAAATGCAATTTAAAATTGGTCAAGGTACAAGAAGATAAAATGTTCTCTCCCTAGTAGCAATATGCACATCATCTCATTTTCCTTGTTAACATATGACAAGAACCTTAAAAGTGTTCCTACCTAATTAATGAAAATGGTCATAAATCCGTATAAATGCTCACATCCATTTAGATATGTGTTTAAAATCTAATTATAATGTAACATAAATAAGTTCTGATAAAAAAAAGTCTTCACTGCAAAGATAAACAACCAGTGGTATTTGTAATTAAGGGAGCGATGGGAACTGCATCTTTTTCTAAGACCATGCAGTAACAAATTTAAAAGGTAAAATCAACTCACCAAAAGCATCAATGAGTTTTAAATGCCACATATTCCTTTATTTTAAAATATATACAATAAAGTATGGAAGAAAGTATGTTAATATTAAGAACCATTTTATAAAATTATTATTGTCTATTCAAGGTCTATCTTGTTCTACTAATGCTAAGTTTTCATTTCATATTTTCCACGGTAGATTTTTTTCTTTTATAGTGAGAGAAAACTTATCCTACAAAAGAAAATCCTACGATGTTTTAAGTAAAATGCATGATATACACATATCCCAACGAGAGTCAATAACTTACTCTTACATTCCTTGTAGTTCGCAGAATTGAAGACAATATTATCAATGACTGTGTTTCAGTTATCACTACATCATCCAAGGTTATCATTGTGTCTACCATGATTCTACAGAAACAAACATACAACAAAACGCCAAGACTCTACCACATCTGTATACTGGTAAATGTGCAATTCTTTCTTTTTTTTTTTGCTTATTAGTCATGGGGTGGCAGGAAGGCTAAATTGAAAAATGGAATTCCATGGAAGCCTGAGGGCCTGAGTTGAACCCCTAAAATCCATATGAAAAGCCAGGTGTGGCTTAGTGTATCCATAATTGCAGCATTTGTACCTTGGGAAGCTGAGACAGGAGGGTCAACCTGGAGCTCAAGGACCAGCTAGTCTGTCATACTCAGCACACAGGCAAGAAACAAGAGAGACCCTGCCTCAAAACAAGGTGAAGGAAAGAATCACCTTTCAAAAGGTTGTTTCCTGACCCCCACAAGTGTCCCATGGTATGCATATGCTCCTCTATACACATTTTCACACACACACACACACACACACACACACACACACAAACACTCTACAAAACCACTGCCATCAATAAGTTGTATGTTTTAATAAAATAATACTTTAAAAGGTAAACCAAACCTGAGTATAATCTTTTTGTTTGATTTTTATATTGTTTGATAATTTCACACGTGCATACACTATGTTTCCATCAAATATATCCCCTAGTTCCTTCTCATCCAATTTCTTACCTATTCCCTATGCCACTTTTCCCACCCAACTTCATGTACTTAGAAAACAAAGCATAGAAGCTCACTGAGTCCACTTAGTGCTAAACATATGTTCATGCCTCGATAGATGGCCCCACAGCCATACATACAGAGGTAACACTAAGTGCACTATGAGCCTGAGTCATTTTGAAAATATTCTGCTCTACAAGAACCTAGAATTCTAATGTGCTAAGCCTTGAATCAAGTAGTATTATAATTACCCTATATTACTAGGAAATACCTACCTTGTTAAATAATTCTAGTTTTCTGTCTCCTAAAACACTATCTTATGTCCATCCCAGTACTAAAATGGACTACATCATTTGAATGATGAAGAGATGGCTTGCTCCTTTGGGAGTCTTATATTTCAGAGAATAAGGAGGATAGAAAGGTGACCATAACCTAGCACAAAACAAATGAAAATGTATCCTAAAGGAAGAGAAAGTATAGAAAAGGGTGTGGGAAGTTTGAAGAGAAGGAAAGGTCGAGAAGCTGTTGAGAAACTATTCCCAAGGCCAGAAGATGGGGTGGAGACAAGGACTGGCTTTTTGCTAAGGCTACGATTCATATTGATGTTTGGGTGGTATTTGTTAGACAGTCCTTAATTCAAGAACTGGATTGCAAAAGGAGAATTTTGAAAAATGGCAAGAGTCTCCCCCGATCTTTCATTATCCCACTAATGCTGCTAAGTGCTTATTTTGAAAATGAGAGAGAAACACAAGTCAGCTGGAGCAGGGGCCGCAGACACACCCCACACTCTGGCCGCTTTGTATCTCCTTCCCTATTCTGCCTGCAAATGCAATCTAAAGATTCAAAGGCAAATGACATTTACACTGTGCCAACCCCAGAAAACATCAGTAAGCAGCGAGCCTCTCTTTTCCTAAACCCAAGGAAACTCACAGCAGTGGTGACTCATCCCAGACAATGAGAGTATCTGGTCAAACAACTTGCCTTAGTACTTGAGTGTGACACCCTGGAACCTCTTGGCTCCTCTTTTTCAATGACAAGTTACCCCTTCGAATTTGTTGCATGTAAGGGTGATTTCCTTATCATATGTACAAAGGACTACAATAACCAAAGTGAGAATATCTTAGACTCCACATCTATCAATAGCTGTGTACAGGGAATGTTGTATTTTATAAGTGGTGACTCATAATATATGTAATCGTATCTGTTTTCACAGAGATCTTGGTGCAAGTTGATGATAAATCCTTTGGACTAATGTTTCTCTGTGTTTCTTCCCATGTAACGCATAGGCTTGTAACTGAACCTACAGTTCACCTCTCCAGCCATTCCATCTTTCCTGCCTAATTGACTTCTTGGGTTGACTTTGCTAAAATGTGTTGAGCCAGAGCCTCCCACTGCCAAAGCGACTCCCTCATAGACTTGGCCTCCCTGGGAAATTGCATTAATGTTTCTTCAGGCTTCCAAGCAGTGACTGCTTCAAGAAGAGCTCATGGCTGCATTAGAAAAGTCAATACAGCTTGAAACAGGAATCCTTTCCAGACTTGAAATGAAAACATGCATTAGGTTTTTTTTTTTTTTTAAATGATGAACTGAGAAAATAGGGAGCTAAGAAAACAAAGAACACTGTGTAAAATCCCACTCATGGCTTTGAAATTTAAATTCTTGGTTCTGTGTGTGTATGCCTGTGTGTTTCAAAAATAAGCAATTAGCCCTCAGTACTGTATTACTCAATATGTTCCAGAATGACCCATGCTAGTCATGGAATTAAAGCAATGTCAGATTATATCGGAAATGTGAATGCTTGCAGACAAATCTCTGCTAAATCCCATTTCTACCTCTTGGAAGTCATATGCCCTGTTAGGATATTTCTTATCCTTTTCTGAGCCACAAAACCCAAACCTAGAAATGTAGAAATTATATCTAGTGAGAAAATATGACATTGACAAAGGGATGCCAGTACCGTGTTTTAAACTGATTGCAAAAGTCAAACATGCAATGGGGTCTTTATTCACTGCTGGTGAGAATGTAAATTAGTCCGGCCACTCTGGGTATCACTATAAAGGTTTCTTTAAAAACTACAAAAAAGAATTATCATATGAGTCAGCTATTCTATTTCTGGGTATATGCCCAAAGAACTCCAAGTCAACCCACGGTAAAGATACTTGCACAGCCAAGTCAACTGCAGCACGGATAATGATAGTCAAGTTGTGGCACCAGCCCAAGTGTCCATCAAAGATTGAATGGGTAAACAAAAAGCATGTTGAATATACATAAAAGAATTTTATTATCTGATAAAAAAATAAAATCATGACATTTTCAGGGAAATGGACAGGACTGGAGATCACTATGCTAAGCAAAATAAGAAGACCAAGGAAATAATGTTTTCTTCTATTTGTGAATTCTGGGTTGTATGTAGATATACAAAACCATGTATACATCTTATATGAAAGTAGAAGGGAAGGGAAAAGTCTAAATGTGAGTAGGAAAGGGGAAGAGGAAGAAAGAAGAGGAAGAGTTGAATCTCATCAAAGTACATGATATACCTGAAAGTGTATTTATGTGGTTCATTGTAATGTGCAATGAATCCGTGCTCATAAGATAAGTATCAGAAACCCATTATGAAATAAGCTGTGGTAGAGCTTTTTGTTTTAACAGAATGTCCATATGTGCATACATACAGAGAGAAAGAGAGGGGGAAGGGGAAGGGAGGCAGGGAGACAAAGAGGGAGGATGTTCATTTTTCTAAAAATAGCTTACACCCATTCATTCCTTCATAAGCATATTGGGTCTAGCATTTTTTTATTTATTGTTTTTTGAGACTGGGTTTCTCTATAGCTTTGGAGCCTGTCCTGGAACTAGCTCTTATAGACCAGGATGGCTCTGAACTCAACAGCATTTTCTTAAAAACTTAGCATTTTGGCTTTTTGAGGTCTGCATGGCCTTTCATTTTCACTAAGTAATTCCATACAGTAATTTAATGCTGTATTTCATCGATTGATTATTGGTGGTGGTGAGATATAGGGCATTGTTTTTCTTATTTCCAAAACACACAGACTTTCACTGATTAAAGAGGATGACCAGTGAAAAGCCTAGAAGTTACTACATGATGGAATTTGGACTTTTTCCAATTTAAAGTATCTTAAGAGAAAGTATGTCATATCATAACAGAAGTACTGTATTCTATATGTTCCTAAATTTAAATTGTGCACCTCTATCCCAGCACAGAAGATTATAATCAAATGGAAACTGCTCTGATTGGTTGGCCATACACCTTCTTCCAGCAGTGACTCAACCGCTTCCCTTGAGACGCAGGCTTAGAAACAACAGACTACGTTCTTACCCCATGTAACAAACACTAGCACATATTTTTATCTGTAGAATCATATTTTTCTCGTTCTCTATGTACTCATCTCTCAGACACACATAGAATGGTGCCCTAAAAAGCTGAGGGGGAGAACAAAATGAGTCTTTTTCCTGAACAAAAATCCCTACAAACTTTGATGATGAAAATCTGACTCAATAATACTATTTCCAAGAGGAGGAATTTTCCTATGTTTTCCGATGATTTAATTAGAGTACACTGGCATATTCATGTGGGCAGAAGCCAAGAAAACCTATATGTATTCTTTCTGTGCCAAGAACTAGAAACCAGGAGGTATTTAGAGTATTTTACAGTGATTTACTCACTCTGTACGATAAAATTTTCCAGCTTCAAGCTTAGCTAATAGTAATTTAATTACAACATTTTATAGAAACACAAAGCCAGATTTACTCAGTGGCCAGAAGCAGGGCCAGCTGGAATTATAGCGCTGGTACAAGATGACTTAATACTCTTAGGCTTCTACGGTTTTGCTTAGAAAATTTCCTTGTCTATAAAACTCGCTTCCTATGGACCTTCCTTCTATCAAGGAAACGGATCAAACTAAGTTTGTGCCGAAGCACAAATTGAGCCAAGAACAATCCAATTATCCTAAGAAATAGATTTTTAAGTCAGCCCTTCTCAGGAAGATGGGATGTCAGGGTTTTGGACCAGGGAAGTCAGGGAAATATCTAGTGTTGCCTTGGATTAAATTGTCTTCTGGCTTTATTCTCAGTCAAACTCTCTGCTACTGGCCTTAACTTTTGGTTCTAAGACTGATTTTGGACACTTAGAACTGTTGGATTCTGCTATTTCTCTATACAGCATGAAATAAATGAGCAGGGCTTTTTAATATTCATTACTTACCTTAACATTAGACAATTATGAGTGAGAAACTATTATTTAGTGGAGAATCACAAGACAAGGGACCATATTTTACTTTGAACAAGGAAGATATAGATAAAGGATTATTAATTTCCATAGATGTTGAGGTAATAAGGAATTGACTAGTCAGAAATAAAGAGAACTCTGGATAATGAAGGTAGACAGAAGCAACCAAGTCCCTGGAGCTGAAGTGGAGGGTAGAGAAGCTTTTAACCCTAGGTTTAGGGGTGAGATCCAGACCTCACTGGAGAGTATGGCCGTGAATCACAGAGCAGCAGAGGGAGTTCTAATTAGGTAGTCATCTGCCCTTTGTGATGCCAAGAGAAAGTGGTTTACCTGAAGCCTTTGGTTATAATCACCCAAGGGCATCATTCGGGAAAGCAGTAGGCTTGTGCTTCAGTTGTTTATGGACTGCAGAAGTCAGGTGCTATGAAACCACCCATACCCCAGGTACCAGGTTAGAGAAAATGCATGGGCTGCTGAAACCAGCCACCAGACACCCTGTGGACACCACAGGAGCTGAGCTGTGGCAAAAAGTCACTGCAAGGGCATACTAAACAGAACACAAAACTCTCCGCAAAAATGACTTGCAACAGCCTCTACTGACGAAGCTTAATATGGTGGCTATGGCAGGAAAAACATATCTGAAGAAGCTATTCATAGTCTCCTTGAGCAAGCAACAAAGAAGAATGTTGGTCTGATAGGCAATCACTTGATAATTGGCAAAGAACACAGTGAGTAAGTTTCTTCCGACGGTCACTGAGAGCCATGTAGAGGAGGAGCGGTAGCTAGGAGGCTGTCTGAAGAGTGATACACTGTGTTTTCGTCTTTACCCCAATAGCCTGATTTATTCTCGTAGCATACCTTGATTGTTTGCAAGGTTGATGTTGTTGCTGCTGCTCTTCTTCTCCTTCTTCCTCCTTCTCATTCTCATCTTTTTCTTCTTCTTTCTCCTCTTCTTCCTTCTTCTCTCCCACCTCCTCCTCCCCCACCTCCTCTGCATCCTTCTTCACCCCCTCATTTTTTTGTTTGTTTTTATGTGTTCAGACTTCTCTCAGAGAAGCAACCCAGTCAGTGACTGCCAATGTAACATCCCCACTCTCCTGGATTTATTACAATCAAGAGAGAAGACTGAAGACTGTGTGTGTATCATGTTGCTGTCATGTGTCAGGCTCTTTTGTAGGCATTAGTCTTCCCTAGTGTTCATTAATCTTTGCAGATTATTGGGAGTTCATCCCCATTATCGAGGTTACTTGGCTTTATCCACATATTTAACATTTTAGATGAATCTAATTTTCTATTAATAGACTGCAACTTTTAGAAAACTACATATTCCTCAGATGCCTGTTTTCTTTTTTGTTCAGTAGAGATAAAAGTAGTATTGACTTCAGAAGATATTTTAAAGATTGACTTAGGTAATAGATGGTGCAAAGTCCTTAATACCATGTTTTGCACATTAGGCTACATGAGTTCATGAAGCATCATGAGTGATGATATTTATGGTGGTTCTGATAGTAACTCTCAGATTGGAATATTAATTTGTAGGGGTTGGAGTGGGGAGATGGCTCAGATAGTAAAATGCTTGTTGTTCAAACATGAGAATCTGTATTTGATCCCCAATACCAACATAAAATTCCTTGAATGTCTGTAAGTCCAGTGCTGGGGAGGCAGCACAGAGAGATTCCCTAGGATGTGCTAACTAGCTGCTTGTTAATCAAAGAGGTGAACTCTAGGTTCAGTGAGTGATCCTGTCTCAACAACTAAGAAAGAAAAGCAATTGAAGAAGACATCTGGCATTGTCATCTGGCTTCCACAAAGCATGTCATTCATGTGTGTGCATAGTACACAAGAACACACACAGACACACGAACATGCAGAATTCCTAGGTAGGAAGGCTCTGCAAGTCACAACCCTTTCCTTATGTGTCACTATTAACCTTTGCCTCCATTCCCCCATGTGAAGACCCTCTGTTTATTTGATGAACCAAAAATAAAATAAATTGCATAGGAAAAATTTGTAAATCCAAAGAGGCACTGGCTTTTAAGGCTGTTTTAAGGCTGTACTGGCTGATACATCTCTTTGCTGCTTCTCTATCATTCCCTTTGGGCCACAGAGATACCTTAAGAAGCCTGTGTGCTTATAGGAGGTTTGTAGCACTGCTTCACTGACTCTGCCTGTGACTGGCAATAATAACATTTAAGGTTTTAAAAGTAAAAGTCCAAAAAGCTGGGAAAGGGACTTGCCCAAAAATTAAAAATAAAAAATATATACTTTTGCTCTGAAGTTTGGGGAAAATTCCCCTAACTGCCCACTGCCTTGATAAGCTCTGAAATGCCATAGCAATTTCAAAAGTACCTTTGCCATTTTTCAATGTTCAGTTTTGAAAATATATACCTCTATTTTCGAATAGTTTTTAAATTATAATATACTTAAATTATTTCCTCTTTCCCTCACCTCCTTCCAAACCTCCTCATGTAATCCCTTTCTCTGTCTCTCACGTTCATGGCCTCTTTAACTGTAGTTACATATGTACGTGTGTGTGTGCACATGTGTGTGCATATGTGTGTAATATATATTTCTAAATACATAAATGCAATTTGTTCAGCTGATACAATGCTTCATGTATTTATATGATCTCTAGTCAGGCCACTTGGCATTCTATATGAAAGTCTTCTTCCAAGATTCTAATCACAGGAAATGCTCAGTGAGCCAACATTTCTGAGAAATCTTATCTGCTAGCATAAGCCATTCTGAGATAGACATCATAAGAAGCTACAATGTCAATAAAGCTTGCTCCAGTTGGATTCCGAGTTTCCCAAATACATGCTCTCCATCGTTCATATCACTGGTGACTGATAATATCAAAAAATGATGTTGACTAGCAGTAGGCTCTGTGGGAACAGAACTTAGACCAATGAAATGTCTGACACTCCATCACTTTCCAGTGATAGAATGGTCATGCTAACTATTGACTGTATGTGTCTTATCACTTCTTTTTCTTCTTTATGTAACAAATAATTCTGCATGCTAACTTGGAAGCCTAGCATTGGCTAATGGATAATATATATACTATATACCTCCTTTATTTGCCTTTTATAGAAACCACATTTTAATGACAGTATGAGCGGTTCCCAGAATGGCTGACCCCAAGCTATTTTAGTCGTTACCAGTGAAGCTCATGAGCCAGTGAAACAACCCACAAAGATGACTTCCATCTCTGACACTCAGTAAATATATTCACAGGGCATCTTTAATCTCCCTGAGCCCCATTTACTCACATATAAAAAATAAAAATAACAATAATTACCTTTAAAAAATGCCTTGATGGCACTCAGAATAGAATCGTATTCTGTTGTGTTATTCTACGGACAAAAGTTAATAAACTGCTCGTTTTTATTAAAGTTTACAATACACGAGTTTTGTAGTATGAATGAACTACTTCAAGTACTGATAACAGAGGCCAGAGAGTTGTTTTACAACTATCTTTTTCTTCTCTGCTACATGACTATAAACTCATTTTCCTGCGCTCCTTTCAATGAAGCATGGCCAAGGATGGGAAACACAATACAGACAGAAGTTAATTAGCTCATCCAGGACTGCTCTGTGAAAACTCTTGCCTGGTTTCCCATCCCATCTCCATCTGTCAGCTGTGTGTTGACAATGTAACAGAAGATTCCAAAAGCCTGGAATTGGGAGATCTACAAGTGGAATGACACTGGGTCCCTGAATCCCTGCGTGAAAGGCTACCTGCCAAATCCCCACACTGAAAATCACTGGAGTGAGTAAATAAAATGATTTTATGAAGCTACTGAGGTCCGGGGCTTATTTGCTAGAGCCATAATCAATGACATATTGGAAAATGTTTAACAAGCAGCACTGTGAAAAACAGGCTCAGATCTGTAACGTTTGCCAATTTCCATAGTGTAAATATTCCTATCTTGGCCAACTCAAAGTTACTAATGTGACGTTATTGAATACAGTTGCAAAGAGATTTGCACAATTAGTTCTCATGAGCCAGCGAGAGCTAACTGTGGGGAGAGCATACTTGAGGCAATCATTCCTTAATCTCTGTTGCCAATAAATATGATTTTTTTTGTTGTTACATTTGTTATGTAAATTAGATACATTGTAACCAACCTTCCATGGGTTAATAATTGGTGGGACCTAGAAAATTTCTTGCTTATTTGTTTTGCATACTGAAGGGAAAGAAAGAGAAGAAGGAAGGGAGGGAGGGAGGGAAGGAAGGAAGGAAGGAAGGAAGGAAGGAAGGAAGGAAGGAAGGAAGGAAGGAAGGAAGGAAGACAGACAGGCTAGATAGACCCAGATAGACGGACTATATCACTATAACCAGGATTCTTATGGTTTGCTACTCTCATGTTCTCATTCTGGTGTGATCCTTTTCTTTTATGCTTTTTGTGTTGTTTTTCTACATAGACACCGCATTACAAAAAAACCTAGACAGAATTTAAAGTTTGTCTTGTCTACTCTGATTCCTCCTGAGTACGTATAGAATGAAGCTTTTGTCTACACATTTCTCTTGGAACTACTCCAAAATTTACCCCCAAATGGAAATACAAACACATGAATATAATATGTTCTAGAGTCTTTGGATAGTGGCACACTAGTTAGCTGTATACTTCTTGTCCTTATAGGCCAGCCCTTAAAGTTTCTTTCCTCTCAACTTTTCCTCCTAGAATGAAAAGTTGTTGTAGAGAAGTATAAACAAGTTTTTGTACGTGAGGTCACTATATCTGCTTGCTGGTGTACAGACCCTAGTTGGATAACAAATCTCTATCAAAAAAATATTTCCATGTGATTTACATAGAGATTATCTTCCTGGATCAATAGTTTCCTTTATAAACTACAATTATACGATGTTCAAAGCCTGCTCTCTTCAATATCAATGGACACCTCTATCTTGCAAATTTATGTTGAAAAAATATTTGCCATGGATTTTTTTATTCACACAGAGATAACCCTAGGAAGAAACCTAAGTGACTGTTCAGTACTAATTGCTCGTCATCTGTCAGGTTTGTGGCCATGATTTATCTGTATTTGAGAAAAGGGAACAAGCTTCCAAACCTAGAACACGGAAATGATGGTCTTTTTCCAACAGCATGGAAGTCATGGCTTGTATTTGGGCTGCTGGTGAGTTCTCCAGAAGAGTTATGTGAAAGGTGAGGGAACACCCAGCCTATGTTGCTTGACCTCTTCCCAGATCTGGGGCATGGTGAGAAAAGCAGGGAGTAGGCACTTAAAGGATGGCCTGCTGAGTGCCCAACCCTGGGCAGGCTGAGTGCCCAGCCCTGGGCAGGACAGAGACACCCTTATGTCTCATTTACTCCTAGCACTGACTTTGTGAGAGTGATTGGCCTTGTTGCCATCTTACAAATGAAGATGCTGAGATTTAAAGAAGAAAAAAAATATGTCATTGGTAGTCACAAAATGCAAAGTGCTAGGCAGACATTTCAATGCAATTAAAATCAAGTTCCATATAAGGCTGAAGAATTTTAATTAAAAATTTCAATCCAAAGGACAAGAGATGAGAATTTCTATTTATTCAAATAATTATAATAAAAATGTGATACGTGGACATGTAAATGGAAATATATTCTGACAGGAAAAGATATTTTCCCCAATATATACAGAAAAATAAAATAACTTAAAAAATTAAAAGTTAACCAAAAATCTGATAAAACCAATTATTGAAAATGATTCTGTATCACTATTTTTCACTTAACTTTTTAATGAATTTTTTTGATTTTTGAAATCCTAGAGATGAATCTCAGGACCTTGAACATGCTAAAAGAACGCTCCACCACAGAGCTGCATCGTTTGTTGGCTTTCTTCAAATCATCAAGTCACTTAGTGTATTGAAAGTAGTACTACTGACACACTCTGATCCGCACACATTTTGAAACTAATTTGTATTTGAACACCATTATAAGTCTTCACTCATGCACATGACATCACTTTAATAATTCCAAATAAAAATAAACAATGCATGAATATTTATGATCCACTATAACAATGCAATGAGACTAAAGCTTAGGAAGCATAGGGTAAAGTTTTAGTCACATGATAGGTAAACATGGGTCCTGGATTTGATTGTCAAATCTTTCTGATCCCCAGGCTCTCTCTCTGTACCAGAGACCCTTGTACCAGAGCCCCTTCCCAAGCATGTCAACATGTTCACCTTTGTGATAATTGTGTCAACACACAACACTGTATCTCCACTGCTACATTTTCCTAATGCTGCCAGCAAGCAGTAAGACCTCTTTGTCCTCACATTCAACTCAAGCAAATTGATTTCAATCACCTCTTGATATTGCTGATTTCAATTTCTACCTTTTTCTTTATGCCTTACCTCCTCTATGCAGTTTGCTAAGAATTACATCAAAAACTTTAGTTCTGAGCTTGTTGATCTTATTATCTCAAAAATTAAGCTTTCTGATTCAATTAGGCACACAATAGTAATTATTCTCATTAATTTCATTTTGAATCATTTAAATAATATAACAGGAAGAAATGTTATATAATCTTTATTTTATTTTGTTTTTATTGTGCTATATATTTTTCTCTGTTCCTCTCCCTTCCTCCCTTTACCCCTTTTACCTTCTCCCATAATCCCCATCCTCCTAATTTACTCAAGTGATCTTGTCTTTTACTCCTTCCTATATAGATCCAAGTATGTCTCTCTTAGAGTTCTCTTTGTTGTCTAGGTTCTCTGGGATTATGAATTATAGACTGGTTTTTCTTTGCTTTATGTCTAAAAGCCACTTATGAGTGAATACATATTATATTTGTCTTTCTAGGCCTTGGTTACCTCACTCAATATGGTTTCTTCTAGATCCATCTATCTGTCTGCAAATTTTAAGATGTCATTATTTTTTTTTTACCACTGAGTACATTGTTAAATGTACCACATTTTCTTTATCCATTCTTCAGTTGAAGGGTATCTAGGTTGTTTCCAGGTTCTGGCTATTATGAATAATGCAGAACATAGTTGAGCACATTTCCTGTGGTATGACTGAGCATTTTTTGGGTGTATACCCAAAAGTAGTATTGTCGGGTCCTGAGGTAAATTGTTTCCTAATTTCTGAAAAATTGTCATACTGATTTCCAAAGCAACTGTACCAGTTTGCACCCCCACCAGCAATTCAGGATTGTTCCCCTTACACCACATCCTCTCCTGCATAACTGAAATCAGGGGATTTGATCTTTTTTGTTCTTTTTAAAAATAATTTATAAATAATACCAATCAAAATTTCCACTTCCTCCCCTCCTCCCATTTCCCTCTTCCTCCAGTCCTAAAACACTGCCCAGCCTATTAGCTC
>NW_026067922.1:5466778-5515612 GCF_014885135.2 Alexandromys fortis
TGTGTATGTGTGTGTATATATATATATATATTCCAGCCTGGCTATATTATGTCCTGTCATAGGCCAAAGTATCTTTATTCATTAACCAATAAGAGCAACACATACACAGAAGGACATCCCACATCAGGACTTGAGTTTTGTGTATGATGATAGATATGGATCTATTTACATTCTTCTACATGCTGATATCCAGTTATGCAGCACCATTTGTTGAATATGCTTTTTTTCCATTTTTTTATTTTTTGCTTTTTTGTCAAAAATCAAGTGTTCATAGGTGTGTGGATTGATTTTCTGGTCTTCATTTTGATTCCATTGGTCCTCCTGTCTGTTTTTATGCCAGTACCAGATTGCTTTGGTTATGGTAGCTCTGTATGAGTTTGACGTCAGGGATAGTGATGCCTCCAGAAGTTCCAGTACAGGATTGTTTTGGCTATCCTGAGTTTTTTTGTTTTTCCCTATAAAGTTGAGTATTGTTCTTTCAAGGTCTGTGAAGAATTTTTCTGGGATTTTGCTGAACATTGCATTAAATCTGTAGATTACTTTTGGTAAGATTGCCATTTTTATTATGTTAATTCTACCTACCCAAGAGCATGGGAGATCATTCTATTTTCTGATGCTTCTTCAATTTCTTTCCTCAAATTTAAAGTTCATTTCATAGAGGTCTTTCACTTGTTTGGTTAAAGTTACCCCAAGAAATTTTATGCTATTTGTGGCTATTGTGAAGGGTGATATTTCTCTGATTTCTTTCCCAGTCCTTTTATCATCTGTATAAAGGAGGGTTACTAATTGTTTTAGTTAATCTTGTGTCCTACTACACCACTGAAGGTGTTTATGAGTCGTAGGCATTCCCTGGTAGAGTTTTGGGGGTCATTTATGTAAACTATCATATCATCAGCAAATAGTAAGAGTTTGACTTAATTCTTTCTGATTGGTATCCGCTTGATCTCCTTTTGTTGTCTTATTGTTCTAGTTAGAACTTCAAGTACTATATTGAATCAATATGGAGAGAGCAGACAACCTTGTCTTGTTCCTGATTTCAGTGGGATCATTTTGAGTTTCTCTCCATTTAGTTTGATGTTGGCTATAGGCTTGCTGTACATCACTTTTATCATGTTTAGGTATGTTCTTTGCATCCCTCCTCTCTCTCTCTCTCTCTCTCTCTCTCTCTCTCTCTCTATATATATATATATATATATATATAATCTTCTACAGTGATCCATAAAATATGCAGTGGGCCAAGAAGAAATATATTAATTTAAAAGCTCAATAAAGGAAAAAAAGATGCTAAACCAATCTATTATCTTGGGCTATGAAGTTATCAAAATTACAAGCACTCAGTGCCAGTATCATGATCTCAGCCAAGCAGAGCCAATGGTAATTGCGTGCTTGCTATGTACTAGGTGTTAAGCACAGATGCTGCTATATGGAAACCGTAAGCAGAATGAATAAGTTCAGGCAGTCACAGCAGACTAGGCAAATACAAGAATGGAACAATACAATAGAAAAAAATCTTTAGCTTTTTGAGTTAGTCCCTAGACTACTAAACTGGTGGGTGAAATTTTGGTGGAGTAAAGTTAATGGATTTGAGCACTAGTTCAATGAAGGAGATGCTGAGTGCAAGGCACAGGACATGCTCAGATATACCCAAATATCCACAATGCAGATAGACTTGATAGCATCTGGGAATAAAGATTTGAAGCCATCAGTACATTGGAGTTAAAACACCACACATGGAAAATATGGGGCAGACAAGGCGTGAGTATTTTGAGGGACATGGGTTAGCAGACACCATTTAAGTGACAAAGGAGGAAATTATCGTAAAGAAGAATTCTTTAACAGAACAGAAAAGAAAGATTCTTAGACACACATTTTTCCAATGTTCAGCATTTACATCTTCACCGCTGGGGGAACTATGTTTGTGTGACTCTAGGGGGTGCTGTCTATGTCCCGAGCAGTGTCAATGGCTTCTTAAGGAGCAGTGTAGTTCTGGGATGGTGTGCTTTCCCAAGACCCCTATTCATTTCACCCAGTGCCTAATACATAAAATGCCTTCCTCCATCCGCATTGATCACCATCTTCCAATCCCCATTGTTCTAGTCTCATCTCAAATTTTGCATTCTTTTTTAGCCCCGGGTTTTCTCTGCGCCTTCTTTGTAACGTGGAAGCCAAGGCTGCTACGAAAGCTGTGCGTGCATTCCAGCTTCCCACACGGGCGTGCTCAGAAACAGATGAGAAGCGAAATATCAATAAACCCCGCAGAGTCATTTCCACAGGGGTGTTTTGCCAATTCATCTGGGATTTGCCACGGCTGTGAGATATTTCATCTACTGCAGTGATAAAATGTTCAAAGGTATCATCAAACAGCGCACTCGGTACGTGCTCTATATGAGAAGATGTTCCGTTAAAGATGCGGCTCCTAATGCCCAATGTAAAATACTTGTAGCTTTTATTATGTCCTGGATGGAAAACATGTTTTACTGCATACCAGAGTAACAGACGTCAACTCACTTTTCAAATTGGGAACAGCTTTTCATTTTGCTCTGTTCAACAATTTCTGGGTCCTAATTCAGCCCTTCCCAACCCTCCATCCTACCTCCCACCATCCTGAATTGGCCCCTGCTCCAGCAAAACAGTGTCACAAGCTGCATCTTCAAAGGGCAAGAGAAATGGTCGCCGGGCAACAAGAGAAAGGTTTCTGGAGTTTAGGAGCCTACTGTGATCTCTCCTTTCAGTCAGTTAGAACGAAAGAGTGGAACAGGAAGGTGAAATATTTACTGCCTCAATATTGCCGACTGCACACAATCCACAGGAAACACAGATGTCCAGAGAAGTAGATCAGAGAGGGAAAACCATGTGGCTGCATTGCCAGATTTTCTAAGTTCCCCTAAAATGAAGAAGAAGAAAAAACGACTATCTATAATGGTGTTAGATCCCTGCCTGGAAACAGTATCCATCATGGGCTTCTTCCAAGTGCTACTTTCTTTTCTCTGATGACTAGTTCAAGTTCACTCCTTATAAAGTTTAAGTGTGTTTGAAGGTTTAATTAAGATTTCAGGGGTATAGTAATTCTGATATAAGACTTTGTTTGGAGTGTAAAGCAAATTGGTGCCTTTTACTCCTTGGAGGAAAAAAAATCAGTTCTAATTTGATTTTAAAATTGAACACAAATGTTGAAACAAATGCAATTAATACACATTAGGCATGGAATTAACAGTGTCTAAGCAGGGTATAACACAAGCACTCATGTCCTGCATATTCTCTACTTGCGAGACGAATAGTGTGGACTTAGTTTGAGGAGACATGATAGATTTTGTTTGGGATGTAATCCTTGAGATTAGGGCACCTGAATTCTAATAGTGGCTCCCAGTCTGCATGAGTTTGCAACTGTCCTTATTCCAGGCCCATTTTCCCAGAAGGAAAATGGCAAGATCTCCTTCTGATCCATAAAGTTATTACAAACAGAAGTGAGGCAAACTGGTGTGAGGGCACCTTAACCTCTCCAGATAAAGAATGACGAGGAAATATAAGACAATGAAGCATTTCTTGAACAATGTATAATTTTTTCCTTCCGCTCTCTTAGATAGCCAAGTTGAAAGTCAGCGGTGCCCATTTAAAAAGAAAAATCACAGAAACATGGAGAGAAATTTGGAATCAATTTATTTAAAGACATGTTCTTCACAGCTGTTGCTCATTAGGGAACTTTTATTGACGTGTCCAGAAATCGTTCCTAGTAGTTTAGACACGCGGGGGCTGTGAGCTCTGTGAAGTACAGCAAATTGCAGATGAATTGGTCCAGAAGTATAGGTTTGCTTTTTTTGAAAAAAAAAATGCTTTGTAAAATAGAATATTCTCAAGGGGTTACGGGTATGCACTGACACTCTCAATACCTTTGACCTTCTGGAATCCACATCGGAACTTCTGCAACAGTAGCTGGGAAGAACTGGAACTCGGCATGCAGAAAGAAAACCCGTAGACTAAAAAGGATCTCAAACCAAACGAAGCAAGTATAATTAGTCTATAAAGGCCCTGCTTGCTTTAAGGGACCTGCGTACCTCAGCAGCCTCCGTGTCCCAGCACCACCAGTCTCCTGAATATCAGCAAGATTAAGGTTTTCTGGGTAGATTTTGTTTAAAAGAAATTGATAGAGAATAGAAAAGCCTAATTCAAGATGACTCTTTCGTTCACTTTTTTTTTTAAACTCATGACCCAAGCATATATTGGGCTCCTACTGCTTATCCGGCACCATGTTAGGTAGTTGATAAGAAACAGATACAGCACTGAGCAACTATCAGGGAAGTGGGGGAGATGGCAATACTGTATGTAAAGGTTTAGGTATTTACAGGAACAAGTCTCATGAGATCACCATGGTCACGGGGAGAACAGAGACTGTGAGATGGGTTATCAAGAAAAGACTTTCTAGGAACATAGTGCACTTAAACTAAATCCTAAACAAATAGAAGGTAGCTATAGGGATGCTGGAATGAAAGCATCCTCCAGGTGGGAAAGCAATGCAGAGAAATAGACGAACAATACATAAAATTTCATATAATGTGCGTGTGTGTGTGTGTGTGTGTGTGTGTGTGTGTGTGTGATTCTTCCTGGAATGCACTTATCTGGGAGTGTCTGGGTCTGATACTGGATTTCTGGGTAAGAGAGGAATTATAACAAGAAGGATATGGAAAGGACCACTAGAGGAGGAGGAAATCCCGAAGATCCTTAAACAGAATGAGCAGTACTAGACTAGATTTGGAGTAATGAAGAATTTTATTAGGGACTCATGATGCTAAAACTAGCTTTAGTAGAGGGAACTCTGTGTAGGGTATAAACAAGGGGCACTCTGAGGAAGAGCAGTGGAGATTAGTGTACATTTGAACTACATAAAAGAGGGAAAAAGTCTACGAAACAAAGGCATCCACAGACATCTAAAGGCACAGATACCCTGGGTACCCACAGACATTCACAGCCATCTGTAGGCACTCACAGGAACCCACGGGCATCCACAGGTACCCACAGGCACCCACAGGTACCCCAAAGCATCCACAGGTATCTACAAACACCCACAGGCATCCACAAACATCCACACGCACCCACAGGCACCCACTGGCATTGATAAGCATTCATAGGCACCCATGGGTACCCACAGGCATCCACAGGCACCCATAGGCACCCACAGGTATCCACAGTGTGCATCTTGACTGCCTGTACTGTTGACCGTGCCTTCTAACTCCTACAAATTTGTATACACCACTCCCCCAGTACTCAAAAAATGTCCTATTCACTTATTTGGGTTCTCTACAAAGGGTAGCTATACATCAACTCTGCTAGGTTTTAGGATCTAGATTTTTCATTCATTAGATAATCACAGAATTCATTAGAATCTGGTGTGGGGGTTACCAGAGAGAACTGAGGTAGACTGTGGAGTGGAAATCTAGGACCCTAACATGTAAAAGCTGTGTGAAATACCTACTGAAATGAATTTATAAACAAGCTGACAGTTCTTATTAGCATTGCCACTGGGTGCAGAGGCGTCAAACGGAGAGACAATCTTGTAGTTTGACCTACTGAAATAGAAACAGCATGTGCCTTTAGAGGTTGTGAGGCAATAATTAGATGTAACATAGGAAAAGGACTGAACAGGATTGTAAATTCCCTAATATACAGCTGAGTTTACCTGGAAATAGATAATGGAGATGATAACCTTCCTTGATCCGTCTTTGATGGTCTCGTTGACTATTCCTATTTCCTCACCTACATTTCCATAGTTGGCCATCTTCCCCTTGATTTACCGACAGGTTTTAAGGCCATTATAAGTATCTTCCCACATCCTAAGCTATGTACCCCCACCCCACTGCTGTCTTCTCCAGTCAGCTTCACAAGAGTGCTTTTCCCATCCCCAGGCAACGTCTGCACACACTGCTACCCGAAGATCCTCTTTAATGATTCTTTCTCTTCTGACCCATCACATTCTCCTTATCTACAGAATGGTTCTCATCCACTTACAACCATGCCTTCACATCCTCACCTTGAAATAAAACCCTCTAAACTACCTTTCATCCCCACCCCAAAAACCAAACACCTCAGAGTGCTCCAGGTCATGAAAAAACTTAATCGTTTTCTCCATCATTTTTATCTCATTTTCTGTTCCTTATCTCTTATGGTGGCATTGCATCTTTCTAAACCAAGAAGGATACTGTTTCAAAATCACCAATGCTCTCCATATTGTCAGATCCAATAGTTCCTGCATAGTTTTTTTTTTTCTTACTTGACTTCAGGAGCATCCAAAACAAAGGGAATGTTTGTTTTGTTTTGTTTTTGTTTTGATTTTGAAATCCTCACCTTTCCTTTATGAATGATAATTTGCCCGTGTTTTCTCCTAACTTGTTCCTTGCTTCTTACTCTAAGCAAATGCTTGATCAATCTTCCCCACCTAAGTTTTAAAAGAATGAATGCTTCAGTGGAAAAGGACCAATTCTCTCCTCTCCTGAGTGATGTTTTCCAGCCTATGGTTGCATCCAAGTTCTAGGGGATCTTATCTAACCTGCCATTCACAGAACTCTCCATTTATATATACCTTCCATGTTTGCATTCCAGCAACAAATATGTCAATTGCTAACTTGACATTTACACTTACAGATAATTAAAAAGGAAAAAAGACTTTAGTTTTTGTTCGTTTTCTCATCACTATGACAAAAGGCAGTCCAATGGAGAAAGGATTTACTCTGGCTCACACTTCAGAGGAATGAAGCCCACCATGGTTGGGCAGGCATGACAGGACCAGTCTGATCCATGGCATCAATCAGCAAACAGTGAAGGGGAAATGACAGATGTCAGCAGGCTTTCTTCCCTGCCCAATTTTGCTGATCATAAGATGGTCAGGATGTATCTTACCTCTTCAGTTAAATCTCACTGGAAACACCCTTATAGATACAATCCAAGGTGTACCTCATTAATACTCTACATGCTCTTCATACAATCAAGATGAAAATCAAAACTTACCATCACACACTCTATTACAGTGCTTATCTCCGAAAAAGGTTTCATCACATCTACTTGGTATCTTTACTGTCGCATGGAGGCTGCTTGTTGGTTCCAGGCCACTTAGTCCCGAAATAACCACACAGAAAATGTACTAATTAAATCACTGCTTGGCCCATTAGCTCTAGTTTCTTAATGGCTAACTCTTACATCTTAATTTATCCCATTTCTATTAATCTGTGTATCACCATGAGGTCGTGGCCTACCAGCAAAGTTTCAACACGTCTATCTCCGGCGACGGTTCCATTTTGTCTCTCTGACTCTGCCTTCATCCTCCCAGCATTCAATTCCATCTTCCCTACCTACCTAAGTTCTGCCCTATCAACAGGCCAAGGAAGTTTCTTTATTTATTAATGGTAATCACAGCATGCAGAGGAAAATCACTTGACCATTTTCTATCACTCAGTTGTATACATATTTCAGAAGCCTGTCTTCTACTTGCTCCTTTTTACTCCTGGTCTACCTTGGTAATCTCCTATTTAGCTTCCCCTTTACTCTCATTTCCTTGTAACTCTTACTCCATATAATCCCAAGGGTGATATCTTAAAAGCTGACAATCCCCCCATCCTAAGCTCAAAGCCCTTTAGTGATTCACAACTGCATTTAGAATGAGCCTCTTCCCCCGGTATAAATGTCCTACTTGATATGGTCCTGCTCTGACCTCCTAATCTCCTGTAAAGTCATTGCCAAAAGAAGAAAAACCTCTATGTGATCTAGAAGAGACAAGGTGATGACTCCAGTGTGCGCAGTGGCCAGCATTTAAGGACTCTATACAAACCCACTTTCTATGACAATTTCATCAAAGAAAAACGGCTGTCAAAAGCAGTTGCCAGATTCCTTAAAGCTAATATTTGTAACCATCCCTCCTTTTGTATCATTTAACCTAAACAAGGAAAACACAGAGGTATATGGGAAAGGATACTTAATAAATTTTGTTTAACAAAAAAACTAATTTTATATATTTATTGTGTGTGTGTGTATAATGGCATGATTAAATAAGTAGAGTTATATATTTACAACTCTCAACCTTCACAAGAATTATAATCAAGTAGATTCCATAAGGTCTTTAACAATCAATCTCTCCTAATGGTACATTACTGAATGCCATGTGCTTTATTTTAGGGGAAAAGACATGAATCACAGGACATGCCTGGGAGTGGCTAAAAGATATTATCTCAGTAATCAACAATTCCTACTATTTACTAATTCTGAGGTCTTTCAGGTACTCTATCAATGACTGAATTTTTATATTCATAATAATGGAAATATTTTTCTAAGTGGATTATAGTTATCCACTGCTTAAACAGATTTAAAATCTAGAGCCATACCATTTAGCACACCGGCCATTAACTACCATCAAACTTCATTTTTAAATTAATTACCATAAAATGAAAGTTATAATTCAGTTGCTACTCTGTACCAGTTGCACTTAATGTGCTAAATGTGTGTGTGTATATATATACACAAATATATATAGTCACTGGCTATCATTTATGCCACATATCAGGAATATTTTTACTGCTGTAGAATACCATATTGCATAGTTCTGGCCTAGAGTTTTTCTGACCCTCTCTCATGAGCTAAGAAATTAGCAAGAGAGAGATTTTTGTGCTCAAGTCTCTCTAAACTAAGTAGAAGAGACATTAAAACAAAATTAATGTTCTGTAATATGTAGGCTTGCTCTAGCTGGACACAGGGCCTGGTCCTGCCCCCAGGCCTACAGCTAAAGGCTTTTGTCCAGAGCCTACCAGCTCTCAGGAACAGGGTCATGTTGCAATCAATACACAGGTTAAATTATTCACCCTTTACTAAGATTACCAAGAGAAAGGCTTACATTCTGGTATGTCAATTTAATTTTTTTTAGTTATTGAATAAATGTGCATTGAAGACTTGTTCCAGATCAAGATGACAAAGATAGAACACTGGTCAGTATAGGCCAAGACTCGGAGTTCATATTGATCACATGCTTAGGGTCTGGCACAGGCGATAGAACAATCAACGGGTATACCAGGTAGTGATCCGTGGAATGTAGAAAACTCGGATAGAGCAGAACAAGGAAGTGAAACAAACATGCTAGGTAGTAAGGTGGGAACCAGAGAAGCTAGGGGAAGGGGCTTGTGCTTTAACAAGATGTCCATCAAACCCTGAGTCATAAGGTAATGTGATATAAAAAGCTAAGTGGAAGGAGTTCTTATTCGATCTCTAGCATAATGGTGTCCTTTAGAAGTTCATGTGTCATCAGAAATAGGGGATAACACCAACATACAATTTCCATTCATTTCCTGGGGATAGTATGCAGGCCCTTGTTTCTCTCTGATCCCCAGTGTCCCCTGAACATAGGAAGCATTTTGACAATGTGGTATCCAAGGACACTTCCGGTTCCTTTAAGTTTCAGCTTGAGCACAGCAGGAGTGAGGGAGGAGCGCCAGCGTTAGCTCACCCTCCTATTCACCAGGCAATGGCCATCCAGTGCATGGAGAAGGTATGGGGACTACTACCCGAAGCTGACCCCCACTGTCACTGGGCTCCTGAGAAATGACACAGCAGATTGCTTTGTATCTTGGAGACTTGGTCTTCGCCTCTTCTCTGCTGCTTGAGAAGTGCAGGCTCGCTACCCTCCAGGCCTCCTAGTCATGCTACATAGTCGTGGTGGGGGCCACGGGCCCAAACCTATCCATCACCCCGAGGCTGGGGGCCAGACATTCTGTCCTCCCCAGAGTCCAGCCTCTCCCATCAGAAGGGAGAACTGTCTCCATGGATGGCGATGGTGATGGATGGCCAGAGGAAAGCATTTGTCTTCCCCGGGCGGTCCACGTGTGCATTCTCATGCTGGGGCCAGGCCTGGCCGGGATGCCTGCTGTTCTACATTTGCCTAGCTGTTGTCACCTTTCCCTCTTTGCTGACAAATGGACCCATTTTACAGCCTGAGTGACTCATGACTGCTTGAGGAAGTCTAGCTTAACCCACTGTGGTGTAGGGGGAAGAGAAAGACACATTTTGTAGCTTAACATCCTAACCCCCTATCTTAGCCCACCACTCTGGAGGGAAAATGTCAGTGGCTCCCTCTCAATACTGGCATGTTAGCCAAAGTCAGTTTCCATCTGGTTCCAGCAATCCCAATCTTCCCTCCCACTGTGAAACTATGCAGGCGGGATGCTCTCAAACACGCCCTTAATTTTCCTACCTTTACACCACATTGGCATGGTTTAGCCTCACCAATCATGTGGCTTTCTCTGGGAAACTACCACTGATCATGCCAGGTCACTATCAGAGCTTGTCCTTTAAGGGTCATTTGGTACCAGAGGCACAAAGTGTGGATCTTTTGTTCTCAGAAGAAATTGAACTGCCAGCGAATTCTAGAGCTGAGGGGCTGTGTCCATCCATCCCCTCTCTCCAACGGCAGCAGCAGCAGCAGGCCCAGCGCCCAGAACGTGGAAGTTGTAAAATGCAACTTAGCTGATGAATTCTTTCAAGTAACCTCTCTAATGTGCTCTAATTCCATCAGCAAGTGGGCAAGGGACCAGGTTTCCTGCTTTCAGCCTTGGTCAGCCTAAGAAGAGGCTGGGTTTTTAGGCTCAACAACACAGCACATGACGCAGAGACGCCTGAAGTTCTGGGTCAAGGCTGACTAATATCAAGTGCTTCTGAGTCACTAAGGGCAGCTCTCTGCGTCGAAGGCTTTCACACCACCAACTTACCCACTGGTTCTACGATACCTGCACAAGTCTATTTTGGATAGCAGGTAAGTCTCTCATTTCTGTTACCTGGATGTTTGCAGTAGATGATAGATAGATAGATAGATAGATAGATAGATAGATAGATAGATAGATAGATAGATAGAGATAGATAGATAATGTTGTACCAAGGAGCAGGCTGTATTCCTGGCACCCAGCTAACTTAACCCCTGAAATAACCATAAGGAAATTGTATTAACTAAACACTGCCTGGCCCATTATCTCCAGCCCCTTATTGGCTAACTCTCACATATTAGTTCAACCCATCGCCATTAATGCATATTGCCACTTGACTGTGGCTTACTGGCATGAGTCTAACCAGCATCTGTCTCAGAGAGGAGAGCCATGGCATCTGCCACACTGCCTTCTTCCTCCCAGAATTCTGTTCTGTCTACTACGCCCATCTAAGGGCTGCCCTATCAAAAGGCATAAGCAGTTTCTTTACTTGACCAATGAAAGCAACACATAGAAAGAAAATCCCCCTATACCATAGATAGATAGACAAATGACAGACAGACAGATAGATAGATAGATAGATAGATAGATAGATAGATAGATAGATAGATAGATAGATGATAGATATAGATAGATAGACGGATAGATATAAATGAACTCCTATGCATATCACTTTAAGATTTTAAGCAGAAGAACTTTCATTTTTGCACATATGAAATTCTCAGTCTCTCAAATAGTGGTTCTCAACTTATGAGTCACAACCCCTTTGGCAAATCTCTACCTCTAAAAATATTTATATTTTATAACAGTAGTGATATTACAGTGATGAAGTATAAACAAAAATAATTACATGTTTGGGGGTCATCACAACATAAGGAACTGTATTAAAAGGCCACAGTATTAGAACCACTGGTCTAGAGAATCATCTCTCTTGGAGACATTGTTAAAGCACAGGAGATTAGCTCAATCTACAGAATTTCTGACACAGTTGGTCTGAAGTAAAGAAACTATCAGTCTCAGGTGGAAGGGATGCTGCTGGTTACAAGCTGGAAGCCACTGACAAATCAAAACACTCTCCTCTTTCACATAATACTTTCTAGACTTTGATCATCAAATGTCATCATTTACATAATTATTACCTAAGTATATGTGACATTGGTGCATTTTATTTCTCTTTAAGAATGATAAAAAGCCTCCCTTCTGTTCAGGATATCTTCTCTCTCTCCTTTTTTATTTTTTTGGATATTTCAAGACAGGGTTTCTCTGTAGCTTTTGGTTCCTGTCCTGGAACTAGCTCTTGTAGACCAGGCTGGCCTCGAACTCACAGAGATCCGCCTGCCTCTGCCTCCCGAGTGCTGGGATTAAAGGCGTGCACCACCACTGCCCGGCTCTGGATATCTTCTTATGGGTTAGCATCCCTCAAAGATTTCATTAAATTCAAGAACCTGTTGGACTTTGCAGATGAGAAGGCATCCAAAGAACACCTGGTAAGAACCTCATGGTCCTTCACTAAAGCAGAAATGCCCACACAAAGTCAAGAAAACAGATCGACTTGGCATAGACTCATCTGTTTTGTTAGTTGCTATAGTTCTAATCCCAAGGATTGTGGATGAACCTGGAAGTCATTCGTTAAATCCTTTTTGAATAAATGGATGGAGCAGATAAGTATCTCAGCTATTTTGAAATATTTTAGAAACCTTTAGAATAGGTATGATGTCAGATAGTTCAGGAAGGCTTCAGCAGTGTTTACTGAATGCTTTGCTTCAACGTGAGTTATTGATGAAGAAGACTCTTCCCCAACCTGTATGTAGTTCTCAGTCACTGTGAAAAATGTATGCCATTTGTGTCCGTGCTTAAATATCAGTGTCCCAGCCCTGGTTTCTTTTCTGTCATTGTGATAAAACTCTCTGGCCAAAAGCAATCTAGGAGAGAAAAAGAATGCATTTGGCTTACATTTCCAGGTCACTGGCCATCACATATGGAAGTCAGGGTAGGGACACTGTCAAAGCCTTCAGGAATAGCAACTCCCTTCCACCCCACAGGAGACATTTCTCCTTGCAGCCACTGGGGCAGCTTTGTGGACCAGCTTTTGTAGACTGGGACAGCGTGAGTTTTCCCCTATTTTCCCTTTGCAGAGGACATTTTGAAGGCTAGCGGTGTTTTCTCAAGCTTTCTCCTTAGTGGCCCAACTCTGCAGTCTCTTGCCACCGGCTTCTCTGCAGCAGTCATTACGGGATTGCGTTCGCCTTGCTCACCCTCAGGCTAGACTTCCTCCATACACACATACACAAAGCTTCATAAAAAGCACAACTTTTATATGCATAGAGGGGTTTAGAGAGTTAATTCCTCTCGCTCTGTAGGACGAGAGAAACCAATGTTTCCCACTATAATTTAGAGATGTGGTTTGTGCAGGCTTGCCTGGAAGCCCTCTGTTTCAGCCACGTGACACAGGTAGGTGAGCACACATTTGCTTGGTTTTACTGACATGAATTTAATTCTTGACTTACAATCTGCAGGCTTCAGAGTAGAAGCGGATTTTGATTTAGGGCAATACATTATACATAGCTTTTCATTTCTGCTCAGCATTAACTACTAATTGATTTTAGGGGAATAATGAAGTATGGTTTTTGGCAAAAGACTATGTTCTGATGAAATTAACATGGACCGAAAGTGAAGCATTCCTGAACAATGCCGTGGAATGAGCCTACCTCTCCATAAGTCTGACTCGTGTGGAGTGGTTTCCTTCACAAGGGAGAAGCCGGGTTCGACACTAGAACCTTTCCCTCTGGTCACAGATGGGTTTCGTCTATCATTCACTCACAAAACACGTGCAAAAGCTGCTCCCACTCTCACTACCACTCTGACAGGAAAAGGACCTTCTGTCCGAAGATCTCATGCCTTCCGATGCTCCAGTAAGCACCCAGAACTCTGAGTTATCACAACAAAGCCAGTAAGTTAAAGCCTTGGGTGCCTCGCATGTCATTCTTAATATACAAGTAATTTACTGTATCCTGTGGGATCGAACCTACACACACAGCAGGGGCCGGTGCGATGGCTCAGTGAGTGACGGTGCTTGCTATCAAGCCTGACCACCAGGGCCAGGGCCTCAGAACCAAAGGGTAGAAGGACAGAGCGAACTCACACAGCTTGTCCTCTGACCTCCACACATGTATAGTGGAACGTTTAAATGCAAAGCCACACGATAAAGAAACACATAAATAAATGTAAAATTAAAAAAACAAAATAAAGGTAGAATCCTTCCCAGTGTGGAGTCTAATCAAAGAGCTATGGCCTCCCATTTCTCTGGGGTACCAGGCTACAGTTTATATTAATGTTACATAAAGAACAACAAAAAGCAACAAGAGTGACCATCCACCTCCGTGGCTTGAGAGTCTCTTCATGGTCTTTCCTTAGGTTTGTTAGCAGAGTCATCAGCCTTGACTGCCCACACATGATGCCTTTGTTGACAGATGCCCCATCCTTCCAGAATGCTCAGCAGCTTGCTGGCCTCTACCCTGTGGATGGCCGGTCCATTTCTAGTCATGAAACCAGTCCATATCTAGATACTTACTAATATTGTCTGTGGGTAAAGTCGTGCCTAGATGCTCTGGTATAGGAAGATGCTCCAGGGCAAAGAGTACCATGGGAGTGTGGCTCCCTGACTTCTTGAGCACAGTAGCATAGTGAAGCTCTCTGAGAGCAGAGTAGTGAAGGAGGCAGACTGAGGAAGACTGGAAAGGAGGCTGGGACATGAGGCTGGATCATTGGTATTTGATACCAAAAGGACGCCGCTACCAGGGATCACGGGTTGCTATTCCTTCTGGGGTCCCACAAAACAGGCACAGTTGTACAGTAGAATGGAAAATTATATCTGAAATATATCTGGACTGAATAAAAGCATTGGTTTTAAAATCCATTCTTCGTAGCTCTCATAGTAAGCATGAAATAGCATCAATTACAGGACTTGATTGCCATTCATACTATGGCAGATTGTTATTTTAACCTATATCCAAAAAACTCCAGTTATTTCCAGATTCTTTGTAATTAGTTTTACTGGAACCTCACACACATGCTTCATTTAAGCTAGCCAAAGACATGACGTGTACGCTAAGGATATTTCACACACAATCTTCTCACATGTTCTTACAGTTGCTTTAGCGACTCTTTAATTCTAAAAGGTAGTTACAGACGTCAGAGCAAAATGTCCTGTGAACGGAAGATGCTGTTTCTGATTCAACACTAGAATTCAGAGTCAATTTCTTTCTTCTTTTCAATCATGGAGAGCTGAGCTGGGGTGACTTTGGGTTGGCCTAGGAAGCCTGACTGGCCCAGAAGAAGAGGTGAGAAGCCTACCTTTCCAGTAAAAACCAAGTAGACAGCAAAGAGCAAGTGGGCAGAGCCCAGTAGTACAGCCTGGCATGTCTACAAAATGTAACATGGGCATGTACAAAAGATGGGGGCATGAGCAAGGGCCTGGGTGGAGCTAAGACCAGCATCTGACATTAGGGCTTTAGGAAGAGGCTGGCCCTAACTCTGCAGAGTGAATGCCTTGAGCTACAGATTTTTCAAGGTCCCCTAGAAGACCAGAACAGACTGCATGAATGCATATTAAAGGGTGTTTTAGACTGGCTTGCACAATACGGTCTGGGTAGGCCAATGGTTGTCTCATACCTGAGGGTCTGAGAGCTACTCGGTCCATGAAGCTGGGTACTTGAGTAACCCCAGTCTGGCACTGACAGTCCGGAGGATCCCTAGAGAGCTGCTGGTCTTCGGTCCTTCTTGGGAGCCAGAAATGAAGTCCTAAGTCCAGTGAAAGGAAGGCAGCAATGATAGCAACAAGGTAGATGAACTTGCCAGTGAGACTAAAGGCAAGCAGGCAAAAAGCAAAGCTTCTCACCTCCATCTTCTTAGCTGGGCTGTTACAGGAAGGTGTTCTGCACACTTAGCGTATGTGTCTCCCCACTTCAGACAGTCTGAGATTCTTCACTGGACTCCTGACTGCTTGTTCTTTGGTTGATTCCGGATCCAGTCAAGTTGAAACCAAGATTTTAAGACACAGGAAGAGCAGAGGGTCACTTTTCTACCTCATGGGTCTCCTGTTGACACAAGTGAGGACATGTGGCAAAGGCACATCACAGGATCCACTCCCCTCCGCCACAGATGAAGCTGTCAGGTTGGAAAGTAAACAGAAACCCAAAAGTTGGTGGCTTGTCTGCATCATTTACCAGAGATGAGTTGTCTGAAGTGTCACTTTGTAGGAATGACCTGAACTTATCGGAAAGCCATGAAAAAAAGTCCATTGGAAGTCAGAGAACAAGAAAACTACAGTTCCTTTCCAGGCTCATTGATAACTCTAAGTATATTTATGACTTCCTATTATTAAAAACCCTGACCTCCTCGTATGTGTTCTCACATTATCTAGGACTCTAAGGCTTCCTACAGATCTTTGGAAACACTTTAATAAATTATCTATTGTAGTGAGCTGCATGGAATCACACCTGATGGAGATGTATAATCAACTCCTGAGATGGTTAAAGCCTGACCTATGCTATGATCACGCAATGATTACCAGCTGCCTGCATATGCATGAACCTATGGGCAGTGCCCACCTGGCAATCCTGGGTTGGCAGCCCATGCCTACTTAAGGGGTTGGGAGAGGTTTGCCCAGAGAGAGGAAAGAGAAGGAGAGGTTTGCCCGAGGAGAGAGAAAAAAGAGAGGAGAGAGGGAAGGAGAGAAGGAGAAAGACTGCTGTGAATAAAGTCCTGAAAACTGCTGCAAGAAGAGCTCCGGGTGTTGCGTTTTTCCTTGCTGGTCGACGTGGGACGTGACAATCGATATATTGTCATTTCCAGGTGATAACACTTAGTGGCTTGATGTCTTTCCATGTTTAAGTTCACACTCCCCCGAGCTTTGCTGAGACACTACTTTTCCATATTCATAAATGATGCAAAATTTTCCTTTTAAGTTTTATCTATAAAAGCAAGTAGCTTCAAAGGCTAAGAAAGAAAGAAAGGTACAATCAAATATCAAAGGTCACCAAAGCAATGGCATTAGTGGCAGAATGTCTTACGTTTGAGAGGCGGTGGTTAAATGCAATTCACAGGGTCCTTGCACCCACGGGAACCTGAGAAGTGTGTAAGTACGTACACTTTCCCATAGCTGCCAAGACTTCCACACAAAACTGTGTCTATTGGAAGTCTCAAAAGGATAACTGCCTTCGGAAATGCTTGTCTCAGACAACAAGAAATAATGAATTGAAACACACAGAAACTTGAAGGAAACACCTGGCATATTCCCACTATGTGCCAGTCCCACTGTGTGTCAGTGCTTAATACATCCATTCATGTTTAATCTTCACTAAAACTATGTGCTTGAATAGACCAAAAGGACCGAGAGTTGTGTCATTGTTCCCAAAGATCACTTTATGCAGTCAGCAAAGAGAAAAGTGGAAAATCGAATAACCAACCTAGGATGAGGTGAGAGTCTAAATTTGTCAGAGATTCGTTCTTTTAAATATTCCCAGAAGGACATTAGGAAATAGGTGTGTCTCCTTTAGATTTGTGAAGCAACAGTTGGGTGTGGTGCCCTGCAGTGTGGGAAGGAAAAGAAGATTCTCTGGACTGTTGTGTGAGGGAGGCAGTCAGACCTTTGAGACCCTGCAGTGGATCCCCGAGTAAACAGAATGTAAACATTGGCTACAGTCAGCTATTGTGGTTACCTTGTGGCCCGTATGACTCACTGGGAATTTTCAATTCTCACTTCATCCAGCCTTCCATAGGATTCCAATAAGAATCCCAGTCTCCTAAGGATGCTTCAAGGTATTAATTGCACTGGCAAATGCTGCCATCTAGTGGCCAATTTCAGTTATTGCATGTACATTCCACTAAGGACTCATCACCGCAAATTCTATTGCAATAAGAGACACACATTGTCCCTTAGTGCCCAGCCATCCAGTTGTTTCTTAGCAGTCGCTCTGTGCTTTCTGGGCAACCTCTGTGCCTTGAAGCCATCCAATCCCTTATGCTTCATACTTCATACTGCCTGCTCCCCTTCATTCGGGGTCCAAACCTGTGGTTTTTCGTTCCTTGATATCTACAGACCTGTCCTGGAAGCCAATCTCACCATACATGCCTAGCGTTTATGTATAAAATTATCCAGATTCATTTTCTTCCTTGCTATACCTGGAACAAAAACCCACTCATGCATGCAAAATAAATACTTGGTGATTAACTTTCTTTCCTTTTTATTCTCTTTATTTTTCGAGACAGGGTCTCTCAGTGTAGCCCTGACTGCCATGAAACTCACTCTGCAAACCACGCTGGCCTCGAACTTAGAGATCTGCATGCCTCTGCCTCCCGAGTGTTCTATTGAAGGTGTGCACTGCGTGACTCTATTGGGAGTGACTGAAAGGAAAGCGGCACTTACAACAGCTGCAGCTGCCTGCACGACATCACATCAGTCTACAGAGAGCGAGGATCCACAGGGGTGCTAAGCTGCCAACAGTTGATGCTGCTAGGCAAGGGGGAGTCAGTGCTCTCTAGGGGTGTGGCCCCTGGTAGACTGAACTTGCTCCAGTGGCAGCCCCACACCCACGCTCTCCCAGACAGGCAACATCATTAGACTAATACTGAGACTTGGAATGTAATTGAAAAAGAAACAAGCAATGAGTTGAGCGTATGATGGGGAGGTTCTAGACGAGTCCGGGGGTAGTATAGGTAGTGAATATGGCTAAAATAATTGCATACATGTATAAGATCCTCAAAGAATACATTTTAAAACAGTATACATCAAAAAAAAATCTTTTCATGTTCCTTTTGGAGCCCACACGGCCAGGCACCTCCAGCAAAAGCCACCAGGGCTTACACAGCCGACTGGAGCGTCCAAGACCCAGCTGCTATTTCCCAAATAAATTCTACTTTGCTTATGCCAAGCTCTATCCCCTGCCCTCCCCTCCCCCGACCCATCTTCACCTCCCAAATCCTCCCTCAGGCCCCAGCAGTCAGCTAACCTGCCTATCTATGTGAGACACTATCACTCTTCCTTCCAGCCCTGACTGGAGTAGCTTTGCCCTCTTCTCCCCTAGTCCCTAGGATAAGGCTACAAACACAGCTGCCCGTGTTGCTACTGTGGCCAGCGCGCTCTTGTGATTCTCCAGTGGCCGTTGTATGGTTGATGCAGCGGAGAGCAAGCCCAGCAAGGAAACACGGGAAGAGCTGGCCCAAGAGCCACGAGCCACAGGCTCGACGGAGCTGTGCTTAGTATCTGCTGGCCTTCCATGCTAGCTTCCTGGGCTTTTCTATCAAAACAACATGGTTTGGGTGTCTTAACAGAAATCACTTAACTTCTATGTTCCAGAAGCTAGAAATATGGAGAGAAAGGCTATTACCAACTCTCACTTCTTCCGAGGTCACACCCAGCCGCCAGTCTTTCCTGAGTTGTCTCTTCTGTTATGCAAAATTCCTCTTACAGCACAAGTCATATCGGCTGAAGACCTTTACTGGCCTCTTTAAATGATCTATCACCAAATATAGCCCCACTCCGAAGTACTGACTTAGAGCATCCATGCGTGATTTGGAGGCAAGGGCATATATTAGTTCTGCACACTTGTTCATATGTTTCAGGATGGACAAACTCTCTGCTGGTTTTCGGGTTAGCAGGAGGCTTTAGTTGTATTTATTGCTCATTTGTGCCACATAGCTGGAGGACTGAGGTGTAGGGAACCAATGAAACATGGCAGTTAAAGTCATCAATTAGATGCTGAATCTCTGGACTCCAGATCCTATTGATCTCACCAGACAAGAATGAGACCACTACCACAACCGTTGAGCCAATGATGAAGCAAGATTTATTACTTGCCAATACTGGCCAGCGTGATGGACACTGGTCAGATCCTTACCTAAGATCCCCAGACAACGACCAGGAAGTATGCCAGTCAAATACTTATAAAGACAAACCACACAAGGCTATGTACTTCCCACCTTTGTCCAATTGGGGCAAGCACACATCCTGATGTACTTCCTGCCGACATACCCCCTGCCTAAATATCATCAAGCCCATCCTGGGCCATTGGGATAACCAACCTTGTTTACAGAAGTGAAAGCTCATAGCTTGTTATCTTACATGGATAACGGCCCCCAGCATTCCAGGAAGTTATCCATCCTTGGGCCAGTACAGCTTACAGGTTAGAGGCGTTTTTGCTTTATAGATCTCTTAAGCACAGCAATTTAAACTTAAAATGTAACTTTAGCCCTCATGATCCCTATCATCTACAGGGAGACACAGGTGATTGCTAGGGGCTTTGGGTTTTTATTTGTTAAATTCAAAGAATAATTTCACCACAGAGAGTGAATGTAGAGAGAAGTTTATTATAGATTCATAGGTGGGCTCTTAGGGGTGAGGAGACACACACACAGAGGGAGAGACACAGAGAGAGAGAGAGAGACTCATGTATAATAAGATGGGTCCCATGAAAAAGGCTACACTGAGCTGTTAGTCTATAACCTTTATACAAAACAAACAAACAAGCAAAAACTTATAAATGCCAGCAACTTGAATGACGTGGACAGGGGGACAAGCTAGTCCATCCAGTTGGCCCACCCAGGTACCTCCTCCAGGTGCCAGAGTAGGAGATCATACAGGAACAAGAACCTGACCTCCAGCAAAAACTGTACTCAAAACTGCTTACCTTGGGGAACCCTACCTGACTTGATCAGCTTCTTAATCTAATCATGAACACATTGATAAAGCAGCAGATTAACTCAGACAAGGTGAAAACACTTGCAATGGAAATAGCAAATGATTTACTTCTAATTAAAGAGCTTCAGAGCACAGCACGTACTCAGTGGAGAAGCAGGGAAAGAGCCGCTTCTAAGATATAGAAAAGGCACATGAGGGGGGCTAGAGAGCGGGCTGGTAGCTAAGGGCACTTGCTGCTGTTCCAGAGGATCTGGAGTTCAGTTCGAGCCTGGAACTTCTACTCTGGGAGATCCAAGGATACACACACACACACACACACACACACACATACACACACACACACCAGTAAAAATAAAAACAAATCTTTCTTTTCCAAAATAAAAATGTATGAGTGGAGTGGGGAAATGCTCCACCCCCAATTATCAAGGCAAGAAATGTGATTAAACATGAGATATAACTTGTTATTATCTGAGAACATGAAGAATATAAGAAATGGCTGTTTCCAATAAGTGTTGAAGGAGTGCAAATTGGTACAATTTCCCAGAGAAGCATTTGACAATATATGTCAAAACATGTCATAGGAATCTCCTTGGCATTTCTAGGATGTCAGATAACTTGAAAAAATGAAAGAAGAAATGTGCACAAAGTAGTCACTGGATATGAATTGAATTTGTTATCAATCCATGTATAGCACTGATGGAAACTGAACATATTTGTCTGTAAGAGAACACTGATAAATCAAGTTTTAAAATACATATCTCATCAAATCCTGTACTTATTCCCATATGAATTTTAAAACTGTGCCCTTTGAGGAATTTGGCCATGTGTCTAGATTGGCAGAGAATTATAGTATTATCATCTGGCTAGACCCTCGGGGTATGAAATGATGGCTCTGTTATGTTTCCCAGGTCACTTCATCAATTAATTCCATTAATATTTTCTGAAGTCGCTTTTGCTTTCATTGCCTCCCCCAAAACTTCTCTACTGTTTCAGTTTCTCTTTCACCCTGACCTTTCTTCCTTGTTACTTCAGGACTGACTTTCCCTTCCGTTCTGAGTTCTTACTCTGCCCGTCCTTGATGGTAGCATGGTGCTCGTTCCCTTGGACCAAAGGTTTACACTCTTTTGCAGTGTCCTTCTTTGGAATTCTTCAGAGTTTGTGTAGAAGTTCAAGGGAGATTTGTGTGTGTTTGCTACTGTGTAATTGGAGTACCATTAGCCAGGGACCATAGATTCTGTGCTTTGGAAAGCTGATTTCTGATGACCAATCATCAGGTAAAACAAAAATTACCTTCGCTGATAGTATGTGAAGGTAAGTTCTTCACTAGTCCCTTCCATGTTGTAAGTAGGTTTATTACTTTGTGTGCCATAAAAATGTAGTCATGGAGTTTCCATGAGGTGGGTGTGACGGTCCTTGTCAGCTTGTCTAGATTTAGAGTCGTCATGGAAACAGGCCTCTGGGTGTGTCTGAGGGAGCGTGTCCAGAAATGCTGAAGACAGAAGAGTCACTCTGAAGGCGGCAGCATCATCCACACAGACTGGAACTCCGACCTGACTGAAAAAGCCAAGCCCGAGGTGAGTGTTCATCTCTCTGCTTCCTGGCTGCACGTGCAATGTGACGGTCCCGCTCACGCTCTCTCTGCCAACACTTCCTCACCACGATGGATGGCACCCTCAAACTGTGAGCCCCAATAAGCCCTTCTTTCATTTCCTCTTTTTAGGTATCTTATCATAAGCAATATGAATCATTGTACTGTGCTTCCTGGTTGTTTAATGGACTGGCTTTGGATTATCTCCTCTCTCCTGATCCACACTCAACCACCAAATTCTAAAGCAAATCATTCACTCAGCTCACTTAAGTTCGGGTTTCCTTGCCATCCTGCAGAATTAATAGATGGCTAAGGGAAAGGTTCTTTGTGACATGTTCAATAGGAATCAACAGTTCTTTTGGGGGGGACAGAAGTTGTGGGGGGGAGGGACATCATGCCATAAGAAATGGAGCCTGTCTCTTTTCTCGGGGTTTCTTTTTTCCTTCTGCACTATCGACTGTACATGTGGATTTTTTTTTAAACTTTTACTGATTCTTTGCATGTTTTATATCATGCATCCCGATCACACCCTATCCTCCTGCATCTACCATCTGCTCTTGCAACACCCCCCAAAAATAAAAGCAAAAACGAACAAAACACCCAAACAAATCAACAAAAAACAAAGGAGGAAGAATGATAAGAATTGTGTAGTGGAAGCTGCAGTGTGGCCCCGGTCGCAGGAGTCCATTGCCAGGAGTCATTGACCTGGTACACGGCCTCTGGCTTTTGTCTGAGGTTTCTGTCCTCCCACCAGGTCCCACAGCCATTTAGCCCCCAAAGAAATCACACAGAAATAAACTAATTGGCCCATTAGCTCAGGCTCCTTATTAACTCTTATAACTTATATTAGCCCATTATTCTTATCTGTGTTAGCCACATAGCTCAGTACCTTTTCAGTGGGGCAGGTCACATCTTTCTTCTTCTGTGTCTGGGCAGGACTGCAGAGAGAGCTTCCCTCTTCCCAGTATTCTCCTGTTCTCATTGACCTGCCTCTACTTCCTGTCTGGTTGTCCCACCTATACTTCCTGCCTGGCTACTGACCAATCAGCATTTATTTAAAAACATAATTGACAGGATATAGACAATTGCCCTGCACCATCTGGCCTCTGCTACACCATCACTAATGAGCTCTCACTGGGGCGTCTCTTGGGTATCTTGTTACTGTCCCCCTGATCTATAGTATCATCCCCTTATCATGCTCTAACTGTTCATCAGCGGGGTGGATGTTGCTGTGGGCCAACTCATAGCACTGGTCCTGGGCCTGGGTGGCCACTGGGCTGGTCAGCCCGCCAGCTTTCCCCCATTGTCACCATCCTGGATACAGTTTGTATCCTGTACGTGAGTACTGTCTTGTACCACTGAATATCATGGGTTCAAGTTAGGAATATACTCTTGTAGTAAGCAAGACTCCATGTTAAAACCCTTTGAATTCCCTGGAAGTTTGCAGAAATTCCTCTTCGAGCGGCAGTAGGAATGTGAATGTGCATAGTTACACCGGAAAAAGCAGCCTAAAAGAGTCACCAGGTATCCTTCCCAGATGAGGCATTGCCTCGATTCAACAGCAGAGGGCAGCAAAGCCCGCATTCTGACTCGGGGCATCCTTGGACAGGGATTTCTAACATCAGGACCTGTCCTTTCAGAGAACTTTTTCCTGTGGGCTGAAATGAGTTGAATTGTCATTCTGGAAAGGAGATCATAAAATCTTAGACAAATAACGAGTCCTGGAAGAATATTTTAGAGTGTGTGACCCCCAAACCACAGAGCTCTACATCTTCAGTGCCTTCTTTTCTGGCTTCTTTGTCACCTAAAACGGGACACCGACTCTTGGAGAGCATGTTTCAGCGTCCAGCTAACACACGCTCTGCTTCCAAGGTTGATCACAACGATCATTTATGACTCCCGGCCAATCCTGACCCCTTGGCTTCTGCTCCGGGGCACATCTCAACTGTAGGAGACCACCACCTCTCCAGATACTGAACTGGTGGGCAGCAATCTTGGTTCTCAGAGGAATTCAAGAAATGTTAACAATTTTCACTTTGTGAAGCTTTACTGCCTGTATGTGAGGCTGGAAATGTTTTCTAACAAGCATTTTACACGCTGACGTGGAACCCAGAGCTTTGGTTTATTTCGCTTGTTTGGTTTTGAACATTTAAGAGCAAGGGTAAAATTGAATCCCATATAAACATATAAACCAAATGCCATCCGTGGTTACATAGCAAATGAGTCATTAAACTTTAGTTTAAAAGTGGATGGAAAGTTATCATTTCTGTTTGTAGGGCCACGACAATCCACTTGAGTTTTGGTTTCTCAATAGGAAGCCATCCTTAGTCACTGAGTTTTTGTTTGCTATGGTTTCCAGTTTGGTACAGAGTATAGATCTTTTTTTCTTTCATATACTGTATCTAGACTGAAACTTCCAACTGATAAAAACAGATGCAGAAACCCACAACCAAAGATTAGGCTGAACTCAGGAAACCTTCGGAAAAAGGGGAGGAAGGATTGTAGGAGCCAGAGGGGTCAAGGATATACCAGAAAACCCAAAGAGAGAACTAACCTAGGCTCATAGGGGCTCACAGAGACTGACCTGACAACCAGGGGGCTTGCATGGGACTAACCTAGGGTTGCCTTGTCCAGCTTTAATATGGTTGATATACCTAATCATATTGAAACTTGATGTGCCATTTGAGTTGGTATCCCTGGGAGGCCCGCCCTTTTCTTAAGGGGAATGGAGGAGTGGATATGGGGAGAGACTGGGAGGAGAGAGGGGAGGGGAAACTTCGTTCAGAAGTCTTGTTTTTATTATGCACTCTGCCAATCTTCTAAAATTAGAGTATTCTAACATTTATACTTAATGTATAAATATATGCATATATCCGTACAGTCAGGCTCTATACATACGTACATACACATAGGTATCACATCTGTCATACATATATACATTCATACTTAGAGATCACATCTATCAGTATAGCCAGGTTTAAATCTACCTACCACATTGCTGCTGTTTTATATCTAAATCCTTCTGGTTTTCTTTTATTTCTTTTGAATTAATTAATTTGCAAACTTATTTATCTTCTGTGAGATAATTTTGTTTTCGGTTGCCTGTATATAGCTTTATCTCATTAGTGGTTGCTTAGGGGATTGGTTCATTGTTATACAGAAGACAAACTTTCCATAATGAAAAAGAAAAATTAAAGGCAAAGTCTGTGATCTTCCCTTCCTCCCACCCATGCAGCCAGTTCTGCTGTCAGACGCCTCTGGTCCCCTCCTCACTTCCACGCTACACTGCTCTGAGTAACTTGTCATTTCCTGTAATTAAGTCACTGTCATTATCCTCTCTCAGCCCTTTCAAGGTTATCACCACTGTAAAGTTGGTATTTCCAAAGAGGTTGTAATGCAGGGAGGAAACGGCCTTTAAACAGACTCTGGAGATCTTTAATTGAGATCCATAGTGCACATTAAGATGCAAATGTTTGTGCTGTTCATTGCAAGAAAGTACACTACCTACCGTGCATTGCAATATTTAAGAGCCCGCAATGGTATCCCCTGGTACAGTTCAGTTGCAAGCACATTCCGGAGGAGAATACGCCACCTTTCCCCTCTCACAGAAAACCTCTCAGTTAAGTATGGAGTGGAAAATAAAATCACAACACTCTGCTTTAATGTGGTCAGTTACAAACACCTCCCTTTAAAAACATTACATTAAAGTAGCATCAAGACACCAAAGTCTATGCACAATTAATACAGTCAGCAAGATGACGCTAGAGATGAGCACACACCTTTGGAACCACCTCTATAGCCAAAGCTATAAACATACCTGTGTCCTCTAAAACTTTTCTCACGCTCTTTTTAGCAGGAGCATTCTTCAGACTTACTCATTGTGAAGAGTTCAAAGCAAATGAGAAGTTTCCTTTATGTGATCTGAAAACCCATTCCTTTTCCACTGGACAGTATGGATAGCTGTTATAATGGGATCTTTCTAACTGTAATTCCATGGGAATCTCAGAATTAACACCCCAAATGCCAGCATTCTGAGCCCCTTCATTCACCTTGAGAATATAATCTCTTCATAAAAGGAGCATTCAAAAGCAGGTGCACTTGCTTGGACTTGGTTCAAAGTTAAGCAGACCTTGACCAGATTCTTTAAGATTCCTCAAGGCCAGGTGTATCTGCAGCCCCTACGGAGTCCTCCAGATCTTTCACATCAATCAACTCACACTCTGGAAGCTATTCCAAGAGAGAAACTACAAACAATGGGGTGATAACCCTTCATGTCTTATGTCACGACCATTATATGAAGTCATCTGATACAGTAAGGTATGCTTGAGAGCTCTTGCTGGCTGTGGTGATTCTACCAGAAGACGAGGTACCTAAGGGAAGTGAGCAGCCCAGTGTATTACTGTGATTTCTGAAATGTATTTCCTTATTTCCTTAATGCATACGGGCATTTCATCTACATGTACATCTGCATGCCAGAAGAGGGCATCAGATCACATTATAGACAGGTGTGAGCCACCTTGTGGAGGCTGAGAATTGAACTCAGGACCTTTGAGAAAAGTGATCAGTGCTCTTAATTGTTGAGCCATCTCTCCAGGCCCTGCTTGTGACTTGTGGACCCAGTTCAAGTTCATGTTTGATTTTTTTTTAAGGAACTTTACAATGTATGATAACTACATACATAGTCACTGATGTGATATATATATATATATATACATACATACATAGAAACACACATAATATGTGTGTGTATATCAAGCACTAAGGACTCTTTTGGGAAACATGCAGACATACTTGTATAAAACATGAGAAATTGTACCTATAAAAACTATAGCTATGTATTTCTAGGATCAAGAATCAGTTTTCTTGCCTGCTATGTTACTGATAGGTTAATGTCTGGATAGCTTGGCCTTTCTGAAACTTATGGCACAGGGGAGGAGTTAGCGGTTAAGGAATTCATGCTCACTATTTGTGAGAAAATTATTATTAATATCGGGAAAATATCCTACTTTAAGAGATTTCTTTCTTTCTAACTTAGTGCATGCTGAACATTAATGAAGACAGTCTGCCATGGGCGCTGGGGAGAGAGGCGATAGCTACTTGCCAAACCCATTCGAAAACGAACCCAATAGATCTCAAACCCTACGGCTGGCCTGTGTATAAGAGGTAGTCTGTGCTGGGTGTCTTAAAGAATCGCATAGTGGTAAATTCCAGGTCCTCCCTGCCCTCAATGAATGGGGCAATACTATATATGCATAGCAGTGCATATATTAATCGACTTAATAAGACTATAGCCACGGTGGCAGCCAGTGATGTGGTCCAAGAATGAGGCCTCACCCCATTCAACAGCAAGCCATGAATTCCTGGACTTGTCTCATAAATTATTTGGAAAGTATTTACTCATTTGAGGAAGAAAAGTAGAAGAATTATAAAATAGTCTTAAGGTGAAATATATGCATATAGATTTATTCCCTTCTTTCTGATATCTTACCAAATTTTTTAGAAGAATAAAAATAGTAAAGCAACAGTGGGAAAGAAAGGAAAAGAAATGCCACCCATGTCTGCCGGTAAGCGTTAGAAAAGATAACTGCAGGTAAAATCAGACCAAAAGGTGAAATGAGTAGGCAAAAGTAGCAGGGTAGAAGTAGCTGTCAGCCATGCCAAAGGACCCCAGCGTGTCACTGCATTAAGGCAGAAGACATTCTACCCAGCTGTAAGATACATGAAAGAAAGGAATAAATACATTCATCGAAAGTGAAGATTTTGGCCAGATGGTGGAGGCGCACGCCTTTAACCCCAGCACTCAGGAGGTAGAGGCAGGCAGACTTCTCTGAATTCAAGGTCAGCCTGATCTATGAGAGCTAGTTTTAGGACAGGCACCAAAGCTACACAGAGAAACCCTGCCTCAAAAAAACAAAAGAAAAAAAAAAGAAAGGAATGGCGGAGGGGAGACAGAGAGAGAGAGAGAAAGAGAGAGAGAAGGCATCCATTCCATACCTTATATCCAAAAGGTTCTGTTCCTGCTTTCAAATCCTAGCACCCAGGAGACACAGAAATGGGTGCTAAGATTTGAAAACAGGAAGAGAACTTTTTTGTTCAGTTGAAAAATATTATCCTTGGCTACAAAGCAAGTTTTGGGCTAGTTTATGATACATGAGACCCTCCATAAAATAGATAGATAGATAGATAGATAGATAGATAGATAGATAGATAGATAGATGATAGATAGATAGATAGATAGATAGATAGATAGATAGATAGATATGATAGGGAGAGAGAGAGAGAGAGAGAGAGAGAGAGAGAGAGAGAGAGAGAGAGAGAGAGAGATCTGCTGCTGCTCCTTGGATGCTTCTCACATCCTCCTTCTGCCCCACACTTTCTTTGGGGAATATAAGTCATAAAATTCTCCCAGAACTATGCATAGAACAATTTTTCAGCACCTGATAAGAGCTTGCCCAGAAGGCAGTGGCTACTTTCACATTCACAAGGTGACAAACTGTCCCAAGTGACTTTTGTTGGATCAGTTACAGAACTTTGGTTGTGGAGTAACACAACCCAACATTTTATTCCAGCATTTCTGGGTAGAGCTGTGTGTGCTGAGATTGGCTCTCTCAGAACTTGCCCAAAGATCGAGCACCCAATATATACCAGCGACACATTCATTACCTGCCTATACCCATAATCCTCAGCCTGCCCACCTCTGCCACTCCAGAGACACTTCTTTCTTTCTGATCATACTTGTAGGTCTCAAGAAATCTGCAACAGGATATCAGACCTGATTGGGATTTCAGTTACACAGGGTAAACCTCTCACTTTATAAACTGAGTTGGGGACAGTCATAATCTTTATGTACACCCCTAAAGGTCAAGGTAAGGCAAGAATCACTAATCCCTGACTTCATGACTAAGAACATCCTTGGCATCTAGAAATCCATGTTACTTTGAACTCGGGCCTATAAACCGTCAGTTTCCATCTACTTGAACAACTTCTTAGGATCATTGGGGACCTCCATGGGTGAGACTCTGCCATGCCCTCTAATATTAACTGTAATAGACAAACGACTGAAATAATCAGACACTTCCTATTCTTGGTCTCTGCAACCTTTCAACAATCCAGACAGATAAATTTTTCTGACTGTGGGAGGTGAATGACAGGAAGGAGTCTGGCAGAGACTTGTCACAGGATGAATGACAGCTGAAGGCCTTCCTATAACCTTTCCCCATCAAAACAGGGAGACGGGAAAATAAAGCGTCTGCCATAAAGCAGGTCGGATTGTGTGCATGAAGGTAAGAGTAGGAACTGATGGTGTTCTCCTGGAGATGGAGAAATTGGTGTGGTCCTGGGGCACTGGTTTTAGGTCCTGCCTGAAATGAATATCACACGAAGGATAAAACATGAAGGCACACTATGTAAAGAGCATCCGGTCCCAGTGGCAGCCAATCGCTGATCTAAGGCATGGCACCTGTTTTCACGAGCTTCCTCCTGAATTAGAACAGTCTTTCACACCAGAATGGCGATACCATTCCTCTATGAGGAATGTCAATAATGGAATCGCTCATATCATAAGTCGCATAAAAATGCAGGTGCCAGGCTTTGTGCTGAGTCTTAGGCAAGCACAAAGAATGAGCAGGATTTAAACAAGGCCTGTATCACAAACACTTTCTTTAGGTAAGCATGTATATGTGTGTGGCTGAATTTATAAACATGTGGACACACAGACTAAACACATGTGTTACACACATAATGTGAGCTTAGTTGCATTTTATCAAGTCACATGTCAGGTGGCTCAGCTACAACTAGAACATAAAGCAATATAACAGTTTAATGGAACGTAAAAAGGCTTCGGAGTGAGAAACCCGATCTTCCCTTTAAGCGTTTACACCTCTTGTGAAATTATTTACCTTCCCAGATTTCCCCCAGCTCTACCTATTTTCCACATTTTTCTTCTCTGTTACGAGGCAAAACCATAAAGGCACTAGATAGGGCACCTTGCCGAAGGGCATGTCAGACATTAGTCATGAAGCATGGGGGATTTTGTAAGCCACTTCTTCCATGTTGTCCATGAAACCAAGTCAATGCTGAAAGTATGTGTAGAAGGCATCTACCTCTGGTTGGGAACCAATAAGTTGGAAGTGAGGGAAACTTGGTGACTTCTGGGGCTGACTTTATGAAACCAATACAAAATGGGAATAATAAAATCACGCAGAGCCAACTTTAAGGGCATGGCTGCCTCTCGGGTATAAAGGAAGTGAGTTACAGAAAGTACCGACATTTTTCTAGAAGGGACTTCAAAGTCATGACCAAAGTCAAACTAGCTAAGCACCACTAATCTTAAGAGGAGAGACTTTGGATGGACAATGGGACCATGGGTATCTCCACACTGTCCAGATGGCTTATGAATGACTTTCCCCATTGCTCTGAGACAACACCTGACAAAAATATTTGTACAGGAAGAATGGTTTACTCGGACTAATGGTTTGAGAGGAAGCAATCAATTGTGCTGTGGGAGGCATGGCAACTAGAGTGGGAAAACCCTCACCCTGTATTTGCAATCAGCAAGCAGAAGGCAAATGATGGTCCTCAGCTGGCTGCCTCCATTTTCCTAGTTCGTCTTGGACCCCAGCACAGAAGGTGTCACCATGTACATTCTGATAGGTTCCTTCTACCAAGTTAACCCTTCAGGAAATGTCTTCCAGGCACACCCAAAAGGTGTGCTTCATCAATGTCATGAACCTTCCTTAACCCATCAAGCTGACAATGAAGATTAACCATTGCATGAGATAAAACTCCCAACTCAGAGGCAGACACTTGAACCCTTGATGATAATAGATTTAATGATAATCTGTCCAAGTTTTCAACATTTTGAGTTCGAATTTCTAATGGTTCTTCCTTCTAAAAAAACTTCTGAACACACATACTGTTACCTCCCTATTTCCATCACCACCACCACAGCTCGAGTCCCCAGAATTGTTTACTGGGGGAGGCGTCTACTCTCCAGCTTCACCAGCCTCAATCCCCCTTCCAGTCATCATACCCACCAAAGCAGAATGCTATCTCTGAATCATAAAGTTTATGCTGTTTTTTTTTTACCCCTTCAACGACTTCCAATTGCACTCAGTATAAAACCCAAAGATCTCAAAACTTTCCGAAGCTCTCTCCTGCCCACTAGGAATTCTTCTCAAATCATGAACCCACTTCCCCCTTCTGAGATAACTTTTCACCACACTGTACAAATGCTGTACTCCCCGGTAGTAGGATCTTATCCACTCTTTTCTAGGAGGCTTTGTGTGAGCATCATTTCCCAGCATACTTTGGCCCTGGGTTGTGCTCTTAGAACATCAGATTTCTGCCGTCTCTGTGACTTTACAGCACTATAAGGGGTTACTTAGTGCTTGTGTGCTTTGCCTACTGGCCATAGACGACCATTTCTTTCAAGGAGATAGCATTGCTTCACCCACTCTACTCAAAATATTCATCTGAAAATTAGACCAGGATAGCAATGGCTTTATAGGGATGACATAGGGACCAAGAGGAAAGGCATATATAACGTACCTAGAAGAGCTGTTGAGACCAACTGAGCATGATCCGTATCTGGATCAGCTATTTTCTCTTCCTGTAATAAAATGACATCATCAAAAGCAACTTAAGGAAGAACCGGGTGTATTTTTAGCTTACGGTACCAGCAGGGACATAGTTAGTTGATCAAGGCAGGGAAAGAATGGCAGCAGGAATGTGAGGCCTGGCTGGCAATCAGGAAGCAGAGAGATCACATTTCATCCATATCCATGAAGCTAAGAGTGAGAACAGGAAGTGGGATCAGGCCATAAAACTCAAAGCCAATCCCCAGCTTCCTCCAGCAACTTCTCACCCACTAAAGGTTCCTTAACCTCCCCATACAGCACCAGCAACTGAGAACCAAGTATCTAAATATATAAACCCATTAAGGACATTTCTCATCCACACACCACAGTATATATGGCACACACACGTTAACTGCATATGTAGAAGAAAGAAAGATACTTAGATTTTATAATTACTATATCTATTTTACTATGATTGCATCCCTTTTTCTGCTACAAGTTCAGAATACAGTGCATTACATGTAAAACAGGGGTCTCTTTCATTATTAATTTGTTGAGAATTCCATACATGCATATAATAATTTTTTATCTTACTTATATTCTATAAGCTTTTCCAGAACGAGTCAGCTCCCTAAGCCAGATCAAGTGCTAAGGGCTGAACGTGAAGGGTTGAGGACCACTCGCATAGTAGGATTACTAAAGACGATACCACTCATTAAAGTTGTGTCCAACTGTCCAAAGGATGCAGAGGCTGCACACACCCATCACACTGCTCTCCAAATATCCCAATGTAAGCCTTATCAGACAGGGTCACCTCCACAGCCTTTCTGGCTTCCCCATAAAAAGAGGGGGAAGTAGACAAAAATACTAAAGAGGTGTAGAATTTACCTTCTAAACCACTAACTAATTAAAGTGAGTTGGAAGATGCATACCTGCTTGGCCAATGGGAGTTGTGGTCCAGCTACCACACAGTAGGAGTGTGAAGTTTCACATCTACAATGGGTCAGCTGCAGATACTGAACAACAGTAATTGCCTACATTTTCTGATGTTTGTCTTTATGGGAAAGTTCGAAGCACCAAGCAGGCAGGTGCTGCTTCTTAGAAGACAATTGAGCAAGCCAGAGCTTAACCAATATTTCAGAAATCAAACAGCCATTCAGGCTGCTTGCCTTTGGGTCCTACATGATCTCCCTGTGTTCTCTCTGTTACCCCCTGTTAAAATGGGGTCACTGCCATTATGCAATTGGATTATTGTGACCACTATAGAAAATGGCCATAGCACGTGTATGATGAAAGGTGGCTGCATTTTCCAGCCAGTTCTGGGCTCTCGGGCACATTTCTTGCTTTCTGTGGACTTCAGGTTCCTGGTACAAAAAGAAAAGTCTCAAGGAGCCAACCCAGGGTCTCAGGCTCCAACCTAATATTCCAAAGAGCAGAACTGTTTTCTCATCAAAGTGCTATTCTGATGTCTCACTCCTCAGAGGCATGAGAGAGAGAGAGAGAGAGAGAGAGAGAGAGAGAGAGAGAGAGAGAGAGACCGACCAAATCTACCTAATGGTCACTGGCATCTATAAAGCTTGTGTCAGCTGAAATAGAGGCTCTCTTGCTTACCATACAGACTGTCCTTCTGCTTGAAAAATTCTCTTTATGAAAGGGAAATTCAGAGTACAAAAATAGGAATGAGACAAACACTTTAAGCTGGAGAGACAGCCAATGGTTCTCATTATATATCGATTAGTGATTCATTGCAAACTTGGAACCTGATATCTCATTGAATGAATAAGAGACCTGGCTTCAGATACACCTTGGGTAATATTTGTCTAATTAAGAACCTTCAGTAACAAATTATACAGATTTTACCTGTTTTTATGTCTTTCTATCACTTCAAAGATACCCTGTCTCTCTCTATTGTAAGCATTGCCCATGCTTTTCTATGACTCCCTCAGTGGACATCTTTAGACCTTGTGAAATAAAGATACCAGTGTGGTCCTTTGTCCTCTTGCCTGGAAACCAGGGTTGGTCCTGTATGAGAGAGTAAGAAGGTGGAATTTGAACCAGGTTGTCAGTTATCTGATGTATTCTCACTATACACACACACACACACACACACACACACACACACACACACACGGAGCTCCCTTGAATGGTTTAAACCTAGGGAATACTAACTTAACCCTTCTCAAATCAAGGACAGTTAGCTGTGCCTTCCAGAGAGGCACATTCTCATTTTGTGGTCATAAATCACTCTCTTCAAAAACCACGAGGTCCCTTTAAGTTTTTGTGTGAGTTTTATGACACCTTGTGCTTCAGGGTTCAGATCATTTCGTTGTGACTTTCAATAATAAAATTTAATGATTTTGGAAATAACTTTCTTCAGTTGCTGGCAGGTATCACAAGCTCCTTTTGCATTATCGATGCCTTACAATAGAGTTGTTGTGGTGCCATTATTCTATTCCGTTAGGATACTGTGTTAGCCAGCTCTATGTCGCTATGACAAAGTACCCAAGATAAATAACCAAAAAGGAGGAAAGACTTATTATGACTCATAGCTTCAGAGACATCTGTTCATGGTCATGTAGCCCAGTTGCTCTTATGTCCATGGGAAGACATTGCATCATGGCAACAGTACAGGATGAAGAAAAGCTGCTGAGGGTTCATGAACTCCAGGAAGAGAGTGAGAAGTGAAAGGAGTCCCAGAAGGTCTTCCAAGGACAAAACACGATGACCTGCTTTCTCCAACTAGACCCCTAGGCTCAAATTCTCCCACCTTCCAATGGTACCACCAGCTCAGGCAAAGCCTTCAACACATGAGATTAGAGGGGCCCTTCCAGGTGAAAGATTAACATATGATTTAGACAAACTCCAGTATAGAGTCTTGGTTTGTAGGGGGAAGTTCCTGACGTTTGCACAAAACCTAGCCCTCTTCTTTCCTATTTTCTATTTGCTAAGACAATACTGAATATTGAGTGCAACATGCTTATCTTAAAGTAATCATAATAATGAATATTGATGACATATCCACTGCATTCTGGTACAAAAATGAAAGTTTTTGGATGGGTTTTCTTTCTATTGCTGTGATAAATACCATTACCAAAAGCAACATGAGAAGGAAAGGGTTTATGACATCTTATAGTTTATAGTCAGTCCTTCATTAAGGGAAGTTAGGGAAGGAACTCAAAGGAGTCTAAAGGCAGGAACTGGAGCAAACACCACAAAGGAATATTGTTTACTGGCTTGCTTTCATGGCTTTCCCAGTCTGCTTTCTTATACAATTCACGACCAACAGCCCAAGGATGGCAGCATCTCTATGAGTTGTACTCTCCCACACTAACTAGTCAAGAAAATGGCCCACAGACTTGCCTACAAGCCAAGCTGATGGAGACGGTTCCTCAACTGAGGGTCCCACTTCTCTGGTGGCTCTTGTTTGTGTCAGATTGACAAAAACAAACCAGCAAAGCTTCATGGAAGTCTTATAATAATTGTATGGGAAGAAAAAAAAAACTGTTACCAACTTACTGTAGATGAAAAAGCTAGGTTAGGAGAAGATGACTTATCTAAAATCACATGGTGACCCTGGAGAATAAAGGAAGAGCCAAATGTGGTATCAACAAAGACAGTTACATCTACCCTGGGGCTGGAGGGATAAAATGTTCATTTTGGACTTATGCAAAACAGAGCTATACCTCACTGGGAAACAAGACTTGGGTATCTGGGGTGTCAGTGATGGGGCAGATGGAACACAAAGATGAGTGATACAAGGAAGGTCCCCACAGGTTTCGTAAAGAAAACAACCGGTATGTCGCTCAGAAATTTGACAGTTACAATCCTGGCACCCAAAGTCTGATTCCTGGAGCTTTCTTTTTATATTAGAAGTCCCATCAGTATTAGAGAGAGTAGCTCCCCTTTCTATACATTCCTCTGCAGTTCTTCAAGCCAAGCTTTGCTTAGTAGACTCTGAAAGGAATTCACTTAGGAAGAGTGTAGAGAGGGCATTAGAGTCTGGGACAAGGTGAATTTTGTCTGATGTGATGTCCCCTGTAATTCCACTGTTTTCTAGACTTGTTAAATTGATAACAAGGATTTGCCCTCTCTGCAGAGGCAGAAATAATTTATGATGCCCATTTCATTATCTGGAAGGCTCCACATAGCTTTACATAATGGCTCGTGTTGTTTTTATGGATTTTCTTTCCTAGGGAACATTTTAATATAGCTGGAGTAAATAATATCAATCACTTTGCTCATATAATCATCATTGGCTTGGGTCTTTGATTGATTTTTAAATATTGTTTTCTTTGCTGGAGGCAGGCTAGTGGAGTAAGAAACAACACTGGCCTAAAAACCAAATTGAAGTTCAGGATTCTCAGCCTGATTTCATTAAAATAAGCTCAGGATCTTCCCAAACTTTCTGTTTATACTCTGCTCCAAGCCTTTAATCGAACAGAATGTGCAAAAACAGACAGGAACACCAAATAAGTGTATGCTGGGAAACTTGGTTTTTCAGAAACCTCTTCTACTCCTGCCTGGTGGTTATGTGCACTGTGCCTCACTAGGGAAGCACATCTCACATTCTTGTGTCGGGGAAAGTGATAATTAAACCGGTCATCCTCAGTAGTGAAAGAGTTGATGAGACCAGATTGGGTATGTTCATTGTGGTACGACCGTAGACAAATAATAAAAAATGGGGTACAGACTTAAACAGAGAACTCTCAAAAGACAAATTTCAAAGGGCTGAAAGACACTTAAGGATATCCTTAGCCATCAGAGAAATGCAAATCAAAACAAACAACTCTAAGATTCCATCTTACACCTATCAGAATGGCCAAGATCCAAAGCACTGATGACAGCTTATGCTGGAGAGGATGTGGGGTAAGGGAAACACTCCTCATTTGCTGGTGGGAGTGCAAACTTGTAGAGCAGCTTTGGAAATCAGTGTGGTGATTTCTCAGAAAATTAGGAAACAACCTACCTCCAGACCTCCAGACCCAGCAATACCAGTTTGGGGTATATACCTAAAGGATGCCCAAACATACCACAAGGATATGTGCTCACCTATGATCATAGCAGCATTATTCATAATAGTCAGAACCTGGAAACAACCTAGATACCCCTTGACTGAAGAATGGATAAAGAAGATGTTGTACACTTAAGCAATGGAGTACTATACACAGTGGCATCTTGAAATCTACAGGCAAATGGATGGATCTAGAAGAAACATATTGAGTGAGGTAACCTAGAAAGACAAATATAATATGTACTCACTCATAAGTGGCTTTTAGACATAAAGCAAAGAAAAATCATCCTACAATTCACAGACCCAGAGAACAGAGACAACAAAGAGGACCCTAAGAGAGACATACATGGATATACATAGGAAGGAGAAAAAAGATAAGATTTCCTGAGTAAATTGGGGGCATGGGGGTCATGGGAGAGGGGAAGAAAGGACAGGAGTAGAGAAAAATGTGTAGCTCAATAAAAATAGATTTGATGAAAAAAATTCAATGAAGTACTTTAGAGAGTTCCTGTGCTCTCATACTCAACGGGCTGGCATTTGTTGTAGATATGTCCTCATTTTTGTTCCAGAGTACCCCTGTGTGCCCAGCAAACACCTATAATGTCCCACCTATGAGCAACCTTCTGTGTGTCTCTTTCTGTCTCTACCTACATAGAATAGATAGATGTCTTTCTCATTCTAATCACTCTAAAGACACTTTATCTACCAAGACAAGAAGTGTTCACAAGGATGTGGGTGTTCTGCCCTGCTGCCATAGTAAATCTACAAGGAAGTCACTGTATGGAGAGGTAGCACATGCACATAGTAGGGCAGCATGGTTTCATGAAGGTGGCATGGTTTCTGGTTCAGAACAGGAATTTCTCAAGCTGCAAATCCCAGGGTTAGTCTACAGGACCATGGAAATGGTATCAAGGTTTTCTTCTTGTTTCCACTGTATTTTATTCTCAACTTCCGTTTACTTTATAATTTTCTCTGGTTTCTTCTCTTGCTCATGCTTAACATCCTTTAAGTACTTCTTTCTTCCTTCCTTCCTTCCTTCCTTCCTTCCTTCCTTTTTATCTTCCTTCATTCCTTTCTTTCTTTCACCTTCTCTGTCTTCTCCTCCCTCTCTCTCTCTCCTCCTCTTTCTTTTCATACTCAGGCACAGGGGAACATCTAGGGAAGTCTTGTAGGAATGAGAGTATCCAAGCTGAGTCTTCAAGGAAGAGTGGGATTATACAATAGGTGGAATGGAGAACATTGGGTATAGATGGAGCAGAACAAAACAGAAGGACAACAGATGAGATCCCTGGGAGGAAAGCACAAGAAAAAAAACTACATGAGTGGATAGTGAAGTGCAGAGAGTTAGCAAGGTCAAGGATGCCTCAAAGCTGGGCTGGAATTAACAAGAGAGAGTGTAAGCAGTTCACAGAAACATAGGCAACACTTCTCTTTGGTGTGAGGCCCACACTGGGGCTTCAAAGGAGAAGATGATAGGAGTAAATCTGAATGCCAGAAAGATCTCTATTTCTGGGTGTAGGAAGCCAGGTACATATAGAGTGTTCAACTGTGGCCATGAGATCATCCAAGTCGGGGACGCTGATGCCTCAAGAATCTGTGGATATATGGTAGTTAAGCATCTAAGTAACCTCTGCTTAATCACTAGGTCCTAATCCAGATTCTGCCACTCACAGAGGCCAGGACAAAGGACAGGCCACAACAATGCTCCACATTCCCATGCAAATGTCTCAGTGCTTGGAAAGGGGCTTCTGGTCCAGGCGAATGACTATTCCATATCAAGAAACAGTAATTTGTATAATAGTCTATCATTATACTTCATAGGTTAGGAAAATGGGACTGACACTTTCAACAGTTATTTTAATATTCTACAGAAATGCTCTAAATGTAGGGCTTCCATCAGAAGGGAAGATGGGTCAAGTTTCTCAAATTCTGGAGATGGCATAGAACATAAGCAAAATATTAATACACATGGAGGCCTTCATGATATATGATTATGGAGCAATAAGAGTTTAATCAAATAAGGCAGCTTAATAAGCTATCAAATTTCCATAGGATGGGAATTGAAGACTCTTCTAAAGAAAATAAGTGAGAAAACTAGGCAAGTGTTTAGGAGAAGAGTGTTCCGGGATGAAGAAACAGCAGATGCAAATGACTTAAAACAGGTATAGGGGTGACTAAAGCATCATCCAGGAGGCCAGTGTGGTACCTAGAGGGTACAGGGAGATGACTCAATGGGAAAGATAACAGAGCAGTGAGGGTTTCTTTCACTATTAGCTTAAATTTGGTTCCTAAATATACGGGGAAGACATGAAAGCAAAAGGGGAACAGAGAGCATGATTTATTGTATGACAACACAAATGTAGTCAAAGTCAAAATAGACCAAAATGGAGCAGAACAGACAGAACCAGCCTAAGAGAGTTTTTTCAGAGTCAAAGAAGAAGAGACGATGGAATGGACTGGGATTCTGTGACAAAGAAGCAGTAGTAGGAAGTGACAGAATTCTGGATCTGTGCTGAAGACAGAACTAACAAAACAGGCAGAAAGAATGAACATGAAGAAGCAAAAAAAGGAATAGGGCTGCATGGTTGTTTCAGGGCTGAACCTGAGCAATGGGATAAAAAAAAAAAGCAGTGTTGAATTAAGCAAGAATAGGATGGAGTTTAATGTTCTGGGACTTGCAATTGCTTTTGATTACCCACACTCCCTTCAGCAGTAATGCATTTGACAGCCTAGTTCCTTCACATGTACCACACACACACACACACACACACACACACCCCTCTCCAAACAATGTATATAGATAGCATCCTGAAAACTCCTCCAGTCTCCACACCTGCAGTGAGTCATAGATACTCTCACCTCTGAACAACAGTGTGAGTTTATACGTCCCTGCTCTACCCAAATTCAATTTCCAACACTTCCAGGTATGAAGAATAAATAGGCTGATCCTGTTTGAACTCAATTTGGGGTGCAGTCACAGTAATGCAAAACTGTGTCCAGTTCTATAACTTCATTCTGAATGAAGTCAGTGTGGCGTTTTGAATGAGAATAGCTCCCGTAGGCTCATATATTTGAATACTTGGTCATGACTTGGTGGAACTAATTTGGAAGAATTAGCAGTATAACCTTGTGGTAGGAGATGTGTCACTGGGAGAAGGCTTGGAGATTTCAAAAGCCCACGTGATTCCCAGTCTCTCTCTCTCTCTCTCTCTCTCTCTCTCTCTCTCTCTCTCTCTCTCTCTCTCTCTCTCTCTCTCTCTCTCTNCTCTCTCTCCATATCTCTCTGTGTCTTTCTGTCTCTTTCTATCTCTCCTTCTCTTTCCCTCTGTCTCTCACTTGCCTTCCTTTCTTCTCTCTTCCTTGTGCTTGCTTCCCAAGGTGTAAGATCTCATCTACTTTTATAGTCCATGACATCCTGCTTACTGTCATGATTCCCACCATGATGTTCAGGGGTACCAACCACAATAAACTCCGTAGTCTATAAGCTGTCATGGTTATGGGGTCTTTTCACACCCACAGGAGTCACTGAACCCGTTAGCTTGCTTCATTTGAAAATCTGTGTGAGCCCTTATTTTCAGTTCTTTATAGATAAAAGGCCAAAACCCTGAAAATATAGTCCCAGGCCAAGTGATCTGTAACAGTGTTGTTATAAGTGTGGTGATGGGAGGGATCTGAGTTTGGACATGATGACCTTGAGATGCCTAGTCTATACCTGAGGGACTGTATTGGTGCTTTTTCTGTTTCTGTGGTATAATACCATGACCCAAGGCAATTTAAAGAAAAAAATCGTCTATTTGAGTTTACAGTTCCAGAGGGAGACTCCATAATGGTAAAGGAGCCATCGCAGCAGGTGGGCCAGAATGGGACACTGAGAGATCCCATCTTCAACCACATACAGAAAGTGACAGAGAACTAGGTGATGGGGGCTAAAAATTCTCAAAGGCCACACCTATTGACCTCCATACTTCCTCCAAGAAGGCTACATCCCCTGAAGTTTCCATATCCTCAAACAGAACTACTATACAGGGAACAGATATTCCATTATGCTAGCCATATAGAGGATATTTCTTATTCAAACCACCATAGGGACAAGGCAGATGGCAAGGAGTGGTCCTAGACAGCCTGGAAATGCAGAAGCAAAGCCATCGGTAAGCATCTCCCTCTGGGACTTCATGTGCACATTGCAGACACAAGAAGTTCTCAGGATGGGATGGAAACCTTGACCATTCCAGCAAAGGTTTATCCAGCTGCAAAGAGGTGCAACAGCCAATAACAAATGTAGACAAAGAACAGCATAAATCATTTCTGGAAGGGTAGAGGTTTTGAAAATGTTTGTGTGAAATCATCCTCCCCCCTCCACTTCTCATAAATCAGACAAACCCACAAGAGAATGAAAAGAAAGCTGTAAGCCACATATTTAATGGAACTCTCATACATGTTTAACCACAAACTGAGCAGCAGCATCCAAAAACAGCAGAGTAGTGAAGAGGGCTGTGCCAGGAGCAGAAAGGTGAAACCCAGGATTTCAGCTCTCAGAACAGAAGGCCAAGTGTACTTTTCTGGGTAGGAGAGACGCTACGGTGCGTAGCCAGGTCTTTAAGGACACTCCCAGGCCTCACATGCTTACAAGTCAAGAAATAAAAGGTAGGTACAAATACCAGTCTCTGCTCAGTCAAAAGAAATACATGCTAAATAAAGTTACATATCTAACACTGGTGCATAAAACTGTTACTAATCTTGTGTACCTTGCTATTTCTCCACCCAAGGAAGTCTTCCCAGAGACACCAGACCAGGAAAAAATCTACTGCTAAAGATAGTAAAGAGTGCCAATAAACGAAACAACAATGAAAGAATGAAAAAAGGAGAGAAAACACATGGGGGGGGGGTCAATGAATTTGCCATAAAAAAAACTGAGACCACAGAGAAAATGGGAATACTTTATGATCAAGCGTTTTGTTGTAAAATCAGATCCCATCATTTCTAGATTTTTCTAAATTGCAAACTGTCATTTACAGACATTCATCTAGGGGTTTGCCCATAACAAAGATCCACCGGGCAAAACTATCACCTGCCATCTGAGGCAAGAATCAACAAACAAGAGGAACACAACTCTTCGCAAAGGCAGGAAGGCAGCTATCAATGCTGCTCTCCATGTGCCTCCTACTGAATGGTTCTCAGCATCCTAGGTGCTGTGCAAGGATAGTAGCAACCACAGTTTCCTGTGAAAGCACAGACTTGTCTGTCCCTAGCTGTCTATCCAAGCTAAGTTCCCAGACATTCCAGGAGGGTTTGCGAGCCACCAACTGCCCTTTAATTAATACTTTTGCTTGAACCACCTGTCCTAAATTCTGTTTCTGGCAACAGGAGAGGCTGATCAATATACATAGATGTAAAAAAAGGGAACATTTAGCAAGGCAATTGCTGGTATTTAACAACTGGACTGAGCAAACCACACAAAGTTAGGGACTAGATAAAGATACATTTGGAAGGGATGTGTCAGAAGCTGCAAAACCAAGGCGATGAAGGGAGGAGGGGGCAGACAAATGACGGCAAACAGAAAAATAAAAGAAAAGATCTCCTATCATGACTGCGCACTGCAAAAAGTAAAACAGGATCGATTTGAGAATCATGAATACAAGCTCAGTCAGTCATTAAAGTACAAGCACAAGGACCTGAGTTCAATTCCTAGAGCCGATGTAAAAGAAAAGAGAATGGTATTTAATGTCTGTATGAAGGGGCATCCCACGCTTCCAGATGTTCCATCATCTCTTACTGTAGCCCCATCTTTTCCATGTGACAAGCACAACAAAACCCAATTACACTGAGCAATATAACATGTGTAGTAGGCTCTTTCATCTTCTCTCACCTCTAAAAACTGCCATTTTTTATCTTGGACCACATTCTTTATCAAATTAGAAGCCATTCCTAGCGAGCCATGGTTGTGTTAAGTATCCTAAGGAGCAAAACATGGAGATGAAAGAAGACTATGAAAACAACTTGAATTGATGAAGTCGGGCTATAATTGCCATATCTTTCTTCTATTTACTTTCCCCATAATATGAATGGACTTGCTCAAAACAAGCAGGTAAAAGGCAGGAGAAACCACCAATAAAAGTGCTTTCCCAAAACTCTTCTATAACTGATTTATTCCCAGGGATACTAGAAGCATATGTGTTGTAGATAAATTCATAGGTCACAGGAAGCAAAAGGAACCTCAAGTGAAACCAAGAGCCCTAAGGAAGGAGAGCTATTCTAAGTTCTCAGTATGGAGAAAATCACAAGGAAACTTGGGAACGAGGTTACGTCTCATATGAAGTTCCTATAGATAACAACTTGACTCTTCAGCAAGTGTTAACCCTCAGTCAGTCTGAAAAGCCTACCTCAGGGTCAAAACACTGGATTCTTTTCCAAAGACCTGAGATCAATTCCCAGAACCCACATGGCATTGTCAGCTTTGCTTCATTTAATACGATGACTTGTCTCAAATGTGGATGTAATGAAATCACCATACTTCTAGACATAAGAAGTGAGAAGGGAGCCAGATGGTGGTGCATGCCTTTAATCCCAGAACTCAGAAGGCAGAGGCAGGCAGATTTCTGTGAATTTGAGGCCAGCCTGGTCTACAGAGCTAGTTCCAGGACAGCCTCCAATGCTACAGAGAAACCCTGCTTCAAAAAACCAAAAAAAGAAAAAAGATAAAGAAAAAAAGTGTGTGTGTGGAGGGGGGAGTTCTCAATTGTACCATGTGCTAGAGAAAGTAGAGAAATGTCAGTGGGTACATAGTATAATGATACATGCATACAAAACATCACAATGAAGTATTATTTATTTATACTTTGTGTAAGTAGATAAGCAAAGACATAAAAGTTAGAACATCTATGTGGAAGGCTGTATCTGGTAATGGCTCCTCTATTGAAATCACTCTGAGATGCTCTCCCTGCAACTGCAGAATCGGCTGCTTCCTTCACTATATACAAAATGGGATTTTTATATTCCTGGAAGTAAGCATTGCTTTAAAACCATACCCAACTCATCAAATAGAACATGGGCTTTCTGAGGGCAAAGGTGGTTCCATTTTTATCTTGCCTATTGTCTTAGTTAGGGTTACTATTTCTGTGATAAAATACCATGGCCAAAGCAACTTGGAGAAGGGAGGGTTTATTTCACTCATAGCTCTATATGATAGTTCATCATCAAAAGCAGCAAGGACAGAAACTCATACAAGGCAGAAACCTGGAAACGGGAGCTAATGCAGAGGTCATGGAGGGGTGTTACTGACTTGCTCTTCATAGACTGCTTGACCTTCTTTCTTATAAAACCCAGGACCATCAGCCCACAGGTGACACTATCTACAATGGGTTGGGGACTCCTCCATCAATAACTAATTAAAAAAATTGCCTTACAGGCCTTCCTACAGCCTAATCTTGTGGAGGCATTTTCCTAATTGAGGTTCTCTCCTCTCAGATGACATTAGCTTGTGTCAATTTGACATAGAAACTATCCCATACAAGCTATGTGCCCAAGAATAGTCTCCTTTGACACTACGAACCGAGGGGTAAAACAATGGACATTCTTCTTTTTTTAGGGCATCAATATGTACCTGACCTTTTCTTCTAAATGTATTACTAGAATATAAGCCCCATGAGGAGTGAAATCATTCTTCTCATTCACTATGATACCTTCCTCATTTGAAACAGTTTTTGGGTTGAAGTAGACTAGAGTTCTCTTGAACAGATGGATGATTACACGAATGAATCCAATACATTCCTCCTGTCACTTTTTTCTTTGTTTAAAAAAAAACTAACAATTTTTATCAATGTCACTCATTATTCTTCATTAATTCACATAATACTCAGGAAGATGGCAGTATTCTCCAAAGCTCCTGTGATGGTTGGTGTTGCCAACCTGGCAGAATATAGAATCATGTGGGAGAGCCTCTTAAGGATTAGTTTGACTGTGTTCGTTGATGTGAGAAGATATACTCGCTGTTGGTGAACGTATTTATTGTTCTTTGATTCTCAATTGTGAACATGTGGCCAGCTCCTCCAAAATCTTTCTGGGTCTGCGGCCCAGGCTCTATCTGAAGATTTGAGTAGATGCAAGAGGTTAAGGCTAATGGGACAGACTAACCAGGTTCAGCCTCAAAGAAAATAAAACATATCGGAAGTGAAAGATCTGTAAAATAAAACCTTTAAATTTCTGAAGAAAGAGATGGCAGAATATACTAGAAAATGAGGAGACGTCAAAGGCTTATAAATTAGAACAGCTAATTTTGTGAAAATGATCATTCTACAGAAAACAATTTACAGAGTCAAAGAAATCACAGTCAAAATACCTATGACATTACTCATAGAAATAGGAAAGAATGCCCTAAAATTCATATAAAACCAAAAAAGACTCCATATAGCCAAAGCACTCTTGAGCAAAAGAACAATACTAAAAGGATCACCATTCCAGATTCAAGGTATATTACAGTGCTATGACAATTAGAAAAGAATGTTCCTGGCACAAAAATAGACATGTGGACCACTGTAACAAAGTAGAAGACTCAAACATATATGTGTATAAGTACAGCCATCTGATCTTTGACCAAGATGCCAAAAGCATAAATGAAAAAAAAGACAGCATTTTTGACAAATGTTTCTGAAGAAACTGGATGTCCATGGCAAGAAAAAAATGAAATTATACCTGTATCTATTATGCTGCATAAAAAAGCAACAATAATTAGATCAAGAACCTCAATTTCAAACCTGAAATCCTGAAACTTCCAGAAGCAGACATAGCCAGTACCCTACAAAATATAGATGTAGGAGAGGATTTTCTGTATTGGAATCCATTTGCCCAGGAATTAAAGTCAACAGTTGACAAGTGGGACCTCATAAAACTAAAAGAACTTCTATACAGCTAAGGAAACAATCAATAATTTATTCATGTGATCAGTCAGGCAGGCCACTGCTAGAAATTTATTTGAGACTAACAGGACCTAGGGACTTAAGTACATTCCCTACACATGGTTGGGTTAGGACTTGCCTCTCATACAAATCTTGTGCTGGGAAAGAAAGTTAAGGTCTAGTGCTCATGGAAAATTTTGCAGTGGAAAAAATTATAGCTTTGTAAAGCACTGTTTATTCTTCCTGATTTCTTACTTAGTGAATCGGTAATTTAAAATCCAATCCTTGATTTATAGACCAAATAATACTGTCTTGATTTAAGGACTACAATCACTGCAGCTGTGAAAATAAACACCACCACTTAAGATTGCCAGCACAGTGTGCATTATAAAACAAGTCCCAGTTTTGTTTATATTGAATTTGGATTGATGGGGGATCTTTCATCACCTACAAGGGATCATTCCAGGCTTCTGCTGCAGGAGGCTATATAAGTTCTCAAGAAACGTCTATAGTTATGAGGTGCAACTGATCAAATTGCTCCTCAAGAAATGAATACCAGAGTATCAGGTGTGTCTTAAAAGGACATCGGGATTCTTCAGATACACTGATAGTAGAGAGAGGAGCATGAAAAATCACCTGATTGGGAGCAGAGTTTTAATACTCCTGGTTATCCTTGAGTGTCCTTGGACAAGTGACAGGAATATCAATTGCTTCTTCTGTATAATTAGGAAAACAGTTATCTACCTCAAAAAGTGGTTGTAAGACTTTTAAAAAGACAAGGTATTTTTAGAGAAACTAAATTAATAGCAGCTGCTGTTCAGATTCAGTCATACAATATTTGCATAGTCTTGGTTAAACTATCTTTATTAGATCCTGTGCATTTTAATGTGTCCAGCACTTGTACATGGAATTCATATGAATAACCCTAAAACTAATCTTGTCATAAGCCCTAGAAGATTCTTAATCTATAAATAACACATGGTGATCACGATGGTTTTAGTGTTCATGCGTGTAACTGGATTTATTACCAGACTGTGATTTTTTTAATATAAGCAATATCCATCTGCTATGGTTCATCCTTCTTTCTTTCTCCCTTCCTCACCAAATCAACTGGTCACAGACATTCTGTCCCATTCTACATGGCTCACCTTGCAGCTCATACATATCCTACTGGGGTGAATACTAACGGCTGATAGTTTTCAGCCATCAGCCCTCGCTAAGACTTCTATATCCCAGAAGTGCCTATCCAAGTGAACAATTTGAGTACTGTAACTAAACTGTGGAGGATTTAAAGACCAAGGTGACAGCTTTCAATGTCCATCCTAGCTTTAGAGTCCACCAGCGAATGCTTTATATATGTCTAATATATAGAAAAACTATATCTTTATTTCTCTCACATCCCATCACTACCCTAGCCTTTCTTCCTTTACATCTGCACAGACACTGACCTCAAGAACACACCTGAGCAATCCGTCAACTTTCTAGACTTCACTTCAAGGTCTGCCACACCAGTGAGCCTGCAAGGATGATAGAGTTCATTTCCAGCCAATGGGATTGGCTCACCTCTCTCTTTGCCACTGTTTTCTCCAATTTCACCTCAACCTAATCTCATCTGCATAGAAATTTCCTCCCACCTTAAATGTAGTCTTATGTAAGACGAATGATGGCCTATTGCAAAATAAAGATCGAGATGTTTTAACTCAACTTCAGTTTAATATCACATAACCTACTAAGTTCTTTTTTTTGTTTTTTTTTTTTCCTACTAAGTTCTTGAATGAAACAAACAGGTTATTAAGTTATTTTAATATGCATTATTAATCCTGGTTAATGTATTTCCCAGGTTAGTGTGCTACCACTATTAAACAATACTATGTATTATTTCTTCCTTACACATTTCTCAGTCAGTTTTAGAATCAGTACTACAGCAGCCATTCAGAAAGACAGACACATACTTCCTTGTCTTCTATTCTCCACAACTGTACAAGGCAAGTTAAGTTTTTTGTAGCTACTAAAACTATAACTTAATGATTTTTTTTTTGTGGACAAGAAGAATTTTGCATGGGTATTATATGTAATAATGGAATCAACTTTAACAAACACAGGTTTGCTCAATTTTTAAATTTGCCTTTTGACTCATTTTAGGTTAGAGTTTTCTAGAAAACTTCGGTTTACTCTAGGGTTGGAAACTCAATGATATGAACTTGTGACTATCAATCCCTAATTATATCAGAAATAAATCTGATTATTTGAGATTATTGAACTGCCCACATATGCTTATGTTGTGAATACTTGCTCCCCAGTGGATCACACTATTTGGGGGAACCAATAGAATCATTGGCATAGGGTGTCTAATTGGTAGACAGATGATTAGTTGAATCTCTTCATGTTACACTGGCTTCTAGTGCCTGCCTCCTTCTCTTCTTCCTCATCTACTGTGATGTCATAGTCTTTCCAAGATGTCTGTTACTATGGCCCAAGCTCTTCCAAGCCTTCACTGGAATGCCTCTCCATTCCACCTCAAAGGACTGAGTTATCTAGGCTGTGAGTTCTTAACTGGTAATTAGCATCTTTTAGTTGACAAGTAAATATATCAATTAATGTGTATTCATTTTGTGCACTGTATCTTGCTTTTCTGTGTTTCTCCATTCCCTGAGTTTTCTTAAATTCAAAAGCCTTTATTAGTCTACTCTCTCTCTGTTCATTAGGATATTACATTTCTTTTTTTTTTTTTCTACAAAATGGTTTATTTTGCTGTTTACTTTGGAGAGGCTACAAACACATTCCACATGAACACAAAGGACTGAACTTTGTAGCACTGTAGAACAGAAATGGCCATGGGGAATTGAGAAGTCAGGGGAAGGGGTGTGGCACCTACATTTGCTCATCTCCCATCATACCCCTTAAATGTCAAAGGCACTTGCCGAAATGGTTAAATTAGGGATCATGGGAAGTAAAATAATGACATACAACTAAGACAAAAAACAATGCTGAATTTTCTTATCGCTAACATTTTACTAAATATTTGGACATATGCAATTTACAGCTTTAAAATAATGTGATTTTACTTTATAAACTTTTCAAGTGAAAAGAAGCTAATGCAACACTGTAAAACCAGAATTTTTCTACACTCAATTGTAACAGGAACATATTTACCTCTAGGTAATCACCTAGATCACTCATGACACCTCTCAAGCACACTGGGAATCAGCTCTCACACCAACACAGTGTGACTTCAGAAGCACAGTCCTCTCTCTCCTCACCTTTGTCTAGCATCTGCCAGGGAACCGCAGTGCTGAGAGACAGCAGGGCAGCATGGTCCTTGCTCTACAAGCTTACAATTATCCC
>NW_026067922.1:5515865-5517936 GCF_014885135.2 Alexandromys fortis
ATATACAATAAGAACAGATATCAAGTATAAAAATTAGAATTACAACCAGCATAAAAAATAAGCTAAATGTTTTAATAATTATCCTATCCTAAGGAGTCTAAGTCTTGTATTAAAATGGCTTGCCCAAGTCATGTGAGGAAAGTAACTACTATACTATACTATACTATACTATACTATACTATACTATACTATACTATACAGTCTTCAACCCCATCGACGGCCAAAGAAGGGAGATAATATTACTTGAGTAAACAGGAAGTGCATTCAAGCAGCTTCCAAAAGACGACAAAGACAACCGGCTATCTGGGCAATCATCCAAAGTCTCATTTGTAACATTGGAGCAGCCAACTTTGACTAAGGTCTAGAGTAACTGACAGACCAAATTTTAGAGGCAGGAAAAATTTTAAAACTGTTTTACCCTGTTTTGGCAAGGTCTGGCAGTCTTTTCTTTTTTGTATCTGGCTTGTCCAGTACGAACACCTTGCATTTTGTCACTGGTTGAGGTATGGGCAGTTTCTTGCCCAAAGGCCAATTTTGTCAAAAAGAAAACAAACTCCAAGTGGAGTGCTTTGGTATTCAACATTCTCTTGGGAATAGATCAGTGCTCCCAGGAGCAATCGTGTCTCACGTCAACAGAACCCTAAGTATTTGAATGTCATATTCTACAGTTCTTTGAAATGGTTGAAGATTACTATCTATGTGTAATACAATCTCTATGTATCTAAAGGACCTGATTAGTCTAACTATAAGTATGACAAACATGGATGACAAGTGACCTATAATTCATAATACCTATATAGCCTAAAGACAAAGGCTTGATATTAACATATCAAACAATCTTTAAACAACTGTGCAGCAGATGAGGAAAATGACCTCAAAATGTAAACAATGTATAAGTATCTTGATCAGAGGTAGAAAGTTATAGTGCAATATGATAAATATATCCTAAAATTGTATCAATATACAAAATATCTCAGAGGTAGAAGCACACATGATAAAATGTGACAAAATAACTTTGCATAGGTGTACAAATATTGTAAAGAGAAATAGGAGTATTTTCAATATAACAAATATAATTTGAATTTGTATCAATATACAATAATCTATGTAAATTGTCTATAAATAATATCTTACAAGTATTTACTCTATTACTCACTATTATTATTAGAGTGAGTAAGCTCATATTAATCTACCTATTATCCCATCCAATTCTGCTTTTTTTCAAAGAAGATCCTTGAGCCTACATGATTTACACCCCAACCCCCAGCCCTTATACCAGTTATATCAACCACTAATTGATATTCCTAACCCTGACAACAAACTTTGTTGGGAGAAAGGCCGTTGCCTTTTATTGGCTGAAGGAGGTTATCCAGCAAATCCCCAATGTATTTGCTAACAATATCTGTATGTATACCAGTTTGTAAATGCTATATTAGGAAAACGATTAAATGATTTTCATTCAGTAGTTACTCTGGCAATAAATCCTTAAGCAGGTTGGGCTTAGAATCTGAGTTTACAAGTGTGGCTATGAATCAATGAGAACCTTCTTCCATGCCATAATCAGGGGTCTGGTTACAATATAATAACCCAGATCTCTTTCATCCTTTGACACATGATCTTAGCATATAACAGAGAATTCTCAACAGAAGAAATTCAAATGGCTAAAAGACACTTAAGGTTATGCTCAACTTCCTTAGCGATCAGGGAAATGCAAATCAAAACAACTTTGAGATATCATCTTACACCTGTCAGAATGGCTAAAATCAAAAACACCAATGATAGCCTTTGCTGGAGAGGTTGTGGAGAAAGGGGTACACACATCCATTGCTGGTGGGAATGCAAACTTGTGCAACCACTTTGGAAAGCAGTGTGGCGGTTTCTCAGGAAATTCAGGATCAACCTACCCCTGGACCCAGCAATGCCACTCTTGGGAATATACCCAAGAGATGCCCGCTCATATGACAGGGGCATTTGTTCAACTATGTTCATAGCAGCATTATTTGTAATAGCCAGAACCTGGAAACAACCTAGATGTCCTTCAATGGAAGAATGGATGAAGAAAGTGTGGAAT
>NW_026067922.1:5518128-5538831 GCF_014885135.2 Alexandromys fortis
GCGGAAAAAATTTTTTTTCAATAAAAAATTATATTTAAAAAAAAAGAAACAGGTCTATGACAACGTACATTTAGAATAGCATCTCATATGTTTGACAGGATTTTGGAAGAAAACAAAGATAAATCACTGAACATAAATCTTATTCTTTACAAAGCTCTTTAAATTTCTATTTATGTGTCTGTGTGTGTATGTATGTGCATGGAGGCCTAAAGGGCTGTTGTATCCCCTGGGGCTAGTTGTGAACCACCTTCCATTTATACTAGGAACTGAACCCTAGACTTTTACAAGAGCCCCAACAGCACTTAACCTATGGCTCATCTTTTCTAGTCTCCTAAATCTTATTATTGAGGATCCAGTAGCTCATGCCTGTGATTCCAGCAACCAGGAGGCCGAGGCAGCAGGCGTATCACAAGTTCAAGGGCAGCCTGGGTTACATGGTGGGTTCATCATGCTTAGATGAAAGAATGAGACCCTACTCCTCCTAACTAGACCAAATAATGTACATTATTGAACTGTTCTCTGTGTTTCTAAAGTTTCCTGCCATCTGGCAGTGGGAGGAAGTGATGGTTAAGCTGTAGAATCAACTTCTGCTTTCTTTACATCTGCAAGCTAAAAGAATCTCAAGAGAGAAGATGAGGAGTTTAGCAGCATGGCACAGCAATGTGATTTACATATATGTAGTATTAAGATCAATTTATGTGCTATCAAAATGGACCCTACCATAACATTCAAAAGTCATCATTAACCATGGAACTTGATTTGTACCTTGAAAGGAACCTTCGGTTGTTTTATAAAAAATCTAAGAAGGCTGAATTCCTGTAGCATCATCATAAATCAGGAACTGAGGGAGATCCTGCCTTAGACGGTTAGCAGCATTGAACGGAAATTTCCTCCAAACAATAGCTTTCAGTGTGGTTAATTAGCAATGCTCCAATTTTTGGAAAACACTTTTTAATTGAAGAAAGTGAATATTCACGAACTTCGCTTCAGTAATTGCATGCACAGTGGATTATCCCAGCTGCACAGGGAAAGCTTGCCTCTCGTTTTGAGTGAGTCTTGGATCTTCATCAATATGTCAGTGAACTTCGTGTGAGGTCTGAACTGAAAGGCATCTCCCGAGTTTCTTGAAAAATATTACAGCTGCTTTAAAGGGACTGACTCAAACTGCTGCTGCCGAATGTCCTCTGATTTCACACGGTAATGTCATTGTTCTGAGATTACAAAAAGGACACATTCCTATGGCTTTTTTGTATTTCTCTGAGGGCTGTACAGGAGACCTGCGTTATGCTTTCAATAATTCAAAATGAATCACAGAGCAAATAGTCTTTTCCTCCATAACTGGAGACTTTTATTTCTAAGTATTTACATTGTTTCTGTCTCAAACAGCATCTGGAAACACTTGGAGCAGGATGTTGAAAACTTCTCTCTCGGCCTCCTTCGGGTCTTTATCTCAAAATTGTGGAAGATGCCAGAGAAACTGGTGCTGTGTTTCTCTTGGTGGGAAATTAAGTTTTGAAATTTTTATTGCAAATACATTCTTTTTATTTAAAACATCAAATGATACCAAGCAACAGAAAAGAAAATAAACAGAACTCTTTAGTCTCCCTATCCCAACCTACAGCAAAAAATAAAATGTTTTATATAAAATATCCAATGTTAGTAAGTTAGCATATATTGTGTGATATTTTCACTTAATTATATATCATTAACTTTTTAAAGTCAATCTTTTCATGTGTAAAAACAATATTTTAATATGGATTACTTTAACAGTAGTACTTGATTCAACCCCTGTGAATGAACATTTAATCATTTTCCAGATATTTGTTTGTCCCTGTGTAGTTGAGCTACTTTTTGGATTGCAATCTAATATGTAGTGAGACCGACCTGGAACTCACCAGACTTCTATTCCAGCCTCCCAAGTGCTGAGATTATGGGCATGTGACTCTCCTTACCTATCAGCTGTTGACTTCATTCCTACCAAGAAGCCTGATGCCATCTTTCATTTCTGTAAATTATGGTTGAGTTTTTATGGCTGTAATTAAGGGAATAGGACCTCGAGGTCTATTCCTGTTTATTAGTTAAGAACTAATTCTGATATCTGAAGCCAGCTCCAAAGTAGTTACTTGTGCTTATACCAATTTTTTGTATTTATCATAAAATGGTCTTAATTTTGTGGGCCTTGTCACTCATTTCATGCAAGTTTCCTCCTATAGTCTTTTCTAAATTGAAAACAAATGAAGACAGCTCAAGTGAATGGTTACCGTGGATGACCCAAGGTACTTAGATTATCCGGACACAAATGAAATGCATTGCCTATCTTTTTTTTTTACTACATTGCTTTTCAAAGTGCAATGATGAGGGTAATTAATTTTTAAGTGTTAAACACTACATTGAATCTGGCTGTGTGACTGAAGAACATCAATTAATATTTTGAAATCTCAGCCTTGCTTTCAAAATCTGAGTCATTTTAAAAGTCAGTTTTGTATGGATATAGGGAGAGCAGTGAATTTCAGAAGATCTGCATGCTAGCACAAAGTTTAGGACATCGTGAGTGCTTAGTAGCTGCCAGCCATCACCATAACCAATGCTCATCAACATAAAGACTTTATTCTGCTTGCCTTGTGGTCGACTCTCTGGCAACTGCACAATGGAGAGTTCTAATGCCTCTACCTGAGCATCAAGTACAGGTGTCCACTCTCTTTGGTCTTTCATTTCCTGGACATACAAGGTCCTAGCTCTCACATATGTTCTCTTTATTTGGAAGTGCCACCATCTTAACCACAAGGGAAAATCATTCTTGATGTTCCAGGTTTCTGCTAAGCATTTATTCTTTCTGCTACAATTTTGGGCATCATGGATGTATGTTTAGAAGTAGCTATTTGTGCTAATTACTGAGTACAGTGAAAACTACAGGTCTATAACAGAAGTGTACTCACGGAGCAATGGGTTCACTACCTCTGAAGTGAGCAAGGGCTGCAGTGGGAGTGAGAAAGCCATGAGACCTTTATAAAGAAAGGCTTTATGGAGAGCATTAGTTACTATCCTTTACTATTTAAATGTTAAGACTCATGGATCAAGGATATGGAAAAAAATATGTCACAAACAGAGAAACCTAAGTCAATGAAAGTACAAAGGCTCAAACATGGACTATGTGATGAAATCTGCTTACTGGTTAAAGGCGAAGCTCTATGAACGAGTTATAAACTACTCCAGCTTTAAGTGTCAAGTTTAAGTCATGACTCCCTAGCGGGCATAGCAGAAAAAAAATTGACAGTTTTTATAAAGAATCTGTCAGATGCTTAGGATTCAATTATTTATCCTCCTCTAGCCCTTCTCCAATTTGGTAGCAGTCAACTGAACAGATATAACCAAGTGAGAACCTAAATAGAAGATTTATCAAGGAAGATGTCTTTACCTTACTTCTGATTTCACATGTGGAACTTCCACAGAGCTCATTGTTTAATGTATTCCTGGCAAGTCTGATTCTTGACTCCAGTTGTTTTCAAACAAAAGCTACAGGAGACAAGAAAACTGTTTTTTTCTCCCTTGGCTTCAGACTCCAAGCCCTAGTCCTCTGATACTCACCACATGAAAGCCAAAGACAGGTAGCTAAACAGAACATAAAACTCTCTGCTTTATACATGAAAGCTGCAGGTATATTCCATTCTGCATATGTAGAGGGAAGACAGTTCTGTGTACATGTAAACATGGTTAAATGAATGTCAGCCATTCACTATATTAAGAGGAAGAATAGCCTCTCTCAGAGAAAAGAATCAGCCACTCGGGGGAGGAATGGGGAGGCTCTGTAGAGTCTTCCTGATGGGACCATGCTCTCCAAAGATATTCTGTTCTCAGTGGACTTGAAGAAAGGACAGGGAAAGAAGAAGCGACTGCTTCTTCTAAGGTGTGGTTCTCCTTCCGTGATGACATCTTCCCCGACTCTCTGGCAGATTCAGGGTCCCCTCATGCTCCACACACAGAACACAACTGCTTTTGAAGAAGTCATCACGCATGTTCTAGATATTGTTCTCAAGACTTTTTTTTTACTAGATTGACAATTGTCAGCTTAGTCCAGGATGGAAGAATGAACTTGAGAATTCTTTTCAATGTAATTATTAGAGTTGTTTCTTTTGCTCAGTCTGCACCAAGGATCTCATCCCCTTAAAAAAAAAAATCCCCCCCCCTCTCTCTCTCTGTGTTAATGTATATTCTTTGCATTTATGGTGATTGGGGTTTAAAAACAGCATCCCAAATACCAACTTTAGCACTTTAGGAATGTCACCAAAAATGTAAAAATAAATTATTACAACCTAAGTAATCACATGAAAATTATACTATGAGCATTAAAAGAAAAAGGTAAAATTTTTTCCAACCTTACCTCTCCAATTCCAGTTATCATGTTTGGTTCAGGAACAGCTGAAGTAACACTTTTTTGAAATGGAGATTAAGGCACAAGGAAAAGAACATGCTGAGTAATCCAATAGCCCCTATAATTCAGCACAATCCAATTTCATAGTTCTTTTATAAACTTCTGCTACTAACGTTATTTAAAGCACACTCATGCCTCAGTCCATTTCCCTTGGAATAGTTTGTAAAAATAAATAAAGTTCATTCCAGGAGCTGGATGAATGGTTCAGTCCTTAAGAGCTCTTGTTGTTCTTACAAAGGACCTGAGTTCTAGTCCAGCACCTACATCAAGCCAGTAATAACTGCCTGTAGCTACAGGTCCAGGAACTCTGAGGCCCCCTTCTGGTCTCCATGAGCACCTACACACATGCTGTCTAGTCCAGAATTAAGGGCTTCTATTTTAACTAATTTTAAGAAGCAAGAAGCGGGGTTTCAATGTACAAAGTGCACAGGATAAACCATATGGCAAACAAGAGGTGTCAAACAAAGATCTGCAAGAAGAAACTGAGCAAACATGTCAAACCACCCACAATTTCTGAAACTTCTGTGTTACTCAGGCCCTTGTAACACAGCACTATTGTGTACAAAGTTCACACTTGAGAACAACACAATCAAGTTACCAAACAAAATTGTAAAATAAAAATCTTGTAATGTGTTAAATCAATTCAGGATTTTATGTTGGGCCATGTGACCCCCCTTCCATATGTGGTGTAGAAAATAGTGGACATTGGGTCATGTGATTCCCTTCCACATGTGGTGCAGGAAATAATGGGCATGCCTGCAAGTGTGAATACATGCTGCTTTCATGATGCTACCATGGCAACTAAAGTAAACTTCAAAATGCACACTCTACTTAAATTATCATGTACAAAACAGTTTTTTTCTTTCCTAAAGGGGTAAGTAAATGCTGTGCAGTGATCATGCTGGTGATAGCATTGCTGCCATCTTTGTGTACCCATTACATGCTGGATGTTGTTATTCTGCTGTGTTGAAAATGGAAATGCATCCCATTTATGAAACAAACTGACCTGAAGTAAATGTGTGTTTTAAGTATTACATTCTATGCCATACTATTCTTTCCAAAAATTTACAAGAGGAAATGTCAGCATTATATTTTCTTGATTATGAGGAGGAAGAGGAAGATGATGATGATGATTATGAGGAGGAGGATGGTATTAATGATGATCAGTCTAGAACAGTGGTTGTCCCTCTGTGGGTCAAGACCCTTTTGGAGGTCAAATGACCCTTTCACAGGGGTTGCCTAAGACAATCAGAAAACACAGCCATTTACATTACAATACATAATAGTAGCAAAGTTACAGATATGAAGTAGCAAAGAAATAATTTTATCGTTGGGGTTCACATCAACATGAGGAACTATATTGAAGGGTCACAGCATTATGAAGGTTGAAAACCACTGGTTAAAAATATGCTGTGTAGGATCTCAATATGTTTCATGAAAATAAAACTAAATCAACTAAGCAGGCAGATCAATGTGGTTGAATGTACAAATCTGTAAAAGTAAATATGCATATATAATTATAGTCTTCATAGTAAAAAGTTAATAAGATAACTGTTGATAGAATACTCAGACTTAGATAAGAGACATTTTTATCACCAGTTATATAACTTTGTATTCAAGTTGGTTGCTCATTTTATATATGAAATATATAATCATATTTATGCATTCAATACTGAACAAAACCCCAGATGCCCTGTAGCTATAAACATCTTCCTTAAGGTTGAGTTACAAAGCTCAGTTTACTAAGTTCCACTTACCCTGGGCTTTGAAGTAAACTAAATTTCAATTCATAACATCATTTATTTCTGTTTCTTTTTATTGTGTTTTGGTGACAGGGTTTCTCTGTGTAGCCTTACCAGCTGTCCTGGAACTCACTCTGTAGACCAGACTGGCCTCAAATTCACAGAGAACCACCTGCCTCTGCCTTCTGAATGCTGGGACCCAGTTCATACCCCATTCTTAAGAGAATGGTGCTATAAACACACAAGTTGAGAATTGTTTTTCTTAATTTTCAGTTTTTAAGAAAATCTAACCTACCAAGAGAACATTTCTTATGCTTGGTTCACTTACCATACCCTGGATATTTTGCACACAAGATGGAGGACATCAATAACAAAAGAAAGACCTGTTCTCTGCTTCAGGAAGTTTACGTGTGAGATTTCTTATCAGGTGAGAGAACATGAGCTAGATTCACTTTCATGTCTGACACAACCCAAAGAGCAACATTGCATGGTATAATGAATTGCTTGGACACAGGCCATGAGAAAAGAAAGGACTATGGAGGGGGGAAACACAACAGGTGATTTCTCATTGGTTCCTCAGTGTACTCTTTTGAGGGGCCATTCAGGGACTCCCTAAAGGGAGAGGGAAGCCAGTCAGAGTCTTAGAGTAGGGGAGACTCAACTAGAGTTACAGGACACAGAGAAAGTAACTAGATTCACAAAGAGTGAGCCCCAAGCCGCGTGGTGGTGGCATACACCTTTAATCTCAGCACTCAGGAGGCAGAGGCAGGCTTATCTCTGTGAGTTCGAGGCCAGCCTGGTCTACAAGAGCTAGTTCCAGGACAGGCTCCAAAGTTACAGAGAAACCTTGTTCCTGTCTTGAAAAACAAAACAAGAAAAAGAGTGATCCCCTGAATGTTCAGTTAAGGTGTACTTCATTAAAATCAAACATTTGTACTCTTGTAAAGTTAAGCCACAGAGCCACAGACTAAGAGAAATAGCTACAAATCATGTATCTGATTGCAGACTTTTAGAATAAGTGACATTCAAAGCTCACTAATAAAATGACCTTTGAAAATAATCAAAGTAAGTCAGGTGGGTGGTGTGGTCCACACCTCTAATCTCATCATTTAGAAAGTGGAAGCAGGGTAACCTTGAACTGTACAGCTAGTTCAGTGGTAGCCGAGGCTATATGAGACCCTGTCTCAAAACAAAAGCAAAATACTTGAATAAATAATTCGCTGAAGACGATTTGAGAATGGAAAGGAAGTACTTTTAAAATATGGCCTTCTTCAATAGTCGGTGTAGAAGTGTCCATTAAAATCACAGTGAGGTTCTGCTGTGCATCAGATAAAGTGGCTCAGCCTGAGGAAGACCAGCCATGAGATACTGATGGAACAGAGATTTTCCACATAGATGCGGGGAGTGTAAAATTGCAGCAATCACTTTGGAAAGCAGTTTCTGAGGCTCTTAAAAATTAAACATACACTGCCTGTATGATCTAGACATTGTACTCCTGTGAGTTTATCCCACAGAAATGAAAGTACAAGTCCTTGAAAAATCCTTATGCATTAAAATTCACAGCAGCATGTTTATTCCAGCCTCAATCTATGAGCAGCTCAAGTGCCTATTAACAGGTAGCGGTGTAAGGGAGCAGTGTGCTGTCCATATGGGTAAGGCAACTTCTATACAAGAAAGAAGGTTGGCGATAGTTGTTATACAAGAGTGGAAGATCAGGTGGGTGTTAACTGCCAGTCTGTGTATGAGGTCCCTTTCTCAGCTGTGTATGTGTCACCTTATCTGAGTCCCAGAGCAGCTGAGAGACATGGGAAGTAGTCAACTGTTACTTGTCTCTTGCTACTTCAGGGGTTCTTAACCTATGGGCTGCGACCCCCACAGACTCACATATCAGAGTATCAGACATCCTGTATATCTGATATTTACATTATGACTCATTACAGTAGCAAAATCACTGTTACAAAGCAATAACAAAATAATTTTACGGTTGGTTGGGGGTCACCACAACTTGAGGAACTCTATGGAAGGGTCGCAGCATTAGGAAGGGTGAAAACCACCGTGCTAGAGACTTTTTGAGAAAGGGTTTCTCTGTAGCTTTGGAGCCTGTCCTGGAACTAGCTCTTGTAGACCAGGCTGGCCTTAAACTCACAGAGATCCTCCTTTCTCTGCTGGGAATAAAGGCGTGTGCCAAGAGACTCTTGCCTACTTCTGTCAAGTATATGCGATTTGGGTAGAACCAACTTCCTATCATCAATGTTTAGACCTGGAAAGGAACCAGTATCAGGCCAGAGTATGTGACCACCCCACCCCCAATTCTCTTTACCCCAGTGACATATTTGTGGGAGGTTACAATACATATCCAAGAAAAAATTCTTCCACAGGTAATTGATTGTCCTGGTGGGTAAAAGGCAAGCTTGGTTCCCTAGGATTTTTCTCAAAAAGGGCAAAATCAAGCTAAATGTTCCGATTAAAAAGTCTTCCTGGGATTCTAGTCAGTCCATAAGGAAGCTCAGAGAAAAGATGAAAGAGTTCTGCTGAACAGACCCACCCACAGCAATGTTTACTTCTGAACGGAACCATGCAAAAGCCTTACCGTGCTTGACTCTACAGTCATTAAACAGACTGTTTCTCTCGCTTTCTTTCCTTTTGATTTTGGTTGGGTTATATTTCTGTTTCTTGAAAATCGGGTCTCAGGAACTGGAATTCTGATGAGGTCTTTGAACCTGGGGTTCAGCAGTGTTAAAAGCATGCGAACAATAAGAAAACACAAAGCTGGACACTTCCTCTTCCTGACCACTTTCTGACCATTTCCTGAATGTTCTCCGCTGACTCTCACTCTTCACACTACAGATGCTGTAACAATATCTGTTAACAGCATTGTCGCAGTTGGGGATGCAGCTCTACGGGTGAGCATTGGCCTAGGGTGCTCAAGACCCCTCAGTTTGAACTCAGAACACCAAAATAGACAACTATTATTGCTATATTATTACTATATATATATATATATATTATTTCTATCAAATCGCATAACTGCATAGCTACTGTCAATGATAATATTGTTATAACAACTATGCAAAATATCCTTAGTTAAAAAACATTGTGTATGACAATCATGTAGTTTGATTCCTTAGTAAGGCTTCTAACAGTGAGAGCTGGACCTCTCCCTGCCTCTTACCTGGCTTTTGGTAACCTGTTCCCTCTGCTGGGTTACCTGGCCCTGCCTCAACATATGCAGAGGAGCTTGGCAATGCCTCAACTTGATGTGACATGCTTTGTGCAAGCCCATGGGAGGCCTGTTCCTTTCTGAATGGAGACGGAGGAGGAATGGATGGGGAGAGGGGTAGATGTGAAAGGGAGGGGCACTGGAGGAGAGGATGGAGAAGAAACTGGTTGATATGCAAAATAAATGAAAAATGCTATTTAAATAAAAATATTAATTAAAAAGCATTGTGCAACTCAATCACCTTATAGATGAGGAAAATAATATCCACCCAGTCAAACTCAGAATAGTAGGTACTCAGATCTTTGCTGAACACATACTGCCCTTTCTGGAGGAATGGCCACCCCATCTCTTTGAGCTTAAGGACAGAAAGGGGCTGATTTACACCTCAGCTGGTCTCACAGCAGCTCTCTTCCGTCTGCTAAAAATATGAACCCTTTACATCAAGAAATTTGGCTCAGCCGGGCCACCAGCACATGCCTTTAACCCCAGCACTCAGGAGGCAGAGGCAGGCAGATCTCTGTGAATTCGAGGCCAGCTTGGTATACAAGAGCTAGTTCCAGGCCAGGCACCCAAAGCTACAGAGAAACCATGTCTCGAAAATAAAAAAAAAAAAAAAGGAAAGAAAAAATTGTCTCCTGTGTCCTGCTCCCCCAGCACCCATGGAGGTGCACGGTGGGCATGACATCTTGCGTGTCACCCCAGCATTCAGGAGGCAAAAATCATAAAGTCTCCAAAGCTGTCGAGGTAGGCTAGCCAAATCAATACGCTCTGGATTCAATTGAGAGAACCTGCCCTATAGTGTAAGGGAGATACTGATCAAGGAAGACACCCAAAATTAATCTCTGTCCTCCATACATATGTATACATGAGAACATATGTACATGTGTACAGACACAGACAACACAGATACATCTCACCAAAAATATAAGAAAAGAATAAAAAATAAGACTAGGAGGGGGAGAAAGAAGAAGATGGAAAAGGAGGAAGAATAGGAGGAGGAAGGGTGTCTAGAGACAATTCCAACATAAAATCATCTAAATGTATTCATAAATAGAAGAAGAGATATTAGATAAAAAAAGAACAGGGGAAGATGGCTGGCCCTTGAAGTTGATACGGTTTCTCATGATTGATGACTTCCTGCTGTTTATTTTTGCTGTTATTTTAAGTTTGTTGTTATTTTTTTACAACTTTGGCTATTTGAAGATCTTTATTCTTTATAATCTAACAAACCTAATTAGAACTCCAAGCTATATGGTAGATACTAGCTTAAGGACAAGTAAATACAGTGGCATTAAGAAAGGTTTTGCCTTAGTGCTAGCTGAAAGCTAATCACAGGTGATGGGACTGGTTGCAGAGCCCTCTGAGAACTAAGGAGGCAGATGTGACCTAAGGAATATTAGTTCTGGAAAATAGGAAAGGTATTCGAGCATGTAATGCATGAATTGTTTCGTCCTTCCATAATCTTCCTGTCATTGTCTTGTGTGATGAGAATTAATGTTTATAACAAGACTGGTCCAGGAGATAACTTTAGAATTGCATGCCAGACTTTCTACAAAGTATAAATAAGCATTAAAAAGATTTGAATAAACCAGGTATGTTGTCCCATCAGTAAATCAGAAACACCAGACATCTCCGCAAGTTCACAATCCTCCCCCCAATGCTGCCTTCCCATGGAGATTTCCTGGATGCATATCAAATTTGAGGCTGTGCCAAAATAACAAATTGAAGCCACTCAGGGTGACATTTTGGAAGGGCAGAAGAGATCTTTGCCAAGGGGACTCCACCTCCAGAAAAGATCAGCTCCTGGAGCCATTAACTTCAGCTGAATCATATATATTCCATGGGCCCTGTTTAAAGTCCTGTAAGGGGAAACCTTTCCATTAATGTTCAGCATCTTCCTTTGCTCTCTCCTTCCCACTTATCGATGCCCCTGAGGAAAAGCTGGTTGGAAATGTCCTTGCTCCATTGGGGGAAACATTCTACAGCTGACCCAGCATAAAGATGGCTGGGGTTGGAATGTATATTGCTTTACTTGAGCCTGGATCAATCCTTAAACAGAATTTCACTAAGTTAAATGAGCAATGAATTCTCCTGTGAGAGTCTAGACCTGGCATGGTTGTCTGTTGCCATGGTACCAAATATACTAGAAAAAGGAAGGAATAGATGCTCTGTGATAGACACAGCACTTACCTGTCAAACAAATGTTGCTAAATCCTTTGTGTAACATGAGGATCAAATTATATAAGATAAGCAAAAGTAATTGAAGGAGTGTTATATCCATATAATTTTCCTCTGCTTTTAAGCATGTACTTTTTCAGCAAAATGCTTTTGTATAATACACTTTATGTCTTTCTTTTTATACATGCATCTCCTCCTAGTAGTTTTAGATGCTTAAATGTGCGCACTCTTAAATAAAACAATAACTACAAAATCTGAAACTCCCAAGTTAAAGTTGAATCAAATTGAGTTATGAATACACGAGTCCTAAATATGCATCATATAATGGCAGGGCTATTTAGTTATTACAAACCTAACTTTCAGAACTCCGAGAAAAAAACAGCCCCATAAAAAATGTTTAGAAATATCTGGTAGCGAAGAATTCACCCCTTGGTGTCAGTACCACCAGGGCTGGGCTAACTTAGGGGAGTGGTATTCAACCTCTGGTCAAATAGTTCAGTGTTTGCACTGGGAAGCATTGTCCTCTTTAAAACTAATATAAGGAAGATTTGAATACATAAAAGATACAAATCAGACGGGAACCTCTCATTCAAAAGAGGTAAACTATGTCCCCAAAAACCTTTCGTCCCCAAATTGGTATCTCTAATGTTTGAAGCATTAATGCATTAAGAGAAGCATGAACAGCTGTTAGAAGAAATGTTTGCAACTTCATTTTCCCCAGCTTACACCTTTTTAGTCACTACTTTATTAAGCCAATAAAGATAATGAACTGAACAGACTAAACAATAAGTAGATAGTAAGTTTATTAGTAGTTATGTTGTGATAATAGCATGTTATTTACTGAGCTTTCAGGATCAATGAAACCTCAAACATGTAATTCAATGTAGCAGTTATAGACATTTAGGTGTATCTATCTCATTTTGGCTATATGAATTATGAAGAATGCAACTGCTCATATAGTTCCTGGTCTCAAAGCACATATGTAACAGTAATGTGACAATGGCACATAAAAGAAAATTAAAAAGTAAAACCAAGACAAAGTTTATTGAGCATACAATATAAAGGGAGGTCAAACAATATGAATATTCTGATGATTTTTCTTCATTTCTGAGTCAGCAAGATCCATCCCAGACCTGTCTGGGAAGATGTGTCTGCTCACTAGTGCTCACCAACCACTTCATCTTCTCTACATCTCATTAGAGATGGTTAATGAATCGGAATAGCCCTTCTCAGCATCTTGGATCATTTCTTTGAGAAGCATATATAATCTGCATTTCATTAGACATCTATCAGATAGCCAGGGCTTTTTTCCCCCACTAACATAATTGGTGACCTCAAATTCACTTCAAAAAACTCATCATACTTTCTCTCCTCATTAAAAGGGTGATCAAGGGAAAGATCATCGGTTCTCGTGATACTCTATCTCTTGCTTGCCTTTAATGGCATTCAACTGATGCTCAGAGATACCACATGAGTTTCCCCTCAAGGATTTTCAAATGTGTTTATCTTACGGTATTAAGAGACTTATGATTTATCTTGATACTTATTTTTATTTTATACATTTGAAAATATGAGCAACCTGATAAAGTCTTAGGTAATGGACCCCAAATTACTGTTTTATCCATAGTTCAACCAATTTTTTCATTGTATGCTGGAACCTGTGATAAGGACTAAAAATACAGCGGTGACCAGTCCAGTATTGTTGAAATATGAGCGGGGGGGGGCTGCGTCCCCAACACCCCGGCCGCTTGGCTAGCTTATGCCCGAAATAACAACACACAAACTGTATTCATTTAAGAACTGCTTGGCCCCTGAACTCTAGCCCTTACAGGCTAATTCTCGCACCTGGACTAGCCCATTTCTAATGATGTGTGTAAGCACCCCAAGGTGCGCTTACCGGGAAGAGTCTAGCCTCCGTCCATCATGGTGTCTNTCTGGTAAGCCAACTCATGGGCTACACAGAATATTAGAAATGGGTTAGAACAATATGTAAGAGCCAATAAGAAACTGGACCTAGCTGGGCCAGGCAGTGTTTGAAAGAATACAGTTTCCGTGTAATTATTTCTGGGTATAAACTAGCCATGCGGGCGGCCAGGTGCCGGGGACGCAGCCCTGCCGCTCCTATTTCAACACAGTATTATCCTTTCATCAAAGTCCTCATAGTCCAGGGGGATACATGGACAGTTTGGATAGAATTTGAATACTATATACATAGGGTTTACATACTGATCTTGGTAATATGGCAGTGATGTCTCCAATAATAAGATCCATTATGCAATAGATGTCCTAATATTCCACATTAAATGGCATTATGTTTTCTACCCACACTGCTTCTTATAATGGCTATGTAAAATATGTCTACCATACTCGTTTTATAAAGAACATGAAACTGGAAGGACGTACAATTTGCTTATAGTTAATCGGATAATGTATGGAATTGATGTGTCTTTCTATTGCACTGAACAGTGCAATCTTTCTATTATACTGTGCTTCTGGGATGTTTTCTTAATGCCTCACTTTCAATCTTCCCATGGATGTTATCAATGATAAATTATAAGCTGCATTTATAGTTAAAATTGAAGACTCCAAAGGTCTAGCATTTTTAAGACCACACAGCAAAGCTTTCTGAGATGTTGTGTCACTAGATAGCTTTCCAAAGAGCATGTCTTTATGAGCTGGAGTTGAAGAGTGAACAAGTAAGAAACTCAATGCTTTCTAAAAGTGAAATGACATCATCGTGTCATGAGTGTGTTTGTGTGAGGGGGGGGGGGAGTTTGTAGCCATACTGGTATAGTTTTTTTTTTTTTTTTTTTTTTAGATTTTTTGAGACAGGGTTTCTCCGTGGTTTTGCAGCCTGTCCTGGCACTAGCTCTTGTAGACCAGGCTGGTCTTGAACTCACAGAGATCCACCTGCCTCTGCCTCCCAAGTGCTGGGATTAAAGGCGTGCGCCACCACCGCCCGGCCACTGGTATAGTTTTAAATCTCAGTATTGTTCCTCTATCAGTCATCTTGGCATGGGTCTCAAAGACTTCTATGTTCAGCTTTCTTGTATATAAAATGTAGCTGATATTTTATACATAAGAGGATACAATGGGAATTAAATTAGGTCAAGAATGTGGAATTCCTAAAGCAACATCTATTGTAGTGGCTGTTTAATAAAGATCCATCCCCTAAACTTGTCAGTTAACAAAGTTAGGAGACTAATGAAGACAATTAACATCAGAAGTAACACACCAAAGTGGTAGAAGAAACACCAATAAAGCTCTAGCTCCTTAGTAAAGTGAACATCCCAAGAACAAGCTGGGATCTGGCCAGCATTCCTCATTGGAGAGAATTAGATGGGAAAATTACATTGTTCTTTCTTGCTGGGAAAATAAAAACCTGTTCTTTCTTTCAAAAGTGATCAGAAGGTATTAAAGGCAATGGAATGAGTAGCTGTGGTAGTATTAAAGGTGTCAGAGGGCCTTGTCTAGACCCCTGAAATCACCATATTCCAGAGCTTCCCTATCTTGAGGCTGGACTTGGTTAGGCTATGGAAATAGCACACAGTGGGCTTTATCTGACCAAGGGCTGGAAAGAGGCCATGTTGGTATCTGTAGCCCAGGACATCTCTTTGCACTGCATCCTCTCTTGAATGCAAGGGTAAGCACCTTTAATAGAACGGAATGCATGTAACAGTGTACAATAAAAATCGCCATCCTCTGCGAGAGACTGTAGAGCTGTGCTGTTAGATACAATCTGGGCATTATATTAAAAACAAAGACATGAATTCTCAGGAAGACACACTAAAATTATTTTCCACATACACCTAGAAGCTCCTTATTTCATGGACCCCAGTCTCATACAAACCAGTAACATATTCAAGGGTATGAATTTGACAAGGATGCTTTGATAAGCTACTCATGTGTTATCTGTGACACATGCATTAATCTTGCAGAGCAGATCATATTGTAGATGAGAAAACTGAATCTGGGAGGAGGCAGTAAACTGTGCAACTCTAAAAGCTAATAGGTGGTAGATCTAAATTTGGGACCCAAGTCTACTGCACCTTTAACAAGTGACCCATGAACCTTCACCGGTACAGAAGTAAAGGCACCTAATCGATCCCACTCATTGACAAAAACAGTTCAGAGGATTTTCTTAGATTGTGTATCAACTGTGAGAGTAGGAAATTCCATCCAATGATGTGGGGAGATTGAGCAGAAGCTCTACCAATGCTATCATCAAAAGTTAAATAACAGAGTATTTGGCTCTTGCTTTATCTATCCCTGTAGTAGCTGGGCCTTTTAATGAACACAACACCGCAGAACTCACTTACACTTCTGACAGATTTCAAAAGCAAAACTGAAAGGTAAAAAGCATGTTTTCTAGATTGAAAACTGAATGTTTACAGCAGTTTATTAATAAAGATGTCCATCATCTCAAAAGTCCCTGTGCAGACCTGCCTACTCTGACTGAAGACAGCTGAAAGAACAAAGCAACATCTTCAAATATTTAAATGATAAAAATGAAAATTAAAAATAGATTTCCTTTCAACAAAAGGTTTTTAATTGAATCCATAAACCATGTTTGATTTCTAAAACGAGTAGGAATGCATGTTAAGTATTAAAGCTATTTAACGTGAGACATGCATCCAATAAAAATAAATTAGTGCCTCTCTTTTATATGTGGGTTCTTACTTGATTTGTTGAAATCAAGCTGCTATTGAGAATATGAACGTGGACAAGCACTTCCCATATCCTATCTGTCTAGGTACAATCAGTTTTAAGATTATTGTTCTATATTTAGTTCCATGCCGGACATCATAATCACTACAGAAAGGAATGCATGAGCCTGCCTGTGCCCTTCAGGAACCAACACTTAGGATAAGCAGTGAAGACTCTCATTAAGATTTACCCCTGACATACAATGTACATGACTAAGAGACCAAAGAAAAGAAAGTCTTTTCCTAAAAGTTGAATACAAGACACACAGAAACCAAGCTAGAAGCTGGAAGCCCACCCCCCATGGCCGGTTAATGTTCGTAGTGCACGAAGGTGATACCCAGGCTAAAGGGGAAAGTTAAGTCACCAACAAACACATCCAACTGTGAACCCTGTCAACTCCAACACTGAGCTGCCTAGCAAGATGTACCCACTAGGACAACAGTGACATGAATGTGTTAGATGTAAACAACCACCTCCCCACTGTGTCTGACGCTGGCTCTAAGAGAAAGAATGCTGCCACTGTAGAACTGATTGAAGGCATCAGACTAGGGAGGTTACAGGCCCTGTGAGGAAACCTACTCCTAATGCTGCAGTGATGGACAACCAGTTAGAGAGCCTTACAAAACATTACTGTTCATATCCATAGACCAGTGCAGCTCTCAGTCTTTATCAGAGAAACCCCTCTTGGCAAAAACCAAAGAGGGGATTAAAAGCAGACAAAAGCGCTGGAAATAAGTAACTTGAGTGACAAGCACTAAACAGGACATCAACATCATCCCCTCTGAAGCCCAGTGAACAGCAAATAATCAGCAGTAGTCGGGGGTGAACGTGGTCACAAGGCATAGTGTGTAAGTACAACACTACCAAAAAATTACAAAGGAAGCCAGATAGATAAAAATGACAACTTCAGAAAGGCATTTGAGCCAGCCAGTCCTGAGAGATACGAAAAAGCTGAAGCTAGATCTTCTTTACAAATCACAGACAACAGTGACTGCATCTTCATAGACAAGTGGGTGTTGCCCAAAGAAACTCACATGAGTCCTTGAAAGTCTGCAGCCTTGTGATGTGAGAATTTATTCTGGTCAGATGATGCTATTGCTCAATCAGACAAGTGCTCACTGCGTAAGAATACAAGAGAAGTGAAGTTCTGGATTTGTCTAATCTTTTGACTCTGGAATACAACATTGTCATATGCAAGTTTTGCTTAAGAATTGGATAATAATGAAGTCACACATACATACACGCACACACCTGTGTTCATGCACAAAAATCTCATAAAGTTCTAAGTAACTGCACAATTTTGTGGTGAGCCACCATCCTTAGTTCCATGCAAACAGGCCACAATTTGACCACACCTGGAACCTTGAATATCTAGCACTACTTTCCTTTAAGGGATGTTTTATACTGTTTCTTTTGCTCCTGAAATAATATCATAGACCATGCAGTGGAAATAGTTTTCCCATGAACTATGACTTTGAAATCCACAAATCATTGGGCTGCCATTACTTCTATTTCAAGAATGAGGAACAATAGCCTTCTTGATTGCAGTTTCCAGGGTCCTGAGCTTGCACAAGGTATTGCATGAGTGACAGGGAGCCTGTGAGAGACTGCCAAGCTAGCTGTTAGGTCAGATCACTCTTTAGCTAACCTCTGTACCTGCTAGTCCACTCCTGACATGAGTAGATAAGTTCATTCATGAAGCAGCCGTAGCTCTTAAAGCATCCACCTGTTAGTACCTGATAGTGGGAAGTAAATTCCTATGAGTTTTAAAAGGGACAAGCCACATTCAAACCATAATAGCCTTGCTCTGGCTCCTTGAATGTCATCTCCTTCTCACAGACAAAATGTAATCAAGCCACACAAATAGCTCCAAAGCTCTGATATTAACTCTAAAATACAAAGTCCAACGTTTCATCTGAGACTCAGGGCAAACTTTATATGCTGTGAACATATATATATATATATATATATATATATATATATATATATGCACTAGCTCAGAGACCTCAAGGCCTGCATCCAGAGTGCTGTGTCTTCAGAAGTGGGAAACTTATCTTCTACGTCTGAGGGTTGGGGTGGTAACAACCGAGAGCTATATCAATAGCCTGTAACATTTTGGGAGTCTCTTGTGCAACCCTGACCGACAACTGAAAAAAGGGCTTCTAACACCAGATGTTGGAGATTTTGTTAGATGGTCTCTGGCTCATGGAGGGAGCACTGTCAAGCCAGAAGAGTGAACTTCCTTTATACATAGATCGATGAACATTATAGGGTTTTTCTTCAGTCAATAATATGATTGTAAATTTTCCAGATGTTTTTACTGTAATTTTACCTTCCCTTCTCTTTCTCCCTTATTTTAGCTTTCATTCCCCCATAATCAAAGGCCCTTCCCATTTTCCCCATTTTCCCAAATCATATCAATCTGGCATACAAGGTAGAGACAGATGCAAAACACAGTGCTATTGAAAATGGGATACCCAGGAAGTAAGGAAGAGTGACTAATTCCACCCAAAGCAATGGGAAACATATTATACAGACATTTAAATCTTTCCATTGCTTTGAGACAGGTTCTCACATAACCCAAATTGGTCTTGAACCTACTATGCTGCTGAGAATGATCCTGAACTCCCGATCCTCCTGACTTGGCCTGCCAAGTGCTGAGATTATAAGCATAGGCCACCATGCCAACCTTAGACTCTTAACTCTTAAAATTCCATACTAACAGTCTTGTGCACATTAAGGTAGCAGTTAAGCCCCCAAGACGTCCAGCAGACCCACAGATGTACCTTTTCTGGGCCCAGCATATATTTCAGTTCTCTCGGTTTGGAATCTCATAGATCTGGGATCTTTGTGGCAGCCCTACTCCTTGAAGTTTTGGACATTGCCTCTGTCCACGGTAAACAATAAACTAGAATTAAAAAGTGGAATTATTTCTGATACATGACTAAATTACATATACTTAGATATGCTCTCTTTTATACATACACATTCACATTCATAGGCACAAGCACATAAAAGCCTTTTCCCATGTGATTTCTAACATTGTTCATTAACCTGACAGTCCAAAGATATAAACATTAAACTGTTCAAAATACTGGGTAACATATTCCTGGCCCAAAACTTGGAGGCAAGTTCTTTGAAAAACTAAACATTTTATTGAACTTCTTGCACGTGTCAAAGTTTAGGACTGGCTGTTCTCTGACTGCCTTGGTAGACAGTTATTAGTCTTTGTGTGATCAAATGTATTAGTGGCAAAGTCCCAGCCAACATGGAATTCTGATCATCCATTCTGAACACAACAAAAAGCTCTTCCAGACAATTGAACACCTTTGAAATAATTTCACTGGGCCAATGTAGTAAGGCAATTAGTTATTTTGTAAATATATCCACATAGTTCTTATAATTATTCAGAACTTTCTACAATCACCTGACTTTCCTATCTTAAAAAGCTAAACAGTTCAAGTAAGTTTATAAAATTCCTTACATAACCGTGAGTAGCTATAGCTGATCAGTATTTATTCACTGTATTCTGTCTCCCAAGATAATAGTATGCACTCACATGGGTTACTTCTCATTTGTGCATTGATGACTAGGGAATATTTACCGCCAGCTCAGGTCTCTCATACATGCTTACTAGGCACCATCTTAAATGTTTTGAATACCTGTATAAACCTTAACTCACTTCTTCATTGCAAGTCTCCTCCCTTTGTTCTTCCTCTGTTCCTTCTCCTCCATTTCTTCTTCCTGGTTCACATCTTTCATTTATCCCACCCTTTTTCTCCTTCTGCTTTTCAAGTTGCCTATACATAAACTAGACCTACCTTGCTACATATCAGGCTATCTGAGAGCTCTCAGGCTCCCTTTTCTGACTTTTCTCACATAATAGGAAATGAAAGCCCAGTGACTCCATCAACTAAGCATTTTCAAATCTTCATGATCACCTTCATCTTCAGCACCCCTACTTAAGTTCAGGCCTTGCAGATAAAAATATTCTAAATGTCCTCTCTACCACAGCGTCCTGCTCTAACCTGCCTAATTTTTCAAATACCATCGTGACGGAGGAAGGTCATTGGCTAATAAAGAAACTGGCTTGGCCCATTTTATTGGTTAGAACATAGGTGGGTGGAGTAAACAGAAGAGAATGCTGGAAGAAAGAGGAAGTGAGGTCAGAAGTAATGCAGCTCCTCTCAGAGCCAGATGCCTCAGACAGAGAGGCATGCTCAGCTCTCCCGGGCAGATGCACGCAATGAAGCTCCTCCGACCCAGGATGGACGTAGGCTAGAATCTTCCCGGTAAGCGCACCTTGGGGTGCTTACACATATGATTAGAAATGGGCTAAATTAATATGTGAGAATTAGCCTAGAAGAGGCTAGATAGAAATGGGTCAAGCAGTCTTTAAATGAATACAGTTTGTGTGTTGTTATTTC
>NW_026067922.1:5539540-5582416 GCF_014885135.2 Alexandromys fortis
AAAAAAAAAAAAAAAAAAAAAAAAAAAAAAAAAGAACAAAACTCTTATCTTCTCTACATCCAATGCTGATCTCTTGATTCTTGCCATTGAGGGAGTCAGCCCAAGTACACAAATGTTTAAAAAGTTTGCTTTAATTTATTGCTTGCTTTAATTAATTTGGCCATGATTTGGGTCAGTGGTCTTTCTCCTCAAATCTGTGGGTTAATACTACCCTGAATGTGGTGGCCCAATGGTATCAGCTGAGATGCTGGACTGAGTAAAAAGGAGACAATGAGGTGAATACCAGCATGTACCTCTCTGTTTTCTAAATGGAAAAAAAAATGTGGCTCACCGTTCACATCCCTGGAAGTCCAGCGGGAGCAACTCTCACCACTATTCAGTAGCCTCAACTCTTGAGTCAAAAGAAACCCTTCCTTTAGTAAACAGATTCTGTTATATATGCCGTCAGAATGGTGAGAAAATAACCAATGTAAATAAATAATAGTTACCAAAAGCCCAGTTCTATTGGCTTCTAGCCAGAACTGCTAATTGCTGAGTTCTGGTTGGGGGCTGTGGTCAGTCTGGGGCAAGATGCTCCTTGGGTTACAAAGACTGTAAGGGCATCAATGTCAAAGATACATTGCTGATACAGGTTCTGCAAGCTGGACTCTGAGCAGACAGCATGGCTGCCTACTAAGCTGGATGCTGCAGGCTGTATCACCACACACAGGTGAGGACACAGGCCCCTACCGAATGGGAGGTTTTGGAGTTGACAGATGGCCCAGCGGAAGTGCCAAGAAAGCTTGCCGCAGGCCTCTCATACTGCAAGATTAATTAAAACACACTTTTGACAAATTCCATAGCGACAATTTAAGACAATCTATTTCATTTTTAACTCACTTATATAGAATAACAGATGGCAAATTTAGAATGTGATTAAATGTTTTTATAGGGAAGTTTTGTGAAGTCTAAAGCACATGGGCACTAAATGAATTTGTCCATCTTTTATCCCTCATCTTTTACGAATATTAGGAATACATTACCGCCTAGAAGCAACTCTGCAATAGGCGTAGGCAGTGTTATAGGTGTGCTCTATGTTACTATACCATCTTCAAGTAAATCACTTCACTTGTCTGTGCCTCAGTTTCCTCATTATGATGTTGGAAGACATCCACTGCAGGAATTCTCTCTCACACACAGCTTATTTAAAGAGATCTTGATTGTGATAGTAACATTTATCAGATATGCTGTTCCATTATCTCTGTTTCTCTCCATGGCATGCATCCATTTCACAGAGAAGTAAGCTGAGGCAGAAAGAAAATATTTTTTTCAGCTTCTAGGTAGCTGTGTTAGTCTTCGGCAAGAAGCCTTTTAAGCAGAGAGGCATTGTGCCCTCCTCTTGCCCTCTTACCCTTGCTAACTGCAGAAAACAAAGACAAATGGACACATAGTTCTCTCTTACTGGCATTTTTGCTAGTAGTCCTGTCCAAGAGCACATCACTCTCAACCAAGAACAACAGAAGCAACATTCTGAGCTGCTGAGAATGACTTCTATTGTTTATCCTTGTGTGCAGTCACATCATGAGTTTGACAGAGCAATTACCACTCGTGTTGGCCTGCACATATGCCATTGCTTCACATGCCTGACAGGAGCTCACAGAGGTCTGAGGAGAGTAATGGATCCCCTGAAACTGGACTCATGGGTGTTTTTGAGCCACAATGTGGGTACTGGGAACCAAACCCTGGTCCTCTCTAGAAGCAGCAAGTGGTCTTAACCACTGAACTATCTTTCTAGGTCCTGTTTGTAATGGAAACACTTAAAACTTTGTTTACCTTTCTCTTAGAAGGTTTTGGACATTATTGATTTAAAATCCCTAACCAAGCTTGTCGTGATTTAAGAGGAAAACAAATACCTAAATTGTTGGAATGTTCCTTGGATTATCCGTGGAATATTTTAAGACGCCGAAATGCAAACTTAAATCCTCTCCATTTCCGAGAAGCTTGTACGTTTGTCAACCAGTACAACGCGAGGGAATTAACAAATCCCGATGAGTCAAAACAAGTATGTTCTCTTCACTTGAAGAAAGGCAGTTTCTGCTTTAAACAAATGGAACAAGAAAGCTCTGTCAATGATCAACAGAAGGAGGCTCACAAAAATGCCCTGTCCCCTCTCCCTGGGGCTGACAATGCAGAGACCTTCAGGAAGTTTATGATGGACTACACCAAAGTCAGAGTTCTAAGCCCCAGGACTCTAGGCTATTTCTAAAAAGACCATTAGAAATATATAGACAGAATGTATTTGATGCTACCTTGCTAACTCCTGGGGCCTGTTCCCAGAGGAGCTTGAATTTTACTGAGCATGTGTGTCAGAACAACTTCAGGCACCTAACTGCCAATCAAAACCTTAGTGCCAAAAGGGCAAGACAGAAAGTAAGCAGGAAAGCTTCTTGGCTGGTGAGGACCTGAAAGCATCACTTAGGACTTCATTTCCAAAATATTGCAGCCCTGTGGTTATCAATGGGTCTTTTCCTGAAGCTTGTGGCTGTGAGATGTCATGTGTGCCTGCCATTATAATCGTGTGATGTGTCCTGTGAAACAAAGAGCCGCCACAGTCACAAGTACATGGTGTGTGGAGGAAAGTTATCTAAGCAGCAGCAGCCTCCTGCACATAGATGTGCATGACTTCATGATCCAGTGTATGTCATCGGGAGTTAAATCTCTTTGGGGCATTTAAGAAAGGTGAAATAGTAACGCAGCGTGTAGCATCTAACTCTGGACCACTTTCTGACTTGGACTCCTGGGGTTCATCTTGCACATCTGGAATGGGGATGGCAACCTCTGGCCCACCTACCCTAGAAGATGGGGGCATCCTTTATAGAGAGCCACTCAATGGTCCTCCTGAGTGTGGACTCTCCCCTCACTGGTGCTCAGCACAAATGGTATGAGAGAAAGTATTCCAGCATGCCCTGCTTCTCATCCCTTGTCCATGTGATTTGATGCCTGGTCCCCACTTCTCTAGATAATTTCCACTTAGCTCTTAACTGACACTTCCCTTCCTTCCTACAGTGTCTTTCAGTACCCCAGTTCTAATCTAGACGTTTCCTCTAACCATACCACATACCCCACTGCACTAAGATATGCCACAATGGTGTCCTCCTCGTCCACTCCACACTACTAGAGAGCAAAGATGGAATTCTTCTGTGCTTGTTACAAGAATCTCTTAGACCCAGGGGCGTGGTCAGTGGTGGATGATCAAGAGACTAGAACTGTCTTAAGTGCTTTCTATGCTTTGTGTATATTATCTAATCTTACCCTTTAAATAACTGTGTATAGTTAGTGCGATTATTATCTCCAGGTTGAAAAGTGGGCCATGGATTACAGAAACAGGATGGAAATGGATACAGAGACATGTTCTCTACCCCTTACCCTAAGGCAAAGCTACATACAGGAAATCTACAGATGTTGGCAAACAAAGGAATGTAGGTTCAAATTTATAAATGCATTAAATTCTGCAATCCTGTCACCCAATAATCAGACTGGATGTCAAGCATGAAACCTACCCACACTGCTCCAGAAATTCATTAATAGTCCTTGAGTCCCGTGGATCATATACACCTGGCCTCCATCAGTTTTCCATTTATTTCCTCATTTCAGTGCTCTAGGATGGTGGGGAAAAATCCCATTTCAGGTACCACGGGTCTCCCCACCTCCATGGAAAGTCTGAGCTGGAATATCGCTCCCCTCCGACACGTGAATTAACATGCTGTGTATAACCCTGCCGGAGACACTGCTACAATATTTTACATGTCTTTTAATTTATCTCCCTCTTGCAAAAAGAAGGCAAGCTGCTCAGGGGCAGAGACTACATGTGACTTTTTCTCTATCCACATTTCTGGCTTAATTAAACCTGACACCAAAGGCTCAGCAGAATAGGCTTGTCATGCAAATGAGCAGGAAATGTTCATCGTATACAGGAAAGTAATATTCACTGCCTGTCTTCCAGTCAATCCTTCAGAGGCCAGACTCTTTAGTCATCAATGGCTGGGATGGAGTCCTTGAAGGGTATCTTTACTACTCTTCCTGACATTCCAATATCTGCCACCTATTAGAGGAGAAGCAGGCTATATTGGTTACTTTTGGTAGCTATGACCAATGCTGTGACCCAAAGGAACTCAGGGAGGAAAGAGTTCTCTCAGAGATTACATACAGCTCATCACTGAGTGATGCCGCCAGTACTCAAAGCAGAAACATAGAGGTGGGAGTTGGTATAGGCCAGGGAGAGTGCTACTCGCTAGCTGTTTTTATTGCTTACTTAGCTATGCAACCCCGGACCACCTGTCCAGGGATGGCACCACCTAAAGTAGGTTGGGCCCTCCCACATCAATCATTCATCAAAAAAATGCCCTAGGAACTATTCTGATGGTGGTAATTCATCAACTGAGATTCCCTCTTCCCAAATGAACCCTCCTTGGTGTCAAGTTGGCAAAAGCTCACCAGCACCCAGGCAGAGAGGCATGACATCACTGCGGATGTGGGGTGGAGGGTGGAAAGAAGAACAGAAGAAATCAAGGCAGCACTGCCAATTCTTCTACGGCTACTCAATTGTTCAGCACAGCGCACTGATGAAAAGGTACTGAGCGTAGGAACAGCTCAGCATTTCCTTGAACATTTGTTTCAGGTTGTGAAGGGACACCATGACAACAAACTCTTAGGAAGGAAAACATTTAACTGCGGCTGGTTTAGATCATTACTATCACAATGGAAGCATGGCTGCATGCAGACAGAAATGATGCTAAAGAGGTACTCAGAGTTCTACATCTGGGTCCATAGGCATTAAGAAGAGGGAGTGAACCACTGGACCTGAGCTGAGCTTCCAAAACCTCAAACTCCACTCCCAGTGAAACAATTCCTCCAACAAGGCCACAACTACTCCATGAAAGCCACACCTAATAGTTCCACTCCCTGTGAGCCTATGGGGGCCATTTTTATTCAAACCACCACAACTTGGTATGACCAAATGTCAGCCTGCAAAGTGTAAGCAGTTTTCTCCCTTTCTGCCTCATTTAGAAGTAGTCTGAGAAGCCTGCTATACCTGGCCCATATGGCAGGGGTGGGTTTTGGATCCCAACATTGTTAAGGAACTATCATGTCATGTTCTTGATTTTTCTTGTACCACTGTGGGTCTATGCTGGTGGGTCATTCTGATAATAGCAAACAGAAATAGCAGACCTCACTGTATGGTCCCAACCATAAGTTGTTCTCACTTAACATGCCAGATTTAGGATCATTTAAAATTCCCTGAGTGAGTAACTCAAGCCAATTCAACCTTAAAGTATTATCAAGGAGGACACTGAAAATCTGAAAATCAGCCTCCTTGCTTTTGTTGGCTGCCCCTGTCCATCAGAGAACTTGGTGATGGATGAAGACATTTCTCCCTGTGCCCTCATCTGAGATGCTTCATCTACTCAGTCCTGCATGTTCAAGTAGGGAACTGAAACAACAGAATCCTGTTCGTGGAAAACCATGGGACGCAAACTCCCAGCTCTCATATTTGATTTTCCTTCCACTGACAGTGCTCACCCCAACTTTAGCTACTTCCTATGAGCTCCATCTTTCGGTCTTGTTGCTATTTCTCACAGATGTCTGAGCAAAACATCTGTGGTCAGCAGGAAGGGGGTAGGCTGTATTGGAGGTGGATAGGCTTGGGCTTATAGTGTGACTTCAGCAAGGAGCTACTCCCCCTGAGCTCACTTCCTCACCTGTATCTAGGTCACGACATTGCTCTAGAGCCGTGGTTCTCAACCCATGGGTTGTGACCCCTTTGGGGATGGCATATCAGATATTTCCATTACAATTCATTATAGTAGCAGAATTACAGTTATGAAGTAGAGATGAAATAATTTGATGGTTATGGGTCAGCACATGAGGAACTGTTTTAAATGGTCTCAGCACTAGAAAGGTTGTGAATCTCTGCTCTAGAGCAATATGGTTCAATTCAATAAGATGAGGTTTGTAAATTCTTTGGCATATTCTTGGTATATTATAGTTAATCTGCAGAAGACAGTTTCTTCTGGGATGCCATGCTATTGAGTATGAATTAGAAGTGATTGAATTACCATTTACATTGTATACTAGGGCTACTTTTCATCTTTGTAAGGAAGGTTTCCTTTATGGCCAGGGCTATTTTCAGCAACTTGGGAAGTCCTAGGAGCATGTGGGTTGGGATGATCATTTCAAAACGCTAAGTCACAGATCTTTCTGCTCACTACTGTGATCTGAGAAATATCATTCACCCTTTCTCTGTCTTACATATTACCTTTTAAAAGTATTATTTCAGGCTGGTGGTGGTAGCACTCACCTTTAATCCCAGCACCAAGGAGGCAGAGGCAGGCAGATCTCTGTGAGTTCGAGGCCAGCCTATTCTACAAGAGCTAGTTCCAAGACAAGCTCCAAAGCTACAGAGAGAACTCTGTCTTGAAAAGAAAAAAAGAAAAGAAAGAGTATCATTTCAAATATTATAGGAAATGGTCAGTAGATGAACCAAATGGTTTAGTGTTGTATATTGTCTCTCAGCCCAGGAAAAGCCCCATGGAACAGTGTGTGTGTAATCACTCCTACACAGTGATGTCTGTGAGCCAAGTGCCAAGAAAATGAGTCTCTCTGCAGATCCACCAAATGTAACTGCAATTCACTGCATACGATTCCTCCTCCACTGGACACTTGGAATTTTCATCTGGGTATCTCGGAGTCTAACATACCACTGATGTTCAATAAATGCTTAATATATGAAAGCATAAATAAATAGGATGTCCAGTAGTGAGACCTGAACGGTAGTAAAAGCGGGTCATGATTTAGTCCTGCTGCATCCCCCAGCATCCTCTTTTACAGTATAAATGTGAGTGGTACCCGTGGATGCCTCAGGAAGCAAATATTTCTACAGCAAAACATATGTTTACTCTCTTCCCTTTCATCCTGTGTTTACTTATTCACAGCCTATTAAAAGCTGTTAGCTGCAAACATTCAAGTTCCTTCATTACATTCCCTAAAATGGGAAGTTGTTTTCCCTTTCATGTAACACCTTTCTCAGTGTATAAAAAAATATTCTAGGAAATGCTTGTAGAAGCTTATCACCAAGGGCCAGGAAGATGCTTCAGTGAGAGAAGCACTTACAGCCCCTGAGAACCTCAGAAAACAATGGCTTTCACAGAACCTCCGCAGAAACTTAGATCTGTGTGTATAAATACGATTACCAGGAGGTCCACAGGAACCACATGGCCCAGCACACATGCCTAGCTGGGGAATAAAGAAAAGAACCACCTTTATCTACCAGCTAGACAACCCCAAGGATCCACATCACTTGCACAGACTTCTGTGTTCATCTTTCATCCTCATCTTCAATGTTAGACATTTTATCACACTTTTACTTCTGTTCCCCTTCATGATTGCTCCAGAGACCTGAAGTCTTAGAATCTAGTCATCTTCCGCTCACATTTTCTTCACCATCCCAAATTGATCACTGTGTCTCCCTATCATATGGCATGCCTTCCTTTCCTGGACTCTTGTCTTATCAGTAATTATATAACCTATGTCACTCAAATACATCCATGAAGTAATGAGGTTAATTTTTCCATTTCCTTCCTGTGGCACATCCCTTTGGGTGGACTTCAATTGGACATCTTTGCCATCCATCTTGCTTCTCCTGATCTTGGCTCATGTTGATCCTTCTAAAACTAATGGGAGACTAATTGCCTTACTATGTCCTATAGTTAATTCTCAAACTTCGTAACCTCACACCAAGCACTTCTTTAACCCAATCATAAAGGTTTTATTGTCTACCGATTACCACTTGCACCTGTAGTTATCTAATTTCATGCTCCGTAACTGCCTTAGCTTGTTTTCTGTGGCTATAATAGAATGCTCAAGACTAGGTAACTGATAGAGCAAGAGGGTTATTTATCATGATTTTCCTGGTTGGGATGTTGGGAAGCATAAAATCAGGCTTAAGCTCAGTCCTTTGTGAGGTCCTTCCTGCTGGGTCATGGTGCAGCAAAAGATTTCACTTGAGGCAGAGCAAGAACACCACCTTCTCTGGTGGGTTAAGTAAAATATCATCATAGTCTCAGGCATTTGAATGCTTGCTTCCAAGTTGGTGGCACTAATTAAGGAGGTTTAGAAGATGTGGGTTGGGCTTTGAGAATTTAAATGCATGCCATTTCTAATTTGATCTGGTTCTTGCTAGCAGTTCAAGACCCGAACTGCGCTCTCAGCTGCCACTTCAGATGGCATGCCTGCCACTACTGCCTCTGCTCCACCATCATGGATTCTAATCTTGTAGAACCATAACCCCTACTATACCTTCCTTCCATAAGCTGTCATGATCATGGTGTTTTGTCACAGCAATAAAAAATTCCCAATACTTTTCATAACAAAGAAGTTTCTCAATAAACAATCTAGTAATGAATGAATATTAAAATTTATTTATGAGTGAAGAGCCTTCATGATGCAATCATCTTTCCAAAAAGTCCAACCTCTAATCATCACCTGGGAATGATTAAGTTTAAAACACATGAAACTTAGAGGATGCACACAAGCCACAGCAAGGTTTTTTTTTAATACATTTCTCTTTCTTCCACACTCTTTTCAAGTCCAACACAAACTTCACCCCCTACTTCATCTCATTTAGGATCTGCCTGTAGCTTCCATATTCATAAGTCATTGTGTGACTATAAAAACTTTCAGGTTCTATATTTTTTTAAATTCAACTATTACCTTTAAGTGGCAATTTTGACTTTTAAGGATGGACCTCAGTGGCAAAGGTCACACTTGTTTAAAAACTGCATTTACTGAAGAAAGTATTGATCAGGTTAGCAGATGACACATGGGGGCGGGAGCTGAAAATTGGAGAATAGCTTGGGAAGACAGAGGTTCATTCAACATGTCCTTTTTTCGATTCAAACTGGGCTAATTCACTTCCTTATTAGAAAGTGAAAGTCATAGGTGCCCGAGAAGGACTAATGAATCAGCCAGAGTATGCCATGGGTGTCTGACTCTATGGGAAGAGTGTTCCTTGTTCTTGAACTCCAAGAATCATGAGCCCATAGGTAGACAGGTCTCAATACTATGCTGTTTTTCTCTTTCTTTTATGGATATTTAGGAGTGGTGGAGACTTGGGTGGAATTGTCATGTACCACTGAGCACAGCATGACCAAGTTTATCTGGAAAATTCCTATGTGACTCTAGTGAAATTCCAACAAACTACAATATTTAAAAGTTCTTAGAGAAGGAAGAAAGACCTTCAGCCTTAAAATCAGAGAGGACATCCCAGATACCTAAACACTATTAACCATACATGATACCTAAAAACCATATGAATGTTTATTCTATGGTTCTATTTACATAAACCTTTTAAAAAATCAGTTTTTATTATGCTAATTCTTATTTGGAACATATGCCATGGCTCATAAAATATTTATTCTAAGAACACAGAGCACTTTTGGTGGATGAATAAATATTGAGATGAGAATCCAGTTACTCTAAGTAGCCCTCATCAGAAAGTTAGTTGTGTTGGTTACTGCTTTTTATTTGCTGTACTTCAGCATCTCTGAGGGAAAGAGACTGTCTAGGTATATAATCCTGACTGGTACTTTAGGACACATAGAGTTCTGGGGGTTTAAAGTCAGCTGCCACGGCCAAAAAGATATGGTGAATAGATGATATAAGGTAATTACTTTGCATTGAGGTCACATTTCTTACTATAGCATTGTTTAGTGGAATGTCCCTTAGCTGATGGGAAGTTTATAAAATATGACAGAATATCCCAGGAAAGGTTATTCTTTAGGTTCTTTAAATAACTGGCAGAAAAGTTCATCTTTAAATGAATTCTTCAGGATTCTTTTCTTCTTAATGATTATTATGCCCAGATCTATGATCCCTCAAAAACCAACAAGGAGACTGAGTCCCATATGTAAAAGCAATGAACAATGAGCCTTTATTTTATCCAAGTTTGCAAACTTGGTCTCTCCAATATATCCAACATCCTAGAATTATTGGAGATCCCCGAGCTCAGTTAGAGCTGGGTTTTTATGGTAGTAAAGTTGGTGGTGAGGGATTTCTAAGGTTTAAGGTTTTGATTGGCTGATATTTGTCTAGGGGTATCCTGGTGTGTGCTAGAAGATGATCCTATGCACAATGGTTGGAACATTAAGCATTTCCTTTGGATGGTCTGTTCCTGGGTGGTGCTCAAATAATCTTAGTTTATGATCCTTCCTGCAACCAGGTGTTGCTTCAGGGTAAACTACTGAGACTCAGGCCTCCATTAAACTTCTCGATGGTTGAGTCCTACACTGGTAGGTGATAATGGTTGGAAGTAAAGAACTTCCTTTGGGTGGTCTGTTTCTATTTAGCTTATCATGGCTGCCTCCTACAGTGATAACATCTTTGAGATATTTATAGAAAATCATAATTTTGATTATTTTTTATTATTATTAACTACTATATTGAATCTTACCCTTCACAGTGATGCGTGAGGCTTGCTTTCCTTTCCTGGAAAGAACAGGACTTAGTGTCTCATATCTAATGTACAAAAAGGTCAATCTATAGTGTACCAACTCTTGCTGAAAAACCTGATAAGTACCAATTTAGCCTGGTTATTAATGTCACTATCCTGGCAATGTCATCCTGCATATGAAATTACTGAGGCACACCAACCCTATTCTCTTCATAATTATTCTGTACATCCAAAGTTACTTCAAATTTAAAAGTTTAAGTTAGTCTTGGTAGGTAATTAGGATTATTTTTCCATCTGTTCAAGAAAATTACTGATATAGATTGGAAGGATTTTTTTTTTTTTTTTGCTTGAAGACAGGAATCTTATTTTGTTATAAGACTTCTTTCCACCCCAGTTGTTCTCTGGACCCCATGAGAAAAATAGCATTGAGCAAGTCCAATACAGGGATGGATGTCCAGTTCCTTAGCCATTATAGGACACATCCATTCACCTCTGAAAACCTTGACATCAGTCTAAAGTGGCAGATTTGGAGGTAGTGTCTTGTATTTCCTTTCAAAGCGTTTGTCTCAAAATTTCTCCTCATCTTCCTATTGCTGTGGATGCATTCAGGACACAGCATATTATCTTCCACTCCTGAGGATTGAAAAACACAGGCTGGTGATGGGAAGAGAGGTACCATCTCTTGGAGGACTGTCTAGTACTCAGGTACGACCAGCGTGCATTTGCAGGTGAACCCAGCCTGCCTTATCTGCAGGGAGTTGTCTGCCATGGACTACACACCACCTGCATTCAGTGACTGGAGATTCACAGCTCTCATGGCAATTCTTCCACAAGTTGCAAAAAACAGACTCCCTTTCTGAAGTTATAACTTCAACTATACCACCCTCCTCTCTTCCTCTTGAAACTTTGAGGCCTGGGTCCTCTTGGGTTTCGTGAGAACTGACTTCATTTTTGCCTCAAGAGATGTTTGGGGAATATGACATTTTTGTTTCGAATATGAGTTTTTCTGGAGTCTCAAGTAGACTTCAACTTTCTTGCCATCCGTACTCAAGTTATGACAGTGACACCATTCCCAAAGAGTGTTCCGGGACACCTCATTAACAGGAGGCAGGATGGCTGGCTGGGGCGGGTAAGGGGTTGGTATCCTGTGAAGCTGCCATCAGGGGAACTGCTGGCCTGAGGTCTATGGCTGAAGAAGCATTTGATTTTGTAGGCACGTCTATGGTGAGCTCCTCAGTAGCTGGGACCAGCACTAAAATGATTTCTTTTTCATTAAATTCTCACTTGTCATAGGTGTCCTGGCTGGAGAGTGACATATTCAGCAGGCTTCAGAGAAGACAAAAGGAGCAAAGATAAGAATGTCTGGAGCTCCAGAAGGAAATTTTTTTTAACAAATCTGATGGTAAACTGTTATCCAAAACATACAAAGAGCTCTTAAAGTAAACAGTGGCAATAATCAATCTGATTTCACAATAAGCAAAACAAACCCACATAGACATTTAACCAAGGAGCATATTAACACATGTATGACAAAGAAACACGTAAAAAGAAAGATGCTCAGATGCAAATTAAAGCAACAGTGAGATCACACCAGGTACCTAATTAAATGGTCCATATTCTTAACAAAGGTCAATAGGGATATAAATGCTCATTTGTTGCTGGTAGGAGTATAAAATGGTACAGTCACTTCTGAATACATTTTAAGGTTTCTTATAAAATTAAACATATTCCTACCATGTGATCCAATAATCATACCTCTTAATTTCTACCTAAAATGAACTAGATATTTAGGTCTACCTAAACACACACACAAACACATTTTTATTCATAATGAATTAAAATTTGCAAAGATTCCACCTCTCCACCACAGAGGAAAGGAAAACTACACTGTGGTACAAGCAGATAATGGACTATTACATAAAACTAGAAGAAATGAGTCAAGCCACAAGAAAGCACAGGACACAGGAAATGAATATCACTAAATGAAAGAAGTCAATCTCAAAGTGTTACATATTATATGATTACAACTCCAACATTTTGGAACAAAACATATGGTTATTTAAAAGAAAAGAGAAGAGCAAAGAATGGTTGCCAGAGATTAAGGGAGAAGGAGGGCTGAGTAGTCAGAACACTAAGGATTTGGGGGACAGTGACAGTGGCCACTGCAGTGGTTATACTACAGTGGTGGATATGTATCATATGCTTGTCCTCAAGTAGAGCCTCGTATGAACTATAAACTTTAGGTGCCAATTTGGCACTGTATATTCCTCAATTATACCATGTTTTACTCTGGAGTAACAAGAGAATGAGAGATGCTCCGGGTATGGGGAGACAAGAGGTATAAGGTAACTTCATATTAAATTGGCTAAGTGTTGTCATAAATCAAGAACTTCCCTTTGATAAATTAAGCATGATTAAGAAAAGGATGTAAGTGCTCACTAGACACCTCTGAATCATATGCTTAGTCCCAAGCTCCGCAATGATTACAATGCAGTAAATCCTCCTGAAATTTCCCCTAGCATGCCTCTACCACTTTTAAATCTGTGATTTGCATTCATGACCAAATCTACCCAACTCCAAAAACCAATTCTCTTTTACAGCTGAGATATTCCAGTCATAATACCTTGTTGGATTTGATTGTTTATTTCCTTCAAGTCAGCCTGCTCATTTGGGTTTCCTGGCACTGTGGTTCAAGGATTCCTCATTCTGCCCTGGCATCCTTTAGTCTTCCATCTCCCCACACTCCAGTTCATGGAACTCCACAGTGGTTCTTGCAAAAGCTGGATCTATGTCCATCTAGTGCTTTTATACCTACTGGGTCTGGTAGTCATAATAGTTTTCCTTCTTCCTACAGGCACAGCCCTCTCTACCCTCCAATATACAGCACAGTTCTTTTCTGGTGAACAAACCTACAGCCCTTTACACCTTGCAAAGTTGAGATGTCTGAGAATTTTTCTAGATGTTACAAGGACACCATGCTGAATAGTTATAAGACATGTGTCTAATCTACAACATCAAGGGCTTCCTTTTGAAAAATTACTTTTGTATTTGTGTGCATGCATATCTGTGTACCACATGACCATGCAGTGCCCAGGGAGGCCAGAAGAGGACACTGAATTGCCAGGAACTGGAGTTGCAGATAATCATTAGCCACCATGTGGGTGCTGGGACTCAAACCCAAGTCCTCAAAATGAATAGCCAGTGCTCTTAATTACTGAGCTACCTCTCTAGCCATACCATGAACTTCTTCGCAGTGAGGGCCTGTCATAGTCAACTCTCAGATCCCTGTGCCTTGAATTTATGGAAGATTAATGCTCCGTGATTTTCATTATTTATTGCTGGGGAGTTGAATGCCTCTGATAAGGAACAGTGTACTTCTGTATAGAACAGAGTTATGCCTTCATGTTAAGTGTAGAAGCCACACAGGAACCCTTCAACATACACATTTTTACACATTACCCAGGTCAGGGCTGGCATACATCATTCTTCCCTGTCCATTCTGATTCATTCACCCATTCGTATATTTCTTCATATTTGTGTTTAGACAAAGAAGAGGGGTCCTTGAACAAGTCAATTTTATATTTCTGAAATCACATGCAAGGTAAAGTTGACTCTGCCTGTAGGTCTTAGGCTGTTTATAACTCCCAGCTGAGTGTTATGATCAATCTCTTCATGTGAAGTCAATGTGGACCACAGCTGATCCTTGGCCAGTGTTCTAGCTAGTGGCTGTCAACTTGTCCTAGCCCGGAATCACTTCACAGGCATCCCAATTGTGTCATTGCCCTTATCAGATTGGTCTGCATGCATATCTGTGTATGACTGTATTTATCATCAATTCAATGCAGAAGAGCCCAGCCTGACATAGTTGGCACCCTCTCTACACAGGTGGTTCTGGACTACCTGAGAAATCTAGCTACATATGAACATGAGAGAGCCAGTAAGGAACATCCTTTCATGGTTTCTGGTTTAAGTTCCTACTGGAGCTCCTGTCCCCATTTCCCTCAATGATGATGGGCTGTGACCTGGAAGGATAACTCAGATGCATCCCTTCTCCATAAATTGCCTGTGGTCATGGCATTTGTTCTAGCAACAGGAAACTGGAACCATTAGTTTGGACATCTTTGTCTTGAAACTCTCTTCCATAAAGTCTGAGTCCAATGTCTAGTACCCTTTCCAGCAGAAAGGACTTTGAATAATTCAAGCATTGTATACTCATGTTATTTGTATCCCTTGCCAGCAGAATTTACAATGCCTCATTTAATGAGAAATTGAATGGAATATGTGTTTGAAAAATTAATCCATTTTAATAATATATGGCCCTGAGACTGGCCATCCCTGGCAGTGTTTAAACCTATAAACTAAGGGACCATGAATACCAATTACAGTAAAAAGTAATGAGATATGTAGTATTTCTCTAAGAAAATTACTTTTAAAAATATGTATTTTGACATCCTTGAAATTAATTGCACAATTATGCAGTTCCAAAGTGTAATGATTAAAACTCTAAGCTGTGTTGAGAAAGAAGGGAGCACCCATATTTACTAAAAATCTCAAAAGCCTCACCCCTGACAAAACACACTTACAAAGTTATTGAAGTTTAAGGAAGACAGCTTTCCAATAAAAAAATTGATCAATCTTCCATTTAGCAAAACCCAGGGATTTGGGGTAATTTAACAGTTAGTAAAAGAATAATGGTTAGTACACTATAAAACACACTGAGCTGAGACAGACTGGATATTGAAAAACAAAACCAGAACAAAACAAAGATTGTTCACCAAAGGGAGGCTGGATAAATAGATTTGAGAAGAAAACACGACTCTGGGAATGTTTTTCCATTGCCTTGTAAAAGCGCCGCTCTCAGCAGGCAGACATTAAGGTGAATAAATTGAAGAAGGAATTACAGGTGATAATTTAGCTTTAAGGTTTGGAAGTTTGCCATTCAGGATCTACAGATCAGAAATGCTGGGCCAAAAGTTGTTGAAGGCACACTTCCTTGAGTAACCCAAGAGAGTTGTGGAGTTTGCTGAATACCCACCTGGTTCCTGTGCAGTTGCAAAGAGCAATCAGGACTCACCAAAAAAAAAAAAAAAAAAAAAAGGCTTCTCCTACTACACTGGAGCTAAATTTAGTCAGGCAATCCTTTTAAAGCAACAGCCCTATAGCCATTCTGACAGGAACGGAGAGATTCTAATGAGACACTTATTAGATATCCTCTTGGCTATCAGACTATTAGAACAATGGACCCCAAGAAATTGGTATTTCCACAGGAAACTTGTTGGGAGAAGAGAAAGGCTGAGTTCCTTGGGCCTGCCAGAAGGGTTAGTTAACTCCTGGAAAAAAATTTTACACGTCTGCTCCTTTGTCAGAGAACATCATAAAAGAGCCGCAGGATGGGGTGGGTGGTTCCATAGCTTGACAGGTTTATAGACTTTTCCTATGCATACTTTTGGTCTTCTATTTAAAGCCAAACCTCACATTGGAAGTGACTCCAGAGCTGGAGGGTCAAGAGCATTTACAGTTCTTGCAGAGCACTGCAGTTTGGTTCCTAGTACACATATGGGGCTTGCAACCCCCTGTAACTCTTGTTACGGAGGATACAAAACCCTCCTCAAAGGTAACTGGCTCAGGCGCACTCCCACCCACACCACATACACACACTCATGAAATTAAACATAAAAGTAAATCTTTAAAATCGAAGTCATGTTAGGATCCTGAAGATAGATTTGTGGAGAAGATTTCACTAGATTTCTTTGCCATTGAACAAAGCTAATTTTTCTGCTTTTTTTTAACCATTTATTTATTACATGTTTATTTGGCTTATTATGGCTAACTAGCCATACCTAGTTTGTTACAGGTGATCAAGGCTTGAGCTCTATCCTTAACTCTGGTAAAAGTCTACATCTTCCCCTAAGGCAACACTAAGAATAGGCACTTAGACCAAGAGCCCTGTGCAACTGTCTGAAGACATCTACTGTGTCCCTTCTGCCAACTCTCACATCGGGACTACTATTCTTTCAGCAAAATAGCACCCACAGGTCACTTCAAAACAAAGTTCTGATGGAATTGAAGCTGCTAAAATGCAGATGGTTTTAATCCTATACTTTTTGAGTTTATGTTTCTGAACCGTCCTTCTATAAATAGCTACTTTAGTCCCCAACAATGATTGAGAAGGCCACGCCATGGTAGCACCTGGATGGGCACTCCCACCACAGCTCCTTGCCAAGTCCCTCTGTTCAGTGTGCTTGCTCATGAGTGTCAGGGTGGGGCCTTGATGCTGCTCCGATCCCCATGACACCAACACGTCACTGTTCATCATCCACACTGTGGAAGGGGAAGAGGTGACCAGCACACAGATTGCAGCTTGCATATTCACAGTAGCCTTAGGAACCTGGCTGTTGCATTCTGTTGCACTCTCACAGAAATGCTGTGACCCATCAGCTTGAGAGTCAATTGTCAACAAATAGACCGCATCATCAAGTCGTGCAATGGACAAAGGGGATGCACATGCGCAGACATTGTGTTTGTGTGCCACTGGGACTAGATGTGTCAACATACATAGAGTATATGAACATATTTGAATAAATTTCTGAGAAAAATGAAATCACATTTGTGCTTGCTTCATTTTAAGATTTCTAAAATAATGGAAGCTGGCAAACTAACTACATTTGCATATCTGATATGCTATTATAGATGAGTATATATGTAAACATACATGTATATTTATGTATACTTTATATATCCCTTCAAGGTGGATGTTATGCCGAAATACCAACAAACAGGCAGAATGATTGGCCTCTCTGCTTCCAAACATGGGAAAGAAAGCTTTTCGATGAATGAGCCATTGTGCTCATTCCCCAGTGTCACAGTCACCATCAGCACCACTTTGGACTTGAACTCAGTTTGAGACTGGACTCTGTTTTGAAGAGTTTCCTTTCTTCATGAAGTTACAGCACACATCTTTTATCTCTGTCATCAAGATGGCTGAACTTGGTTGCCAACCTGACTACCCTGTGCATTAACTAGATCCCAAATAGTTCTGTGTACTGTGCAGTGAGGAGTTTTTCTTGACTTATTTGAGGTAGGGACTCACCCTAAAGCCAGGCCCCATCTTCTGGTGGCAACCCACATAAAAGGACACAAAAATATTTCGCTTTTTGCCTGCTTGTCCTCCCTCTCATCAGCAAGTCCATTCACTCTGTTTCTAAGGCATTGCCTCACTGGTGTGAGAGCCTGTTCTTCAGTATTCCAACATAGACCAAGAACTGGAAGCATGCTAGACTCTTCTGGAACTTCAGCACCAGACTGGGACTACTGGAACATGTAGTCTCATGGGCCACCAGATCCTTGAACTTTATAGTCAGGAGACAGCCATTTTAGGGATACTAGGACCTTATCCGCAAGTCACTCTAATAAATACTCATATTAACATATATGAATAAATACATGCGTAAATAAATATGTCTTGCATATATATGAAAGTCTATATATAAACACATATATATTAAAATATAATATCACTATTAATATTCTTTATTCCTTGTCTATTTGTCTACTATTCAAATTTTCTACATCACTTGCAACCATTTTCTACTTCCTTCACAGTTAATGTAGTCAAATAAAATCTTTCACCATTGTTACTATAACACTAAAGACTTTTTCTATTAAAAATTCAAGTAAGAAGGTAATATGCAAGATATCACATTAAATCCATATCACATGCCAAGCAATGATTACATCCAATATAACATATGGAAATAAAAAATTATGCATATTTTAAAACAAGCAATAGTAACTGAACTTTGATAGTTTTATTCATGCCAAATGAAGTCTGGGTTTTAGAAGATTATGTGGGTCGGTAAACACTACTTTGATATCCATTCCAGGTCAAAGTCATAAGCATCCGGATAAGGCTATATTTATCCTAAAAATGAGTCAAAGAATATAAAAGTGTCCAAATATTTCCACTGGTTGCTTTCTAGTGAGGAACAGGCAGGATATTTTGTGGTTTATACTGTGATATTGGCATAATAATTTTAAGTCATATAGAAATATATATAAAGATGAACTGTCAATAAATATGGAATCTTCAGCGCTGGAACTTTCTCCGTTTTTTTTTCCCTAAACATTTAATTACTTTAAATTGGGGAAGCATTTGCTTTCCCCAATAGCACACTTCTGCAGAGGCAGTGCCTCGGCCAGTGGCCAGGGATGCCTGGGGCATGCAGTGCCTGTACCCTGCGCTGAGAGTGGATGGCTTGAACACAGGTTCTCTGCACAAAGGATGAACACAGCACATCCATTTGTCTGGGGAAGTTGGCTATGTACCTTAGGATTGGCATGGTGAGTGCAGCTAGTGTGTGTTTAGGTCTTTTGCTGCCATAGGAATCCTATAGGAGCAGACATGCTCACTCACTGAAGCCTGGGCTGGTTTCTTGTCTACTGTTTTCTTTGAGGGAGCACATCTATGGTGAATCCCCAATTTCTCCTCTGGAATCCATTCAACAGCAGTCATGAGGCCTGCTCTTCAGCAACCTGTCGGGTTATGAAGTGTCTGTTCATCACTGGCCCTCGGCTTTGTGTCACAGCTGATAAACCCTTGAGTTTTGGGGGTAATTTTCCTGTACTTTGACTCTGGAGGTCAAAATTAAAGATATAAGGCTTTGGATCCTGTGCCCCAAGTTCTTTTGACAGTTATTTGGCCTGTATGCTTGGCCAGGATTCGTCCCTGTAAGTTGTCTGTCCTGCCTAGGACTACTTAAGTATTTTCTATTTTAGTACGCCATGCTTCCTTAGGTTTTGAAACCTTGGGGACATTCCCTTCTCTGGACAGGAAAGGATTCCTGTCCTGGGAGCCTGACTTGGTTGTAGTGGGCACAGCCTTGAAGCTGGACTGAGAGGCCCTGGAGGTGAGGATATCTGCAGCAAGCAGAACTTCAGGGGCACAGTCTTGAAAGAACTTCCCAATGGCACAGTCCTGCAGGACAATGCCAGCGGCCAAGCAGTGAGATGTGCTCAGGTGCGAGTCTTCTGGATCCTGGGAAATACTCTCCAGCAATTCACTGATTTGTGAGTTACCCATCTTGCCAGATTTTTATGGGGAGTGCGCACTCACAGGACTCTTCCTCTTCTGCCTCCTCCAGCTCCCTGGTATCCCTGCTACTTGGTGACTGGGATGTCACACTGATTTCCCGATCTGACACCCCTCTGTATATTTCTCCTAAAGCTGTCTGTCCAAAATTCAAGAACCATATCAACTGTGCCAGGCTCTGCCCACAAGGCTGTGCGGGATGGACACAAAAGTCATAATGTCCTCCTGGACAGTTGTAGGGGCCTCAGTGGACTCAAAGTTGTCACTACGCGGAGCCTCTCTTAGGAATTCTAGCTGAGGACAGAAGGACAGATCTGTGTGGACAGAGATTTCACAGTGGAAGTTATTCTTGTCACTTCCTTTTCTGGGGCTTCCTGAAAAGGTTCTCCCAGGGTACTGGCTGTTTGGACTATGAAGTCGTCTCGAGAGTCCCAGGACAGAGAGGAATTGGAGGACTGTGCAAAGGGCAAAGCCATAGCTGCCTTCATGTTTAAAGCATGTATAGTCTTGAGGCCTCTGAGGGGCAGGCTCCATCTGTGCCTCACCAGGTGTCTTGTAATATGTGCTTCTAGTACCTTCTGAGTGCCTGGATCTAGGGAAGAAGGCTTATTATAAGTTTTATTGCTGGTGAATGAATCATTGAAGGATGTTTTACCCCCCAAGATTCTATATACGGCTTTGAGATTTCAGGAGGGACCAGTGCATGGTCTGCACATACTCCATGACAAATGCCCATGGGCACCTTATTGTCGTTGGTTTGCCTCCACTTGCTGCTTGAGTGATTTTTCAGGGAGCCTTCTAGCTATTTCCTGATCCCACTGGGCAAACACTTCACCCACCACTTCTTAGGCATCTTATGCAGTAAGTAAGTTTTCACCTCTGTCTCAGAGACAGCCTCGAGAATTTTGCCTAGGGAACCTTCAGGGCTTTTGTAGAGATCTTTCAGATCTCTTCCCGGACAGATTGTCAGATCCTTGCATGGGGCCCTCCAGACTTGGAATATCTCATCCTCTCCTACCCCCAGAGAGAGGTTTATCCATGCTCTGTGGATTTTTGAGACCTCCAAGTCACCTCCAGTGACATACCTCCTCCAAAAGGCCCAACCTACTAATCCCTTCTAGAAGGTCTACCAAGCACTCAAATATATGAGCCTATGGGGTTTATTCCACCCACCACCATCCATTTTCTGGCCCTCCACAGGTTTGTAGCAATATCATAAAGCAGAATTCACTTTGTCAAACTTCAAAGGTCCCCATAGGCTCTCACAGTCTCAACACTACTTCAAAGTCCAAAATCTCTTCCTAGACTCAAGGCAATCTCTTCATTGTAACCTCAAGTAAAAGCAAAACTCAAATTCCATATTTCAACATACAGTGTCACAGAATACACATTCCCATTCCCAAAAAGAGGAAGGAGGGTGTCTTGAGGAAATACTGGACCAAAGCAAGAGCAGAACCCAGCAGAGCAAACTCCAAACTCTGCACCTCCATGTCTGATATCAAAGGGCTCTTCAGCTCCCAGTCCTCAAAGCTTTGGTGACTGCAGCAGACTTCCTTCTCTTGGGCTGCTTCCTCTCCCTGTTAGCAGATTTCCTTGGCAGATATCCATTGCTCTGGCATCTCCAACATCTTGGGGTCTTCAAGGATTCCAGGCTTCACCTTCACAGCTTCAATTATTGGCCTCTCTATTACTGCATGCAGGGACACCCCTGACATATGCCCGGTCTCAGCAGCTTTCCTTAAGCACAAAGATTGATCCCACTACCCCTTCACTCATGTTTCCTTCATGACTCTAACGCCAGAACCACACGACCCAAAGTTGCCAAGCTCTGCTGCCTGCTTAGCATAAAACCTGGAACCTGGACCCTTCTTGAATCGTATTGGCATAAGCTTTGATTTGTTGTTGCTCTTTAGGGACAAGTCATTCCTGAAGGCCTTTTCTTCTCACAAATTGCAGGATTAACTGGCTGGGGTCTTGCCCTGAGGGACCCTCACCTCTACTCCATTTCTCTTTATCTCTTTCAGCACCAAGCAAGGCTCCAACATTACATTCCTTGTGCTCTGTATCCCCTCCAACTGTACACTTGTATTTCCTTCTGCCCTATTTGATCTTTTTCATTGTAGATATTCATAGCAATGATTGATCTCTAATAACCACACAACAGAGACAAGCAAGCTGTCTTGAAATCTTCTCTGCCTTGAATGCCTTGGCACGGGAGACCACTTCCTAAATATAACCCCAGTAGCACAGACACTGAGAGCAACAATTAGTAAATGAGACCTCCTGAAATTGAGAAGCTTCTCTGCCTCATACCGAAATGGATGATCCTGCCTCCACGAATCCTCAGAGAGTGAGAATCGGAACTTTCTCTTGTAGTTTTAGCAGAGTTTTTTTTTCCTAGTACCCTGACTCATGCCATACAGTTTTTATATGGTCTATGACTTCTAGACAATCAACGATATTAAGCAATCCAGTTTCAGCATGACTCGGAGAAAAGGATTTTCGGCCATCTTTGAAAGGATTACAACATGCCAATGGTCCTGCTAAGAATCAGTGTGGCCTCATGCTGAACTGCTGCTTTTGGGAATGTAAGACCTCACACCCTTAATGACTTCTCATCTATCTTGTGAGCTGCTCTGGATGCAAACCAAGGCTTCAAACAGAAACTTGGATGACTAAGAACTTGATTAACCACTGCAGCCACAGTTCAGTGATCTGAAGTCAAGTATGGACAGCAGCAATGGTCTTGAGAGCTGTGCCACATGAGCCAGATCTACACCAGTGCTTCCCAAGTCCAGGTTGCTGGGGGGGGCAGATCTACACCACTGCTTCCCAAGTCCAGGTTGCTGTGGGGGGAGGGGGGAAGGGGAAATCTAGGAAGGAAACTGGAAAATGAATTGCCTATTTTTGTTTCCTTAACTCTAAATCTAAAATCTTCTGAGATAGCAACAACTCAGCTCATTTCACTGAACCTAGTTTCCAGAAACAATAGATAACATTTTTTTCTATAATTGCCAAGTATTCCTGAAGGTCAAACAGTGATGTACATGGAAGGGTTAAGCCTCTGAGAGACACCATTTTAACACAGAGAAAGATGATATTGTCCTGATTTCAAATATAGACAATGATTTTCCATATTTATAAGTCAGTCTTGATGCCTATAGGTTAAGGCAAATAAATAGACAATAACTTTAGACCTGACATTGCTTCAAGGAAATTGTTGCAGCTTGTGAGGTTTCAACATCCAAGTTCTCAATTGGATAATCTATTCATTGTGTTTAGTCAACCTAAAAAGGCTGTATTACCCTTCAGTTCCTTAGAATCAGAGTTAGCCCATATAATTTATATCAGCAACTGAGATGAAGACTGGTCAAAGTCTATTTGCATGATGCCTTGTGGCACATTTTCCCCCAATACCTGCAACACAATAGACAGAGGTGTGGGGTGTGCAGACCAAGGATGATCAACTCCTGATGCATGGGAGAACAGTGAAATCTATCCCATTTTAGCAGACAGTGATGGAATAGCTTAGTATCTTGCAGGTAAAAAAGGCAATGCTGAGAATTACTGAACATAAAACAAACAGTAACACCTATTGGCCACCATCTAATAGGAAGGGCAAGAAGCTAACTGTGCAATATAGTAACTTCCTTCCTAGCCCATTTGTCTGGGTCAGAACAGTAACACGCCTGACTGAGAGTAACAGAAATGAGTTGAGACAAGGATACCCCTGTCCAACCATTAAACTAATTCCTTTCCACTCCCTCGCAGTTGATGCTCCATATGCCTTCAGCAGATGGCTGTGTTGCTTCTGGTGTGGTCAAAAGGAATGCTCTTTCATAGCCCAACAGGTTATTTTTGTTGATATAACAAGATAATTCAAAAAAATGAATCTTCCTCAGGGGCATCTTTCTACTAGCAAAATGTAAAAACTATTGAAAACTCTAATTTTTCTATTGAATTGGTAATAATGGTCATCAATCATGAGCAAGTCTTAGGGCTAAGCATACAGATAAGTGGTTAAAATGATTCTCTGGCGTGTACCAAGTCCTGGGTTTGATCTCTACTCCAGAGACACAGGGGAAGGTACCATATACCTGTAATCCTAGCATGCTGGAGGTTGGGGTAGAAGCAGAAGTTGGAGATCATTATCAGTTACAAAGAGTGTTTGAGACCGTTATTTTAGATTGTGTCATAAACTTTAAATTATTTTCCATGAATAAAAAGTATTTAGAAAAAAGCACATTGAGAAGCTCATATATGCCTCTGTGTGTGTATAGATAGATGAATAATTACACAAGTCATAAATCAAGCCATTCTTAAAAACTAAGTATAGCTGATAATAAGCTCCTATTCTTAGAAATGTTTTTCCTCCACTCTCTATAAAATATACTTCTTTTTGAATCTGGTCAAATTGCATGATTATTTTTGGCTATGCAGATGCAACCTTTTTCTTTTTGCTTCCTCTTGTGTGGATGAAAGGAGATGAGATTTGAAATCATATCTGAGACAGAATCTGTTACTAATAATGTTACTTGGAGAAAGTTACATTAAGCTTTCATTTCCTCATTTGTAAACTTATAAACAATTGGCCATTTATAAAGTAAGAGTGTGTGCTCACAACACACATACATACACATTATGTATGTCCGTAAAAAAAAAAAACACATTTACCATTTACCACACACATTTACTGGAAGAATTAAACAAGATGTAGTTTATTGTTCATAAGTTTAGGTTTTCCTCTTCAACTATGAAACTTGCAGTGACTCATCAATTGAATATAAGATACTGCTGCAGGGACTCTTCCTAGAGCAGCCAAAAGTTAGTACCAAGTCAACATCCACATTACCGTGGATGAAATTGCTGAGGGCTCAATGCTCTCATCATTCCTGTGACTTATACAATTATGTCCAAACCCTCAAATACAAATTGAAATGTTGAAATGAATGGGGGTAAGTGTTTTCCTGCATAGCCAACCACAAGTCTGTAATGCCATCATCCTGAATCAATACAATATGAATTTACAATAATAAAAAAACAGCTTAGGCGGTTCTGACTAGAGAGACACCAGTGCTGTTATCAGTCTCATAACTGAACAAAATATTTATTTCACCGATCTCTATGACCCTAGTATAAGTCCTTCTCTCAAGATTTTGAGAAACATTGTCTCACCTTATGTTTCATGAGATCATCTAGAAAGAACATTTTTAATAAAATTCATTGTAAATGGTGGTTGAAAAAACATCAGTAGGTAATGTGAAAATAGTGAAAGATTTGTGACTGAAACATTTTAACAGAATTTGCTAATTTTACTAAGTATTTAACACACACAAACAGAGAGGGGGAGGGAGGGAGGGGGGGAGGGAGGGAGGGAGGGAGGGAGGGAGAGAGGTACTTCAGTCATGACTTGACCATAATCTTAAATTTTCTTTGGGTCCCCAAAAGATTATCAGTGCCTCCAATCAGCAGAAAGTGCCTAGAAAACTATGCCCACATTCTCCCCCCTCCCAAAAAAAAATAGATTATAGATGTTTGTCTTTGATTAGAGTCTTGCTTATAAATTGTTATGAATAATGGTTAGGAAAAAAAGCTAAACAAAGGAGATTAGATTCAGAGTTCTTGTTTTGATAATGCTTTTGTACACTGTAAAGATTTGTCATTCATATTAGTTTAATAAAATGCTGATTGGCCAGTAGTCAGACAGGAAGCATAGGTGGGACTACCAGATTAAGAGAATTCTGGGAAGGAAAAGCAGAGACACAGTCATCAGCTAGACACAGAGAAAGCAAGATGAGAATGCCTTACTGAAAAATGGTACCAAGCCACATGATTAAACATAGATAATATTTATGGATTAATTTAACTTATAAGAGCTAGTTAGTAATAAGCCTGAGCAAAAGGCCTACCAGTTTATAGTTAATATAAGCCTCTGTGTGTTTCTTTGGGACTGAAGGGCTCTGGGACTAGGAGGGACAGAAACTTCCATCTACATTCCCACTTTTCACTATTTAATAATTTTCAAAGATTTATTTAGTTTTATTTTAAGTGCCTGAGTGTCTGCCTGCATTTGGGTGCATCATGTGTGTTCCTGGTGTTCTAGAAGGTCAGAAGAGGGTTTCAGATCCTGCAGAAATGGAGTTATGGGTAGTTGTGAGCCACTATGTGGGTGCTAGGAATCAAACTCAGGTCTTCTGCAAAAGCAGCAAGTGCTCTTAACAGCTGATCCCTCTCTCCAGCCACTATATTACTTCCATTCTTTAAATGGAAAGCATACATCTGAGGAATAAATTCCACTACATAAAAATCAGGACCATCATATTCAAATTATTTTTGTTTCATTTTCTCTGGATAACACAACACTGTGTACATATGAGTTGATTTCTGTTAATTGTGTAATTTCCCTGTTGCCTGTCAAGTAGACACCTACCTTTACAATCACATGGAGAGTGTTATTTTCACATCAGGAAATGACAACTCTACTGAAGAGTTTAAGATCCGTAAAATGACCTTGCATGCATTCTTAGATTTCAAACTTGCATGAGAAGTTTCTTAAATAATACACAAAAAGCCCTGTTCCAATGACCTAAGAGCATTCCTTGGTCCCCTGAGTTCAGTTACCTCCACATATAAGGTCCCTGCTTCAATATCTCAGCCATCCAGGGACTTTCAGTACTCAGACTCTAGCAACCATCAAACTCCAAGTCAGAAACACACATACTTCGAGCAATCCTCATTTATTGCTGTTTGGCTTTAAAGTGTTAAGATGAGTATTTTTTATTACTAGAAAAGCAATGTGACATAAACATCAATTTTAATATTGTCTTTCCTCTAGTTAGAATGTTCAAGTACCTTCACCTCATATTTGTACAGTACTTCAGATTCCAAGAATACGATCTCATATTAGATCTCTGTAAAACTCAGATATCACTATTTTTAGGTTACTGAAAATCAATATTGGACCAGAAAGGCTGATTTTCCTTGGGAGCACAAGGGTAGCAAAAGGTCAGAATATTAACATGGCTCCTGTTTATTAGTCTGTTTATAATAATGCCTAACTTTTTGGTCTAACTTATACCTTTTCTATTTTTACCTGCTATTTTTTCTGAAGATGTTGGGTACCAAGCAAAGATGGAAATAAAACAGGTCTCCCATAAAAAGAAAGGTCACAATGGCGTATTCACCAAATGAATTTAAATGTTCGAATGCCAGAGCAGAGCTAAGGTGGGAGCAGAATGTTGCAGGCGTGGGAGAAAAATGGCTGCCTCATCATGGAGAATCCAGCAAGAAAGTGAGAAAACACCTCTGGGGCCAATGAAGGGGACTCATCAACATACTCTCAAGGAAAACTGAAGTACTGGCTCAAGCTGAAATACGGATTTTCACAACACAGCTCTCTGTATCACTGATGATCAAGCAGCAAACAAAGACCAAGAGAAAAGGATGAGCCAAGGTCTACGTCATTTCAGAGCTTTTGCGATGTATCTATCCTGTTTTGGATTTCCAAGTTATTAATTAGAACTCAAAGCATTACGATGTACTAGAAATGTTCTCCTTTTATTGTTTCCAGGTACTATTTTAGTCAATGAGTGAAAACGTGTCTAAGAAAATACTCCTGAAATATTTTTCATTGTTGTTCATTTTTTTTGCCTCTGCAGTGCACCATATACTGCAACCTGTGATGCTGCAATTTTTAGAATTATAGATCTGCAATAGATTGAAAGACAGACGGATGGATGAATGGATGAACAGACAGACAGACAGATAATAGGTTCTTCTCTGGTTTCCTGTCCAATCTCTTTCATTCCTATTACCTAGAAGCATTAAGAAATCTTTGACATGTTAAGATGAATTACCTAGAAGCATTAAGAAATCTTTGACATGTTAAGATGAAACATGACCTGTGGCTGAAGGTTGAAGAGATCACCAATGGTCAATGATTTAATAAATTATACCTAAGCAACAAATGCTCCACGATATCCAAAAAGACTAGACTTGAAGAATTTCTAGGAGTTTCCCATAGGAATGTTTGAGGGTATCACCACAGAGGGCACTGAAGCCGCACCCCCAGACGGTACCTCACTCCATCCATCTCTTCAACTAGTTCCTTACCTTTCTCCCTTTTGATAGGTTCTATAATAAACTAGGAAATGTATTCTCAGGGGTTAAACTAATTAAGGCCAACAAACTGACTACTTACCAGTAGCATCCCTAAAGCAATGTGCCTGACCCTCTCTGAGGAGTGGATGGGGGGGAGGGGGCGGAGTAGGATGCGGGCCTAGGTGGAGGGAATAGGAGGAGGGGAGGGAGTGGGAACTGGGATTGGAATGTAAAATGAGAAAAATATAGTTTTCTTTTTTAAAAAAATAATAAAAAAGAAAAAAGAAGAGATAAAAATATAATCTACCAATAAAACTTTTAAAAAAGTATTCTAACAGTATGCTAGCTATGCTCAACATTGGAATAAGGGTTAGTGTTTGTGGAGAGTGGGAAGTCTTATAAAAATGTGTGTTCTAATGTTAGCTCCAAGTATCCAGTGATAAGATTAAAATAAATTTAGTACTCGGTATCGTCTAAAGAGATTTTTTTACCTCCCTACATGAATTTTGGTGACGAGAGATAAAGTGTTCTGTATCAAGTGTTGTGTTAATTGTTTGAATGAATAGGAAAACTTTGATTTTTTTCCCACACAGCTTCCTTACAAACATGTAGTTAAGATTCTTGGAGACTGACAGCCAAGATGCATGTCTGTGAACAAATCAGTAGATGCATGCACTCCTCAGTGGCGTCAGTAGAGTCAGTGTGCAGAATTATCCTTTCTATGAGTCCATTCAGGAATGAATGACAAGTCTCTGCTACTAAAGAGAAGAAAACAAAGTCTGATAAAGAAATTTATCTTTCTCTACATTGCAGAGGTGTTATTTTTTAAAAAAAATAAGATAGTTAAAGATTGCTAGTTATTTTAGAAATTCAAAGTCATTACCTTCTAAGTTTGAAGCTGGCAATAGTGACCCAGAGGAGGTTAGCCTGCCCCTTATTTAGCAGAAATGCAGAGAATGCAAGACACTGGGAATTTATGAGCACACAAAATTATACACTCATGAATAGAGCCCATGAGACAAGAGGAGTAAAATCTGAGTAACTCTGATTTATGGCTATATTTTGTCTATGAGCTTATGGAAACAGATGGTGAGAGGAAAAAGAAAACCAGCGAGCACATTCGGATTTTAAAAGAGAAGCAACATTAAATCCAGAAAGCCTTGATGAGGAATCCATTTGAAATGTACTCATCTGTGTTTCTATGGTTTCTACTGGAGTGTGTTAAATATGGTGCTTTTTTTTTATAAGAGAAAGAATGAGGGTGGGTTAACTGATCTTCAGTGAAATCCTTTACACATAGCCGATGATAACAGGAATCCCAGACGTCAACCTGAAACACCTCCATGTGTCTCTTTAGTCTATTCCTGTCTGCCTCTTGTTTTCCATATGACCATGAAGACAATTATAAATGTTTTCATATTGATAGCTCTTCCTTAATCTAAGACTTACTGAACTTTCACCATTATAGAGGCTCCACTGTGCTTACCAAGAGTAAGTGGCTGTTTCATAGCCAGAAAATCTCACCTCCTTAGCCAGAGTCTATTCATTAGGAAATGCTCTATTATCTGCAGCATTGCACAGCAAATTGCATGCACTGAGAAGCGAGTACACAGTCTCTGCAGAACTAGAAATTAATCACTTACTTTCTTTTTTGCTAATAAACTAATATTTATTCTTACAATATATCACTTTCAATTCATACAAATAGCTAATTAGAGAAATGAAGATAAGTGTATAAACAAAACTCAGTAAACAGATGTCAACACACTGAGCCCAAGTTAATCAGAGGTATGCATACCAGGTTGGGCCATGGAGAAACACAGGTAGTCATAATAAAGGTAACATTTTTCCACAAATTTTGTAAAGGCTCTTATTTTTATCTCTCTCTGTTACCGCTATAATCTTCACTTTGTCTCTGACAAAGTCATCTCTAATCCTTGAAGGTCAAGCAATTAAGAGCAAGAAATAACCCCGAAGTTCCAGAAGCTTCCTATAAACTAGTGGGCTAATGTGAGGGACTGTAGTCAACACAGATGCCCAGAATGAGCAATATCCAGAGAGAAACCACAATGGCCTATCACTAGATAGCTGACAAAGGAGAACCCTGAGCCCCAAATAGGAGCACTTCAGGATACTGAAGCCCAGAACCTAGCCCATGCATCTTCTCATAAGAGGTTGAAGTTAAGGTGGCCAAAGATCATGGCCACAAGAGGTAAGAGGCAAGACAGTCACTGAAAAAAATACGTTCCTATTGTGCCAACAAGTGTCTGCTTTAATATCTGTTTAGTGTGCTTGGACAAACAGACACTGTTTCTTACCATATAACTCATTATGTCTTACTTGCAGGAGATGCAGCCTGGTAATGCTAACAAAAGCCCCCAAAGTTTGGGCAGGAACAGGCTGTCCAGATAAGCTAGCATAGCCCTTTCCCTTCTTGTTCCAAGGCAGGGCAGTTCCAGACTGAAACATCAGTCATTCAGAGACTGGCAATGATAGACCTCTCATCATTCTATTTCATGAGGGAGGCTGGTTGACTGAAGGAGCTAACAGTCAGAGGGTCCCCAGCTGTAAAACACTCTTCCGTGAGACCCTGGTCAAAACACATTGTCTCGGAAGCTTGCTTTCCTTCTCTGTAAAAAACAAGCCAGTAAACTAAATCTAAATCAGCTCTACCCATGTCCCCTGACAGGCTCCCTCAGGCCTTGCCAGTCATTGTCACAGCACCACAGCTGTTATATTATTCAATTAATCGCAGAGTGTGTGACGGAAACAGCCATAATAATATCCTTATCCTAAGGCCAGAGTGAGATGCAATTACGTAATTAACTAAAGAGTCTGCCTAAAATATAGCAACATCCGATTACTGATTTTATTTGTTAATGAGAAATAGAATAAACTTTTCTAAAAAAAAAAAAAGTTGAGAGTTAAGTTTTTGTACCAGAAAGCCTAAAGTGGAAGACACAAGAATCTGACTACAAGGAAGACAGGTACAGTGAGCCCTCCACAAGGGGTGGGCGTGGATGGGCAAGAGGGTCTAGGGCAGTGGTTCTCAAGCTTCCTAGTGCTGTGACCCCCAATACAGTTCCTCATGTGGTGGTGACCTACCAACCACAAAATTATTTTCCTTGCTACTGCATAATGTAATTTTTCTACTATCCTGAATCATAAGATAAATACCTGACATGCAGGATATCTGATATGTGACCCCTGTGAAAGGCTCATTTAATCACCAAAAATGTTGCAACCCACTGGTCTAGGGTACGGCCATGAACCTCAAAGCACATCTCAGTATACAGGAAAAGGACCTCTAAAATGAAGATTCTCAGAGATACTGCCAGTGTGTGAGGGTGAAAAAACAGTCACGGACGGGGTCAAGCTTCTAGACTACCAGGAGAAAATAGTTTAATAGTGTTTATTTAGCCATTGTATTTACATTTTAGTATATATATTTAAATAACATGTGTTAACATTTGTTATGTCTGCTAAGACATTTTACTAAGATTATTTTCATTCCTGTGCCTTGAAAAATCCCAATTCCTTCTTGGTCATGTTTCTAACTCCAACCTGGACAGCTCCGAACGTGTAGAGAATGGATATGGATAAAGTTAAGAAGTTAAGAACCACAACAATGCTGGGAAAAATAAATAATTTCCCAGCCATGGAGTCACATTCTTCCTCTAAAAGTTTTTCTGATTAACTCATCTGTGTCCCCCCCAACAAAAACAACAAAAGAACATACAGAACTCAATGTTTTGCTTTGGTTAAAAAAAAAAAGAAATAAATTTCACAATGATCATATCTAATTAGCTTTTCTGAGCTTGCAGTTTTCTTATTGTGCTAAAAATGTTGTTCCAATAGTCAAAGAAATTTAGCTTCTGGAACACTTCGATTGTTGGCTTCCCAAACTTATGAGCCATTTCATTTTATTTGGAATCTTAACAGAACAACTAAAGGCCACATGATATGTGCACACACCTCAGGAAAAGATTCTTTGACCTTTATACATTAGATGCTGCATAGTCATACTAGAAATAAAATGTCTTATGAATAAACCAACAATTCCAGTCTCCTTGACTGTTTGAGGAATTTTATTCTGTATACTTTCTTAATGCAAAAGAGAGAAAGGAAGTCAATGTTTCTTTAGCATCCACTCTGGTATTTTCTCAAATCTAGCACATAGGTTTTCTGTTCTACATTTTCATGTTCTACAAATAAGAAAAGAATCCCCCAAGTCAATATCTCCACATGAGATCCCATTGCTGCTTTCTCCCTCTCCTCAGCCAAACAATTAATGGATTTTTAAATGACTGATTATGTTTTGGAACACAGGAGATGTGCATTAAAGCAGGAAAGATCACAAGTGCTATTTCACTTCAGTTTCTAAAACAGGTACACGTGACCTTGTTGTACTGAAGCAGAAACCAAGACACAAGTTGCTTCCTTCACTTATTCAAAATGATTTTCCCAAGGTACACAACAACATAGACAGGGACATAAACCATTAGAACCTGCTTTTATCTTCCTCCTGTTGCAGCTACACTATGCTATCATGGAGACAGGAAACAGATTCTACCCCATAAAATTGCAGCTGAAAATCCTGTCTTCTGGAAGTAAGACCCCATTCTCTACTCTTGCACATTGCTTTCTTGCCCCATTATCAAAATTAACTAGATGGTTATAAAACATCTTTAAAGATATATATGTCGTTTGCTGGGGTTGTGTTGTAGTTTTAATGGCTGGTCATTTTTTTTTATTGTTGTAGGAGGTAACAGGCTGTGTCCCACCACCCAGCTAGCTTAACTCCTGAAATAACCACCAGAAATTGTATAAATTAAATTACTGCCTGGCCCATTATATCTAGCCTCTTCTTGGCCAACTCTCACATCCTGATCTAACCCATTTCTACCAATCTGTGTTCACCACGTGGTCGTGGCTTACCGGGAAAGATTCTTACCTGTGTCTGTCTCAGGCAGGAGCTTCATGGCATCTGCCACACTGACCTTCTTCCCAGAATTATGTTCTGTCTTCCCCGCCCACCTGAGTTCCACCCTTATCAACTAGGCCAAGGAAGTTTCTTTAATGACCAATGAAAGCAAAACAAATACAGAAGGACCTCCTACACCATTTCATCATTTCTTAACCAATGAGTGAGAGGTATAAAGGATGATTAGCTAAACATCTTCAAGACTGGATGCTGCCCATATGCTGAGAAAAGACATGAGAGTCCTGACATGACTTCTTGTGTCTGTAATTCAGAGTTTCCAGGTAGGAAGGTGAGTGTTGACATCACAGTTTTCCAGGCACACTGAGAAGGTGGAACCATGTCTAATTTGCCTATGGTGTGTTTCAAATTCAGTGAAACTTCCCTATAAGCAGCTTCTCTTTCAGTCACCTCTTTCTTCCTAAAACCAATGAAACCCATGCACATTTCAGCATTAGGCTAATTTAATTCCTATTGGCATTACTTCGAAACAAGATACATATTAATAGACTCCATTAATTAACTAATCTTAGAAATGAAATGACAATTATCCACATTCAGGTTCTGTGGAATGAAATCACCTAACACCACACATCTCAGCTTTTCTTCCCTCACTGTAGAAGAACAAGGTTTATTTACAGTCTCTGAACAAATTTTGTAAGCTATTTCCAGAGAACAGCTTTGAGTTTGGGGGGAAAAAAATACCTTCTCCTAGCTTTTATTAGAATGTATCTAAAAAGTTTAAATGAAAGCAAACAGTGAATGGATCTGGTACCAATTAGTCAATAACTAGTATTATAATTGGTATAAATGTATCCACCCTATGCAAGCACTGACAGAATGCCACCTGAGGGTTTTAGAAGGCTTGTTCAACTTGAGCAGAAAAATATTCATCTGAATCATCTCATTAATGTTTGTGAGCCCTGGACACATACTATCGGAGGCATAGGACTGATGGTGTGTAAGGATAGCAACACCTCTGTGAGAAACAGACCTGCTCATTCCCAATGATATTCAGGACTCAGGTTAGAAGATGTAGAAAAAGAGGTTTGATGTGTGATATTCTTCTATATATGTATTGCTTTTATTGGTTACTGAATTAATCTTTCTTGGCAGAGTAAAGCCAGGCAGGAAATCTGAAGAGAAAGCGAGAGAGCAAGAGAGCCAGAGAGAGAGGGAGAAAGAGAGAGAGAGAAAGAAGGTAGAGTCAAGGGAGACACTATATAGCTATTAAAGAAGAAAGATGCCAGACCATTATCAGTAAACCACGGCCTTGTGGTGATACATAGATTAATAGAAATGGGTTAATTTAAGATATAAGAGCTAGCTAGGAATATGCCTGAGCCATTGGTCAAACAACTGTAACTGAAAATAAGCCTCAGAGTGATTATTTCATAAGTGACTTCGGGAACAGGTGGGCAGAGAAAAACCAGTCCAGGGGGACTAGCAGGATAGAGAATACTTCTAGCTACAAAGGTTATGATAGTGACTCACTCTTTGAGAAAATCTTCCCCTGAACTTGTGATACAGATGAAGATAGAGCATTGAACGCTTGGAATAAGTTAGCCCAGGGAAGAAAGGGAGAGTGTGGTAAGATCAGTCAGCAAGAACTGCAGAGACTGTGTATACCCAGCACAACCATCTGTGTCACCTGCTGTCATTTCAGGGAGCAGCAAAGCGTGCCTCCTTCTCTGCCCCCTCTCTCCTGTCTATGCAGCAGCTCACTATAGGGCAGAACTCAGGGGGCTGGGTGAAAAAAAAGTGCAGAGATTAGATCTATCAGCACAGCCAGATAATCTTGAGTGCATCATGGATGTGCATTTTCCAATAATCATCAGTCAGTGAACACCCTACCACGGAGTTAGCACTGAGTGTGCCATGCCCAGTATCCTGAAACCAGATGCCCATGCATATGAAGATTAATCAACAATACTGTTGCCGGACTTGTTGGTGACAGTCATTATGGCTTTAGCATAGTTGAATAAAAACCATGACAGATCCATATTTAAACAAGAGGGCAGGGACATTTTTGTGTGAACAGGCTTTAACTTACAGAAAATTAAGATTATTGAAAAAAAAATAGAAATAGAATTAAAGGTACTTTCATCTCTATATAAATACTCTTAATTTTAGAATTTAATTGAAATGTATTTCACATGTAAATTGTTCCCTACATTTATGTATGTGTGTGTGTGTGTATAAATCAAATAATTCTTTTTCCAGTTATAAAAAGGAAAGCAAAACCTTTATTTCATTATTTGGTAAATAAACATTGAAAATATATATTAAATGAATTTTTAAAATTAGTTACCCTGGGATCCAGTACAGAATTGGAAAGAGACAGTGGGCTGAAGGAAACAGTAAACAGAAAAATTTAAATGCTGCTAACAACACATAAAGTACAAAGTTGGCAATCAAGACAGATATATACCAGTGGCTCTCTACCTGTAGGTCACAACCCCTTTGGGGGAGTCAAAAGCCCCTTTAACAGGGGTCACCTAAGATTATCAGAAAACACAGAAATCTACATTACAATTCACAGTAGCGAAATTACCATTATGAAGTACCAACAAAAAATAATATCATTGTTGGGAGTCACCACAGCATGAGGAACTGTAGTAAAGGGTTACAGCAATTTCAGGAGGTAACTATTAAGATTGCCTGCATAAAATACATGCACCGTGAGATAGATAAAATCAGAGTAAGAGTGAGGAATGTTGGAAGAGTAACAAAGAGACAGATATTAGGTTGCAAATATAACAATTCTTGCTTTTCAACACAGCACCACTTCTCTGCCTGTACAAGAGACCTGTAAGCATCCTGTTATGTTCACTAGATCAGAAAAGAGATGGTATTGAGAGCTTTGTCATTATTTACACAACCAACAAGTAGTCATTAAGCCCTCACGGGTAAGGCTTTGCTCCACACACGTCAGAGAAAGAACACGCTGGCAGTGTGCAGCCTGTTTGCTAAGGAGGGGAAATTTCAATCTCAATGGAGTATCTAAGAAGAGTGATTGTTTTGTGACTGACAGCCCCACCAAATAGTTCCCAAGTAAAATGATTGGTGGCTATGGTTACAGGATTAGTGACAGGGGAGGTAGGTGTTTAACAACATGGAGGTCCAATACACTGGCACCATTTCCCATTTTACGGGGGGAGGGGGAGGGGGGAGAGGGAGGGAGGGAAAGAGAGAGAGAGAGAGAGAGAGAGAGAGAGAGAGAAGATTGATTTTATCCAGACCATTTACTTATTAAATGACTTATAAAAACTTTAGCTCAGGTAAATCTAATCCAAGTAATATTTAAGAATCCAATTTCATATTATCAAAGCCCCACGTTTGAAGAAATAATAGTGAAATTTTCCCAAATTTGCACAGACATGAATCTCAAAACTTAAAAATCTTAGAAAAACTCAAGTCAGATAAACTCAAAGAAATCTATGCCAAGACACACTGCAATTAAACCTCAGATCACTGAGAAGAGTGTCTGGAATACAGCTGGAGAAAAGCCATGCGTTAGCCACAGAGAAAATCAAGGTGAACACCTGCTGCTCTTTTTCTTCTAAAATAATGGGACAGAGAAAAGAGAGACACTGAGTTTTCAAATACGGAAAGAGAAGAACAGTTGGCTGCCAATTCGACAACTGGCAAACCAGTTTTTCAAGAATCAAAGTAAGAAAAAAAAAGGCATTTTCATCTGAAACAAAACTAAGAGAATCTGTCACTTACCCCAGTTTTTCTTACTTTCATGTGCATGGGTGTTCTGTCCGCATACATGTCCGTGTACCATGTGCACATCTGGTATCCTCAGAGGCCCGAACAGGATATGGGAACCCTGGAATTGAAGTTACAGACAGCTGTGAAGGGCTGGACATTGAATCTGTGTCCTCTGCAAGGACAGCCAGTGCTTGTAACCACGAGGCCACCTCTCAGGCCCCTAACCCGTTCACTCGTAAAGAATGCCTAAGGTAAGTAATTTAAGCCAAAAGAAAGTAATAAAAGATTCTCTAGCCGGGTGGTGGTGGCGCACGCCTTTAATCCCAGCACTTGGGAGGCAGAGGCAGGCGGATCTCTGTGAGTTCGAGACCAGCCTGGTCTACAAGAGCTAGTTCCAGGACAGGCTCCAAAACCACAAAGAAACCCTGTCTCGAAAAAACAAACAAACAAAAAAAAGATTCTCTAAAGACAATGATAGAACCCAATGTGGCTAAACATGTAGACTATTTTTTTTCCTGATGAATTTTATGTCATAATCAATCCAAGTAAAAGTTGCTACACAATCTATATCAGTTATCTCAGGTGACCACACAAAATGCCATAGAGTGGATGCCTTAGACAGCAGGAATTCATTTTCCACAGTTCTGTGACAAGAAGGTCCAAGATCACATTTCCAGAGGTTTCTCTTCCTGTCGTCTCCACAGCCTGTCTTCATATGACTCCCTTGCTGCTAGCTTGCTGGGGTGGAGCTGAGAGAGAAATGCTCTCTGGTGTGTTTCTCTCTGTAAGTACATTAAGCCTTCATGTTTAAAAACCACCTGTGAGTGAGTACATGTGATAATTGTCTTTCTGTGTCTGGGTTATCTCACTCAAAATAATGTTTTCTAGCTCCATCCATTTTCCTGCAAAATTCAAGCTGTCATTTTTTTCTGCTGTGTAGTACTCCATTGTGTAAATATGCCACATTTTCCTTATCCATTCTTCTATCGAGGAGCATTTAGGTTGTTTCCAGGTTCTGGCTATGACAAACAAAGCTGCTATGAACATAGTTGAGCACATGTCCTTGTGGCACAATTGAGCATCCTTTGGGTCTTGAGGAAAGTTGTTTCCTAATTTTCTGAAAAATTGCCACACTGACATCGAAAGGGGTTGTACCAGCTTGCATTCCCACCAGCAAAGCAGAAGTGTTCCCTTTCCCCCACAACCTCTCCAGCATAAGATGTCATCGGTGTTTTTTATTTTGGCCATTCTTACAGGTAAGATGCAATCTCAGAGGTGTTTTGATTTGCATTTCTCTGATGACTAAGGATGTTGAACATTTTCTTAACTGTCTTTCAGCCATTTTAGATTCCTCTGTTGAGAGTTCTCTGTTTAGGTCTGTACTCCATTTATTTATTTATTTTTAGATTATGTGATCTCTTGGTATCCAATTTCTTGAGTTGTTTGTATATTTTGGAGATCAGACCTCTGTCTGATGTGGGGTTAGTGAAGATCTTTTCCTATTCTATATGCTGTTGTTTTGTCTTGTTGATCGTGTCCTTTGCTTTACAGAAGCTTTTCAGTTTCAGGAGGTCCCATTTATTAATTGTTTCTCTCAGTGTCTGTGCTGCTGCGGTTATATTTAGGAAGTGGTTCCCTGTGTTAATGCATTCAAGTGTACTTCCCACTTTCTCTTCTATAAGGTTCAGTTTGGCTGGCTTTATGTTGAGGTCTTCGATCCATTTGGACTTGAGTTTTGTGCATGGTGAGGTGATAGATATGGGTCTATTTTCATTCTTCTAAATGTTGATATCCAGTTATGCCAGTACCACTTGTTAAATAGGCTTTCTTTTTTCCATTTGATATTTTCTTCTTTTTTTATCAAAGATCAGGTGTTCAAAGGTAGTTTTTAAACAAAGCAAAGAAAGCCAGACTACAAACCACAATCCCAGAGAATTTAGACGACAATGCAGACACTAAGAGAGACTTACATAGATATAATCTACATGGGAAGTAGAAAGTAGAAAAAGACAAGATCTCCTGATTAAATTGGAAGCATAGAGAGCTTGAGGGAGAATTGAAAAGGGGAGGGGAGAGGCAGGAAGGGGAGCAGAGAAAAATGTAGAGCTCAATAAATATCAATAAAAATGTATTTAAAAAAAGACCCATGTCCATCAGTGAGTGGACACACATGTGGGGGTGCATCTTGACACACAACTCCTTCTGAGTGCTATCTTCAGGGTCTTGTTTATGGATCCAGGATTACTATGCTTTTCTGAGCCCCCACCCCCACCCTTTTTTGGAACAGACTTCCCAGTTTTAGCTAGCCTGGAACTTGGGATCTTCTTGCCTCCTCAGACTCCCAGGTGCAGGATTATAGGCACACATCACCATACCTAGCGTATGTTTTCTGTATGTGTGTTGTGTTCAGAACTTCCCTTCTGTGTGGCAACTTCTAAGTGTAACCACGGCTTTTTAGTGGCAAAAAACAGGCTTTGGTAACCCAAAAATACTGCTTGGTGAGCCATCCCAACATGCCTGTTGTGATCCAGGTGCCCTCACTCCCCCTGACTGACAGCAGAACTTCCTTGTGGTCTGTAATTGACAAGGATATTTGTGTTCTTTCTGGCCGGTGGGTCTCCACAGAAGGAGTAGTGGTATAAAAGGTTGCTGGGCAAAATAAAGGTTGATGTTCTTCCACCTGAAAAGAAGCCTTCATGTGTCAATCCCAGCACCCCCCCCCCCTCTTGGCTATCCAGGCTGCATGGGCTGCAGCAATGCCAATGCTGGGGAAGCTTTGTTAACCAATTGTCTTTAAGAGGTGGGGCTAAGTTAAGGTGTGGCTCTCTGGAACTCTGAGAAAAATGGGTGGGGCACACTGCCCAGGGAATCACCCTCTCTGTGATTCCTGTGGGGCACAGCGGAGCTTGGACTTCTCATTCCTGTTTCATGAGTTTTCCCCTTATATTAAATAAAATATAATTGTTTTATCCTAAAAAAAAAAAAAGAACATTAATCCTGTTGGATCAGGGCCCTACTCTCAAGGTGTCATTGAATTCTAATTCCTACTTTGGACACTATTCCCAAACATAGCCATCCTGGGCATTAGGGTTTCAAGGTATGAATATGGAGTAGGGGGAACAAGTGACCATTCCCTTCTGACACTGAAAACAAGGGTATTTTGGTGACTAGATGATAAAGAGATCAAAGTGAAAGTGAGTTATTTTGTTACATTGGAAAGGTATAACGTTGGTGCTAATAGATGGTGATTAGAGGGGGGGATGTAACACCAAGATCATCGAAAAAACTTTATAAAGCAATACAGTCAAAAGCATTATAGATAAATCAAAATAGAATCTTAACTCATATTCCAATAACTCACAGGAAAGCAAGGAACAAGAAACAAAACAAAACAAAAAAAAAAACCAAGATGTCGGAGGAGGGGATAAACAAATGCAGAAAATCCAAAACTGTCTGAAGAACACAAGGGAAAGAAGTTCTTAGTGGGAAGATGATAAAGAAATGTTTAAGAAACAAGTAATGGTCTAAGGCAATCAACTTCTAGCCTCTCACCCATGTTACCCTCTGAAGTCAACATGACTTTGTCTTTTCCTATTTACAATTAGAACCCCCAAAAAAAGCTAAGCCTCCAATTTAGACACCATATACACTGCCGACATCAATTGGTAAAGCTATTTAAATAAATAAAGATGGACTGCCGGGCTCTTCCTGTGAGACACTAAAGCATTCCCCTGCAGAGCAGAAATAGAAGCAGCTGTTACGCGTAGGCTTGATATTTGTGGAGGTTAATCTTGTGTGTCAAGTTGGCTTGACATCCACACAGCTGGAAAGATGGTGCCTCTGGCTGTACCCAAGCAGGCATTTCTGGAAGAGGTTACTGTTCAAATCAGTAGAATGAATAAAGAAGGACCAAGGTGAGCAGGTGATAACAAATATTTTTATGCCTGGATAGAACACAGTAGAGAAAAGAATAAATCCTCTCCGCTGCAACCTCCAACTCTTCCAATACATCTCTCTTCTAGGAAATCAGAACTCTAGGTTTTCAGGCCTTAAGAATCTAGGACTTACAGCAATGCCTTACCCTCAGCCCCTGAAGCAATCACACCAAGAGCTTCCATAATTCACCAGCCTTTGGATGACACACATTTTTGGATTTTTTTAACCTTCATAATCACATGAGCTGGTTTCCATAATAAATTCCCTCTTATAGATCTTTACACATCCTATTAGTTCTTTACTGCTGGAGAATCTTGAAACACATATATTTAAAACTAACCTGAATTGTGTTTCTCAATTGTTCTAAAATAATAAATATTTCAAAAGCTGGTGGTAGAAGTTTTAAGATTTTCATCCATTTTCTATCTCAAGTAGATAGCCCCTACCTAAGATCACACTTTAGCCAACAACTACAGTCAAAATGAAGGGCACACACACACACACACACACACACACACAGTATGTGCACAACAGGTTAGGCACAAACCACACCCAAATAACTGTTTTCACAGAGGGATCCTTTATTAAGCCACTAAGAAAAGTTAAAGTGACTGCTGTAGCATGATTAATAGAAATTCAGAGATAGAAATTGAGATTCAACCTGAAGGTCAGAAAAGCAAAACAGTCAGCCACTGACTCTTACCTGTCTCCAGAAATCTCAGATTGAGACTGTGTCTGAGAGCTGTCTTTTATCTAATTTTCCTTTCTAGGGCTGGGTTTAAAGGCATGCACCACTACTGCTTGGTTTCTATGGCAAACTAGTATGGCTACTGGAATTAAAGGTGTGTGTCACCACTGCTTGGTATGTAAGGCTGACCAATGGGGCTGTTTTACTCTCCAATCTTCAGACAAGCTTTGTTTTTTTTTTAATACAACAAAATATCACTACAGGTTGTTTTTTAACTCAGGCAGAAAAACAACAGCAAATGACTTTGCAGTTATATTTATTAAGAAGAGAAAAAGGGGAGGTCTGTGTTAGAACGGGCTAGGATATGATGGTAGAGGAGATAAAGGATGAGGGAAAAAGCAAAGGGGATAAGGGAGAAGGGGAAGAGGTATATAGGGGGACAAAAGACTGTCTCTGGATGGAGAGGAGACAGACGGGGCCACAGGCAAATTATAAAGGTAAAGTGGGAAATCCTGTGTTAGGATGAGGTGTTTAATTTTAATTGGGCATGTTAGTTAGGAGAACCAAAGGGGATGGACAAAATGGCAGCTTACAGATTGGGAAAAGATATTCACTAACCCCACATCAGACAGAGCACTGCTCTCCAAAATATACAAAGAACTCAGGAAATTGGCTATCAAAAGAACAAATAATCCAATAAAAAATGGGGTACAGATCTAAACAGAGAACCTTCAACAGTGGAATCTAAAATGATTGAAAGACACTTTAGAAAATGCTCAACATCCTTAGTTATCAAAGAAATGCAAATCAAAACAACTCTGAGATTTCATCTTACACTTGTGAGAATGGCCAAGATCAAAAACATTGATGACAACTTATGCTGGGAAAGATGTGGGGTAAGAGGAACACTTCTGCATTTCTGGTGAGAATGAAAGCTGGTACAGGTCCTTTAGATATCAGTATGGTAATCTCTCAGAAAATTAAGAAACAACCTACCTCAAGACTCAGAAATACCACTTTTGGGTATATACCCAAAAAAAGTACCATTGTGCCACAAGGACATGTGCCCAACTATGTTCATAGCAACATTGTTTGTCATAGCCAGAACCCAATCAGTGAACTGATAACCAACTGAAATATGGGTACCATCAATGGAGTTTTATTGGGGTTACTTACAAGAATGTGGGTGAGAGATTACTTACAGGAGCAGAAATGATTGAAAGACAGCTGCATCACCAATGCCCACCCCAGCCAAGGTGACAGTTCACCAAAGATAGAAACCTGGAGCACACTGCACCTCTTCCAAACAGCTCAGTTAGTCTTTAATTTAGGCAGTTTGGATGGTCTCTGTATTTTCATCCGAGTCTTCTCAGAAGCTTTGCTCGTCTGATTGTAACTCTCAGTGAGGGAGGAGCCTGGTGAACCTGGTCAGTTTCAGGGACTTCCTGAAGCTATTTTGAGTGGCTTACTTCCTGTCTCATGGAGCTTCCCTGCCAGATGGAATGTTTCAACCTGAGAGGAAAGTGCTACAGAGCAGTGTGACAGTCACAAGACAGATAGTCTGCAAAGACCGAAGGCTTTCCAAACCTCCTAACAGTCCTATGGAGTCTCACGGTTAAAAAAAAAAAAAAAAAAAAAAAAAACTAAGACCATTGCTATTATATAAGCAAGCAAAAGGAACGAAGGCTGTCATTACCATAGTGACTTATAATCTTCAGAGCACTTTTCATCTTTCCCGGGAAGATTTAAGAGGTACAAGTGTTAGGTGTTCCCAGAAAAATGCAGCATTTTCCACCTCATTTAGTTACTGAATTGGTTTGATATTTGTAGTACTTTATATGTCAAAGCGTAACCTTTCAAGTTCCTTTTAAAAAAAAAAA
>NW_026067922.1:5588674-5603932 GCF_014885135.2 Alexandromys fortis
GACGCTCACCTTACTAGACCTGGATGGAGGTGGGTGGTCCTTGGACTTCCCACAGGGCAGAGAACCCTGATTGCTTTTTGGGCTGATGAGGGAGGGGGACTTGATTGGGGGAGGGGGAGGGAAAGGGGAGGCGGCGGTGGGGAAGAGACAGAAATCTTTAATAAATAAATAAATTAATTAATTAAAAAAAAAAGAAAGAAAATGAGGGAATGTGACCAGACTAAATAAGAGAGCTTCGAATGAACCTTTTTCTTCTATCTACCATCATTTCCTCTCTGCCCACCATCAATAGCTTTCTGAATGCTAAGGTGGAAATCAATGTCTAAAATCTGATTGAAAAAGCAAGAGTTTAACTCTTCGACCTCTCACGCTTACATTGCAAGGTGGAAGCAGCTGTGTCATATTCCAAAGTAAAGAACATAAGAACAGGCTAATTTCAGCGCTGTTAAAGTCTATGTCCTCTGTCATTGGCAAATGTTTATCTTCAATGTTTCAGTGAGGTGTGAGATGACAGACAGGTTTTGCCTCCTTCACTGGGAATGTTTATTTTTGCCCTGGTTGAATCTTTTAAAGCCCCGATTAACCAACAAATAACTTACACAAGTATTCCAAGCGACATTCTTGAACTTGGGAGTTTTAATCAAACCTAAGTCCTGAGATTTAATATCTGGCACAGTCAAAAAACAGAGATTCTGGTTGCATGTCAATCATCTGAGTGGCCCTGACTAACCCATAGCTTCTAGTGCAGTATGCACTGTATGCTTAGTTAAGAGACTGGAGGAATCTGTACAGGGGCTGGAAGTGTTGAATTAATCTGCACCATAAATAAACATACACAAAATAAAGTAACCCCAACAATGACTTAGTGGTAGAGAAACAACAAGGGTACTAAAGTTATGCCAAGGCGTTTTCTAAAGAGAAGAAGAATTGATATCTCCAATTGGGGGAAAATGACCACCAGAAGATTGCTTACTAAAAGAAAAGAGAAAAACATTAACACTTATTTAGGAATATGCTCAGATGTTTAGATAGTGGTTACTTATCTTCTATTTTGTACATATGAAAAAATATACTAAAAGAAATAAGTGATATTTCAGGCTGACTTCCAACTTATTACGTAGCTGAGGATGACCTTGAATTTCTGAACTTCCTTCTCCCAAAGGCTTGCACACTGAGATTACAAGCAAGTGCCACCTTCGCCAGCTTTATGCTTGCTGGGGACTGAATCCAGGCATTCCTGCACACACATAAGGCAAGCATTCTCCTACCTTACCTACATCCCCATCCCTGAGTACTTATTTTGTGTATACCACACTATTCTTTTCCAATTAGGGCTGATGGGAAAATAAACATTAAGAAAGATGAGTGAGAACTTTTTTTTAGCAAAAGATTGTAGGGTTAAATAGATTTAGTGGAGAAAAGAAATACTTGGTAAGGGAATAAACTAACCATCAGGTTAACAAGTATTAGTTTATCTCTACTATCTAAGAAAATGAAAATGACTACAGTGTTAAATAAAATCCAAGTTAAAAAAATCTCTGGAGTCTGAAAAAAGTCTGTAATACAAATTAATGGTCTTACAAAATTTTCATTTGCCTTTTGTAAGATGAGGAAAATGGGGATATTGAGCTTGAAGCCAATTTGTCTCACATGAGAGGTAGTACAGTAGGAGTGATAATTCGTTTCCCTAAAAATTTTAGAGTCAAGATTTATTAGAAGCAAAAGATAACCCTGGGCTACAAGGCAATTTTAAATGACAGCAGCTCTTCCTGCAAACTCAGGCAATTGTCACTGAAAATATCAACGCAGCAGATACCTGCATATGCATTCACAGAATAACTCTTATCACTGAGGCTGCCCATAAATGCCAATGCCATAGATTACACTTCACACAAGTGGCGTCCCCAGTACCTTCAATCATATTGTTAGCATCCAGCCATTATGTTGGCCCACCTCTGTCACCTGGTAAAGGTGCAGCTGATGTGGGAGGTCCTTCTGTATATGTGTTACTTTTATTGGTTAATTAAAGCTACTTTGGCCTATGACAGGGCAGAATATAGCAAGGCTGGAAGAGATGTAGAGAGAGAGTAGGTGGAGTCAAGAAGATGCCATGTAGCTGCCGAAAGAAACAGATACCCAGAACTTTTTCTGGTAAACCACAGCATCATGGCAATACACAGATTAATAGAATGAGTGAATTCAAGATGTAAGAGCAAGCTAAAAATATGCCTGAGTCATTTGGCCAAGCAGTGTTGTAATATAGTTTTTGTGTGATTATTTAGGTAAGGGCAGCCGGGAAATGTAAGAGCAGTCTCTCACTACATGCACCTGTCAGCATTCAGGCAAATACTTAGTCAGCCCAGGGCCCTATGGCTGTCCATAACCAATCATGCACTGCACAGTTGTGTAAGGCTCTGCACAGTTGTGTAAGGCTCTGTACAAAAGGCTAAAAGTCCCTTTAAGAGATAATCTCTACCCATTCCTGCTCTTTCTTTCCTACAGCTCCTCTGAAGAGGTAGGCAGGCCTTTGTGTCACCCTCCTTTCTCTTTCTCTCTCTCCTTCCCTCCCTCCCTCTCTATCTCTGTCTTACCACAAGACTGCTCTGTGCTCCCCTTCTCTCTTTTCACTCCCTTCCTCCCCAATAAAACTCTTCACATGAGTGAGTTCTATGTGGCGTTTCTGTCTCTCACCTGCCATGGGTGGGGCTCCTTGGCATCTGTCCACCAACATCCCTCTCTCAGTGTATCATAATATATAATTTCTAGAATCCTCCCACTGTTTATTCAATACATGGAGCCTAATTGCTTTCTCTTTCAAGCTTGGCATGTAAGTGACTTGCCTATAACCTATTTGGCTATTTATTATTTTTATTTATTTATTATTTACTGATTATTTATCTGTGTCCCAGGGATGATACTGAATGACAGTTAGGTTTTATCTCTGTTACATAGGAGACATTCTTACAGATTCCCACCTCTTTGAAAGGAGTCCAAGTCAGTTCGCACTGACAGGCAAGGAGACATTCTGAGATGACCTGAATGAAATGAATTGCCTGCCGGTTACCAGCACTCGCCAGCCCCGTATGTTTCTAACTCTAGTCACTACCAGACTGGAACTTCCAGAGCCATGTTGGCCCAGCCAAGACACCCAGAAGTCCTGGCCTAGAGACACCAGAGAAATAACAAAATGATTGTTTTGGCTTCAGACTCTGAGTCTGGAGTTGATCTTATTTTTTCCCAACAATAACTAATAACAAATATGAACAAAGCTCTGAATATAAGAAAAGAGTGGACAGAAGAGAGGGACAGGGCCACACCTACATGAATTACCCAGTATTGTTTCTATGTGAGTCCTTCTCCCACTGCTGCTGGGCATGCACAGCATGGCTGGAGTGTCCAAGATGAGAGTCTCAGAACAGTAAGTTCTCAGTCTGAAAAAATACCTGGGGCTACAACATGTGCGGAAGAACTCCTGGAATACCAGTCACGGTCTGTATTCTCACCACAGGGAGATTCTTTGTGAACTCCAGCTGCCTAAGGATGGAGAAAGGAAAGAGCTGAAAATGAAGTCATTATGAAGCTACTTACACATTCTCTATATTCAGTCTCGAAAGTTAAGAAAATAAAGACAAAAAACAAAAAACCCAATTCCGGAAACCCAGCATGAAAAGTGAAGATATCTGGGATGAAAGCATGCGTGATGTCATGCGCACTTGGATATTTTAGCCAGGTCAATGTAAGAGTAAAGGAGAGTCTTCCTTAGTACTAAGCATGCCATACCTCAAATTCAAGGAGTTGGAGAAGGCTCTGAACTAACTATGTTTATTAACAGAATAACAACCAAAGAATGGTTGCAAGGAAATATGAGACCTATGTAGCCTGCTGGATCCTCCTGGACATATTTGTCTGCTTGGGGGTGAGGGGAAGCATGAAGATTGAGAAAGAAATAGACAAGAGACAACAGAAAAAGCCAGGAGGACATCCGGTAAATACCAAGATAGGCCTCTATGGGGAGCTACTGAGTTCCATCCTCAGCACTCCTTCAGAGTTCAGAACAGGACTTCCACGACAGGAGAAAACTGGCTTGGGCACAAGCTCTGAGGTGGTAGAATAAACTAACTGACTCAAGCGCATTTGCCATGCATGTTTCTTTATTCCTTGGGGAAAGATGAAAGAAGGGAGAAAAAGAAGAAGCATAATGTCCTACAGAAAAAATCAGATTTCTACTGCTGGGATCCTAGCAATGCCATAATTTCACAAGATTCTACAGAATTGACCGTCACTTGTCCAAAGGACGGGTGTACTCATAGCTCAGCCAAAACGGATTACTCCAGGCAGGGTGTTATGTATACACTTCCCATGGAGAGTCCGATAGATCTGTAAACTGTATGTTTACTGTACAATACGGGGGGCTCACCACAGGCCTCATGTTTATTTCTCACAGGCTTTACATATCCCAATCCAAAAAGGAGGAAGAAGGCAAAAGACTTCTTTACCAAGATACAAAGAACAAACAAAGAAATTACCTTCCTAACACCCTAGGTCAAAACATCCTGTTGGTAGTCACATTTTAGGTCAAACCTCCCGTCATATAACCTTGAGGGAGCAAGAATAGGTCTGAACTCTCTGACCTTTATCCAAGTTGAAACACATCTCCTTCTGTGGGCTCCCACAATAGTCCAAACAATAAGCAAATATCTGTATCCTTGCTATTTGTTGAGTGGTGAAGTCAGTTTTATGGCTTCATCTTATATATAGTTGAACAACACATAAAGAAAAATTACTGTATAATCCAACACATAACAGGGTCAGAAAACACAGCTTACCATGTTTTCCAATTTGGGGACATTCTACTCCTCTAACCAAATTGCCCATAACTTGAAAAGAGAATTAAGTTATTTCTTCCAATTTGATCTTTTGTACATTAGGTTTCTTTAGCTCAGTACAGGAAGGAAAACTGTATTTAAAAGTCATTGATTAATGCTAACTTGAAAATTCAGTGCAATTCGGCATCAACTCTGTAAAATTCTCTCTCATTGACGTCTCTGGATTTGTTTCATTTTGTTTGTTTGTTTGTTTGTTTATTTATTTATTTATTAAAGATTTCTGTCTCTTCCCCACCGCCGCCTCCCCTTTCCCTCCCCCTCCCCCAATCAAGTCCCCCTCCCTCGTCAAACCAAAGAGCCATCAGGGTTCCCTGCCCTGTGGGAAGTCCAAGGACTACCCACCTCCATCCAGGTCTAGTAAGGTGAGCATCCAAACTGCCTAGGCTCCCACAAAACCAATAGGTGCAGTAGGATCAAAAACCCATTGCCATTGTTCTTGAGGTCTCAGTAGTCCTCATTGTCCGCCATGTTCAGCGAGACCGGTTTTAACCCAGGCTTTTTCAGACCCAGGCCAACTGGCCTTGGTGAGTTTCCGATAGAACATCCCCATTGTCTCAGTGTGTGGGTGCACCCCTCGTGGTCCTGAGTTCCTTGCTTGTGCTCTCTCTCCTTCTGCTCCTGATTTGGACCTTGTTTCATTTTGAACATTCCTAGTAGCTGGGACTATAAGAGGCAGCACTGATCGTCTCTCTGATAAGTTCTGTAAGAGATGGAAAATTTTTCCAAGACAGGGCAAGGATACCTCAAGCCCAGTACATCCAGGAAAGTGCCCCCAAGTCCACTCCGAGGAGAGGATTCACTGCTACTCCTATAACAGCTCTTTGCATTAAAACCACACCAAAAGTAATGATCCAATTGGCCACAGACCACAACAGCCAATCACAGACCACAGCATTGCCTTGGTCACATTTTCACCATGAACTTGTCATCACTGGAGGTCCCACAATTTCACACAGCACCTCTGGGGACCCTGTCAATGGACAGCTCAAACACTCTAGACTCTGTTTTCTGTCTTTTGATCCTCACACTTGGGAGCTGCTTTGGAACAGCTACGTAGAGCTACTTGATAAAGCAATCCAACAGAAGTATTCTTAAAAATAAATACAAAAGGGAAAAGCTACTGGGATTTAACATTTCAAGATAATCTAATTCAAATTCAGTCAGAAATTGAAATGTGCATAAAGTAGCCCTTGAAACTCCTATGTAGTTTTTTAAAAATCAAGTTGGGAACTTTTTTTTTTTTTTTTTTTTTTTTTGCCTCCCTAGAACTGTCCAGCTCCATTTTCCTATCTCCTTCCTCACAACATCTTCCGTCTTAGGAAGCTAGCTTTGCCAGTGTGGAACAGTGAGTGCGTGAATGCATAAATACATAAACACCTTGCATATACAAATGGCTGAGTTACCAATGTCTTATTACATAGGTTATTCTTAGAAGCAGACATCAATCTAGCAAAGGCTTGCAGACCTCTCCATTAGGTAAATTTGCCTGAACGGTGTTCATGATGCGGTGCATCCCCTAGTCACCACTATTAGCACACAGTCCCATCCTTCTTGAAGCCTGCATAGTTCTGTCTATGTTGTCACCCTCATTGTAGACTGACAAAAAGAAACCCAGACAGTGGATAAACCATTCTAAAAAAAAAAAATAAAAATAAAAAAAATTTTTTTGTTTTGTTTTGCTTTCTCTTTCTCTCTCCTACAATACATCCTGCCTGCAGTTTTTCCCTCTCTCTACTACTCTGTGTAGTCCTTTCCACAACTTCCCCTCTCACCCAGATCCACTCCTCCTCCATTTCCCTTCAGATAAGAGCAGACCTCCCAGGGATATCAACCAAGCGCAGCATCACAAGACACAGTAAGACTAGGCACAGACCCTCATATCAGGGCTAGATGAGGCACCCCAGCAGGAGGAAAAGGTCCCAAGAGCAGACTAAAGAGGCAGAGACACCCCCCACACACTGCTAGGAGTACCACAAGAACACCAAGCTACATAACCATAAGGTATCTGTAGAGGACCTAGCACAGACCTATGCAGGCTCTGTGACTGCTGCTTCAGTCTCTGTGAGCCCCTATGAGCCCTGTTTAGTTGATTATGTGGAGTCTGTTCTCTTGGTAAATTCTTGATTTGTTTTAAAAGCACAAGAATGAAGTAGTTCATCGCATCTTTGCCTGAGAGACAGCTCACCATACTGAAGAGTTGTCTATGTAGGTTTTGAAGATAAAAAGAAAGGGCTTTGCATGCATGACTTAGTTTGAGGTAAAGAGGTAAGCCTGGAGCAGAATCCATGTTCAATCGTCATTTCAATCGTCAGTGGGAGAAGGTAAACAGTACATATTCCCCTTCAAAGTCCTGGGAAGGGAGAACCCTTCCTCTCCTTTAAGCCGAGGCTCACACCTTTCACTGCTGTAGATCTGCACAACATGGCTCAAGTGTCTAAAATGCAAGTCTTAGAACAGAGCACTCTTAATCTGAAGAAAGCTTGGTCACATCTGGTGCTGTGTGATATTTAGTTCGTGTTCTGACAAATAAGACTTGCCTGGAGATCAGAGGGCAGAGCTAGGCACTAGTTAACCATAAAAGCCAGGCAGTGGTGGCACATGCCTTTAATCCCAGCACTCAGGAGATGGAGACAGGAAGTGATAAGGTAGGGTATAGACAGGATCTCTGCCCTTTTGGACGGAGGAATGAATGGGCGAGGAAGGACCAACTGATGGCTGCTCATTGTTCTTTGATCTTCCAGATTTTTACACCATATCTGACTCCTGGTTTTTATTGATAAAATTAAGTAGATTAGCACTTCAATCTTGGGCTACAAAGGTTGTGAAGTGCTTTTAAAAAAGCAGTCGTGTTCTGTTCCCTCACCTCGCGAATGTGTTTTTTGCGAACTCCAGCTACAGATGGAAAAAGAAAAAAAAATAAAAACACAAGCAAGACTTTGAAAATGAATTTAGAGAGAACCTGTCTCAAAATAAAAAGTAAAAAGACCTGTGCAGATGAAAGTTATTAGTAGAACATGGGATTGACATGTGAGTCCTAGGGTTGAAAGCACAGTCCTGGGGAGGAAGGTGTGGCCAAACTGTTTGATATCTGGCATTGTCACCACACTAAGTCATTGTCACTCTGCATAAGAAATGAAAGGCATGCTTTCTCAACCCCTCCTTCTGCCTCTTACCACCTAGTCTTGGGTTGATATTCTTATTTTTGGCGAAGATAAATACAGGACTGGAGGTGACACATGGTTTGGATATTACCCCTCCTGTTTTTCGTGTGCTCATTTTAGACAGACATAACCGAATTCTAGGATAGCAAATCACTGATTGACCAGCCTGATTCCATATTAAGATTAGAAGCCATCTTATTACAAGGTCAAAATAAGTTCATTCCTGTTTCCTACAAAACTTGGATTTGGCCAGGTCTTGGCCCATTTTCTGGAATTTGGCAGGTTCCGTACCCTATACCCTAACCATCACCCTGATAAGATGTTCTGCCAAATAATTTTGAAATATTCAGCCAAGTCCCTACATAACCAAAATGCCCCTGGAAATCCTTGAAAATCCCCAACCTTGCAGTGTTGGAGGCTATATAAACACCACTGTCTCCTATGTTCTCTGACATTTTCTCCAACCCCGCTTTAGGGAGATAGCTCTATCTGACAGAAAACAAAGCCTGTATAATTTAACCAAAGAATTTGGGTAATGGTCTTTACTCTTATTGGGTAGGATCAGTATCACCAAAAACACTTATTTGGATGTTCCCACACACTTTCAAAGTCTACTATGGATCAAGTTCTATGGAAGTAATGGGGATAGAGAGTCATGGAGACATAGCGTCCTCAGGAGGCTCATTATCTAGGAAAGGAAGGTCCACTCCAGCATGGGGTAGTGGAGCAGGCCTATTAAACACATCTACCCATCTATCACATAGCTGAGGGAGATAAACCCCCTTTCTGCAATGGTCCATATTACCCATGTGGGAAGCATTAGTGAAGGTAGTTCCACTCTTCACTCTTAGTCTGGTCATCTAGAAATCTGAAAAGCATGCATCTGATCTCTGAAGGCCCTTTTTTTAAAAAAAAAAAAAAATGAGGTTTACTCTTCATCCTTCTGCTACTGATACCCACATCTCCTTGTAGAATGGAACTAAACACTCTTGGGCAGCAAGGTTTAGGGTATGAGAAATAGCACCGGGAAGGAAACAGTCAGCAGAGCGGTTGCCTGGATGAAAGACCACTTGTCAGGACCTAGATTCAGCCAGAACTGTAGATGTCACAGACAAACTTAGCTCATCTGAAGAATGGTTTCTTCACAGTTCTATCACAATGAACCACGGAGATGTTAAGAAATAAGAACTCCAAAACCTCCAAGGCTTTCCAATAGAGGTTAGAAGTTCGTGAAGTACTGAGGAATCTTGAGAACTCATATTTTTCAACTCCATTTAGGGATGCTATTGAGTCAGGTTTGGAGAATATTTCCTTAAAGGTAATCATGCTCTGCCAGAGTGAGGAAGTAGGCCACCTAGGGTGTCTCTCAAGGCTGAGTAACAATCAATACTAAAAGGGGTGTTGTGCATTCACCAGACATGACCTAAAGCTATTTTGGAGCCAACAGATGTATATGTGATTGGAAAAGGCCAAGAGAAATATGGTACCCCTTTGTAGTAATATTTTGTTTGTGTTTTAACAAATAAAGCTTACCTGAAGGTCAGAGTGCAAAACCTAGCCACTAGAGACCAGGCACACACCTTTAATGTCAGGACTAGGAAGAAAGAGGTAGAGGGAGCTCTGTTAGTTCAAGGCCACCCTAGGCTACGCAGATTGAATCTGTCTAAAAGAGAAACAGAGCTCACACAGAGGTGATTCCAGCACTTGGGGTCCCATGCCTTTAATCCCAGCACTAGGGAGGTGGAGAAAGGAGCAATATGTCTGAGTGGAGAGAGGGATGTGAAGCAGGAAGAGACAGAAGCTCAGTGCAATCTGAGGAGCAGTCAGTCTGAAGAGCAGTCAGCCTGAGGATGCAGTTTGAGGACAGAATCACCCCTTCAGTCTAGTGATAGAGTGGCTGGCCGCTCAGCTTCTCTGATCCCTCAGCTTTCATCCTCTGATAGCTGAGTTTTATTATTACTACCAATTGGAATCTGTGCTACATCCCTTAAACCAAGAAACATAGGCACAGATCTCCTCTCTCACAGATTAAACGAGAATGAAGAAGCATTGTTAACCCAGAGGTTCTTTTTTTTTTAAAAAAAAAAACTCTCACATCAGAAAAAGAGAACAATAAATTAAGAGAAAAATCATTTTTTTAGCTAAGCATAATAGCACAGCTAGAAGAAGAATGTCAAAATATAATTTCAGAGTTGGAAATACATCTTTCATAATATTTCAGAATAAAAACATGTCACTTAGCTAGTAGAGAATCTGGCCAGATAAATCTGGCTTATAAGAGAACTCAAAAATACATACAGATGAATATGGATGCATGTGATGACAAGAGAAAACGTGAAGATGATGGTTGCCGGCCTGAAGACATGACTCATGTTATTCTCAGAGCAATGAGACTTCAGTTAATGGTTTTATCTTTGCTGCTGAGCAGAAACATTTTATCTCTACAGGACAAAAATTCCACAATTAAATGTATAACATCCTAAAAACTTGTGTTAATACCTTCTAGAGCAGTGGCTCTCAACCTGGAGGTCTAGACCCTTTGGGGTCAAATGACCCTTTCGTAGGGGTCGCATGTCTCTTATCCTACATATCAGATATTTACATTATGATTCAAAACAGTAGCAAAATTACTGTTATGAGGTAGCAACAAAATATTTTTTATGGTTGGGGATCACCACAACTTGAAAAACTGTATTAACGGGTATCAGTGTAGGAAGGTTGAGGATCACTGTTCTAGGGGAACTTCAAAGGCTATGCCATGAAAAAACAGGCGTCAACATACTTATTTTCAAGTTTAGGGTATTTTTTGCTAACTCTGACGGTCAACACTTGTTTGTAAAGTTGATGCTTTACCACAAAGAGGGCTGACTCCCTGGAGTGTCAGGCTAATTGATTCACAAACAACAGTATGCTATCGCATTTAGTACAACAAAATCTTCAGAGTGACCCACGGGCTGTTACTCAAGAGGCTTTGTGCTGCTTTTTAGGCAGCTTTAAAAAAGACTTTTGCTTTTTTCATGTCTACTTCAAGGCTAAGAAACTCAACCCTAAAACTTGATTCTCACATTATTTCATATGATCAATCGATACAAGGGAGTGAATTTCTCCTTTCTCAGTGTCCCCCAAACTCTTAATTTATTCCCTTTTGGTACTTAGAAATAAGACTCTCACTCTACAGCCCAAGCTGGATTAAACTCACTGTGTGACTCAAACTAGCCTCAGGCTCCTAATAGTACTTTCACTCAGCCTGCCAAATGTTAGGATTTCAAGCCAAAGCCACCATGACCAGATACCTCCCGAATTTTCCAAAGTGCTTAGCCTACCAGGAAGTAGGCCTTTTTTGATCTGCGAAGTTGGAATCCTTTCAGCCATACAACAGGCACCAGAACAGACCTCCAGAGGGATGTTTTGCATGCCAGTTCCATTCAGGAAGTGTACTATAATTCCATAATGGTGAATTTATCATAACTAATGAATTAGATTTTCAAAGATGATCATCAAGAATATCCTTCATCCCATGATCATCTCTTTTATTGAATCTTTGAGAACAATCATCCTACTAGAACATGAAGAAACCCGATAAAACTGGGGATTTTTGGTAGAGAGGTAAAACAGAGTACCATTTTCTTAGGTTGTCTACTAAGAGGAGAGTCAAAAAGAGAAATAAAAGGCTTCCTCATATTTCTGTAACACAAGAGAGCATTGAAAACGAAGCCAGCGTAATTCCAGGATGAATGACCATAATTAGTTTGCGTTTATCAGTTCATTTAATTCTGCGTAATTAATTTTTGTTTAGCTGGATCTTTTGCCTGCAGCCTATCATAAATTCATGTCTGTTTTTATTTTTCACTATACAGAACTCTAAAAATAGGTGCCCCTTGGTGCCCTGTACCAGTTTTCTAAGCAACGTCAGTGTAGAACTTACCTCTATGTTAATTCCTTCTAATAAGAGTTTAAAGTGCCCAACGCAGGCCTGGGAAACAAGCATAAGGACCTCAGTTTAAATAGCTAGCATCCATTTAAAGAGGCATGGAAGCTGGAGAGATAGTTTAGCAGTGAAGAACAGTTGCTGCCCTTCCAGACAACCAGAATTTGCCTCCCAGAACTCACATTTGAGAACTTCACACCTGCCTGTAGTTCCAGCTCTAGGAGACCCAATGTCTTCTCCTGAACTCCTCAGGCTCCCAAACACACATAAATATCCACAAAAATAAGATAAATTGGGCAGCAGTATGACCATGTGCAACTCTATCTCCAGTACTGGAACCACTCGAGGGATAGTTTGGAAGATGTAGACACAGGAAGTTGACTGGAACTTGCTGCCAAGAAAATCATCTAATGAGACACCCTGCCACAAGGGAATATGTAGGGAATAAGACAGGAAGATTCCTGGCATCCTTCCCAGAACTCCAAGCCTACACACATAGGTGTGCAAACACTTGCATACATCACACACACATGCACGCATGCACACACACACACACACAATCTGACAGCTATTTCCACACAACACTGAAATTGTTCCTGTACAAACCTCCATTTCTAATCTGTAGCTTGTATCAAAGTCTCAAATATGTGAGAAGAAAGTAATCCCGATATTGATGAGAGAAAAAGAGAAATCTTCCCAGGCATACCACACAGCTCTTCCATTGGGAATAACTAGTGTTTAATCTCATGTCTTTCAATATTAAGAACATGTTAGGGACCTAGTGACCTAGATTCATTAACTAATTGCTAGCACCTTTGGCTCCATCTTGAAACTGCAAAATTTGATACCCTTTTACTACACAAAAGAAACCAGTACCTACACACTGAAGAGACGATCTTTCCCTTTTCACTTGCTGTGGCCCTGATGTTTAACACTGCCATGGTGTTAAACCATGTCTAAGAGAGAAGCATAAAATAGTGAATCCTTATATTTTCAGCAACTTTTTGGGAAAGCCAAAAGGGAGCTATGTTGTAAGACATCTGAGATATTTCCTTCCTGGATGAATGGCTGACCGTGGAAAAATAAGGTCAAAATTATTATCAGAAGACAGATGGGGTTGCTCATTTTTGGTCACTTGAGATTTTTTATGGGGTCACTTAATATTTGATCCACAAGAGATAAATAGACAAAGAGATATTTCCATCTCATGGAATATTATTTGGCCTTTAAATAGAATGAGACACAATGTTCTATACTACAGTGTAAATATTTTTTATTAAATTTATTTATTTATTAAACATTTCTGCCTCCTCCCAGCCACTGCCTCCCATTTCCCTCCCCCTCCGCCCGATAAAGTCCCCCCTCCTCATCAGCCCAAAGAGCAATCAGGGTTCCCTGACCTGTGGGAAGTCCGAGGACCACCCACCTCAATCCAGGTCTAGTAAGGTGAGCATCCAAACTGCCTAGGCTCCCTCAAAGCCAGTATGTGCAGTAGGATCAAAAACCCATTGCCATTGTTCTTGAGTTCTCAGTAGTCCTCATTGTCCGCAGTGTAAATATTAACTTAAACAGGCATGCTAAGTGAAAGACACCTGTTAGGAAAGATCCCACATGATACATTTCATTTACATAAAATGTCCCGAGAAGGTAGATCCATCGACATAAAAATATGTCGGTGGACTGGAAGCAGCTGAATGAGGAGAGGCTGCTGCTGAGCACAGTGATGAGATTCTGGGAGTAAAGCATCCTCATAGGTCACAACTCCAAATGTGCAAAGTACACCTGATCATGCAGCTGAAAGGGCTGAATCTGATGGGATGTGAATTATATATAAGAAGGCATTATGCCTTAATTACCGTGTAATCAATAAATATATTGTGGTTGTTTGAATGAGATGCTCCTTTTGGTCTTGGGCATTAAATGTTGGGGCCCCGTTGACAGCACTGTTTCGAGAGGTTTAGAAGGTTTGGCTTCATCAGAGGAAGGATATTGCCAGGGGAAGACTCTAAGAGTTTAATGACTCACATCGTTTCTGTTTCACTCTCTCCATTCCTGGCTTGCATTTAGAGATGTGAGCTCTCATCTTGCAGTCTTCAGGTTCCACACCTGTTGGAATCCCCTACTATCATGGAATCTAACCCTTTGAAGCTGTAAGCCCGAATCACCTCTTTGTTCTGGTAAGTTTCCTTGGTCATGGTACTTTGTCATGATCATAGAAAAGTAACCAACACATATATGTTTATATTTTTACTTCCCTACCCAATCAATAATAATTCCAGTGATAATTGAGTTAAATCATGTTTTGACAAGAATGTGTAAAGGCTGTGAAAGAAGAGTCATCATTTTCCATTGACTGTTAGGATAACTTTAGAGGGTTTCACCTTCATTTTCAATGGCTGCTGATAAATGTGTCATGTGTTTGCATTTATTAGTTATATTTGCTATATTTGTATGTACATATAGTTCATGAACTGTTGTTCTATATTCAAAGTTCAATGATTGCAGCATGGAAGACAAGAAAGCAGAATATTACTGTGGAACAATGGCCTTGTACCCTGTAAAGATTTGTCACTTGTATTAGTTTAATAAAACGCTTATTGGCCAGTGCCAGGCAGGAAGTATAGGCAGAGCAACTAGAATAGGAGAATGCTTGAAAAAGAAAAAGCTCAGTCTGCAGCCTTCACTTCTCCAGCTATAAAGTGACATATTTAGATTAATTTATACTTCTCTTATTTCAAAATGGTTTATTTAATTTGATTTTAGAAACTTTCAAAACTGCATTATTATTTTATCAGTAAAATATTTTAGTAAATGTTAAAACAACTAAACAGAACAACTACGAAGGAAATCTAAAATCATAAAGTAAAGGAAAAGTGATTCAAACAACAAACCTGTGTGTGTGTTTAATAATTTAAGCTACATAACATCTATTCTGAAAATCAAATATATCATATAGTATTAAAAATACACATTGCTCATAAGGAAAACACTATTTATGAAAGAATTCTGAAACTGTGTAAAACAGATGTAAAGGAGGCATTACTGGTACACTAAAGTGTCAACAGAATTTAAGATATTAAACAATACAACAACAGTTTTAAGCTCCTACTTTAAGCTCCTACTCTAAGGCTACCCACCCAGAGCAGTGAGCCTCAAGGTCCCCAGTAAGAGAGCCCGGCACCCTCAGCCTGGGCTCCAGGGGCTCCTGTGTTCTCCTGGATCCTGCACTGGCTGCCCCGTCCTTTCTTCTGTCCCTGGATCACTGGGCTACCAGGCGGCCCTG
>NW_026067922.1:5610676-5657288 GCF_014885135.2 Alexandromys fortis
AAAACATATTCACATCATACAGAGGGGAATCTCACATCAACAGAAATTGGGGTTCAACCTGATGTTTAGAAAAGCAAAATAGTCAGCCACTGGCTCTTAACTCTGTTTCAGTCTGAAATGGTGACCCTGCCTCCAGGACTCTCCAATGAGACTGTGTCTGTTAGATGTCTCTTCTTGTTTTATATTCCTCTCTAAGGCTGAGATTAAAGACATGTACTACTGGGACTGAAGGCATGTACTACCTACTTTCTATGCCAAACTAGTGTGGTTACTGGGATTAAAGGTATGTGTCACCACTTCCTGTTCTGTAAGGCAATCAGTGGGGCTGTTTTACTCTCTGATCTTCAGTCACTCTTTATTTATTAAAATACAAATGAAATATCACAACACAGACCTGTTTGAGACAAAATCTCAAAAGAAGAAAGGAAACAAATAAAAATAAATAAATAAATAAGGAAAAAAAGATATTAAACAATAGAGCAAAGAGAATAATTTAGCCCTAATTAATGGTTTCCATCACAACAAATGTCTCATTCATAAAAGGCTATGTGAGAAACAGCAGAAGTTTGAAGTCTATGAAGCAGTCATTAAGAAGGTTAAGAATAACAGACTAATGCACATTGAGGAAGAATTTTATACAGCACATGAAGACCATCGTGCAGCCATCAGTAATTTGAAGGATAAAACAAGAGTTAATCAATAGGCCCCGTTGATTCACAAATGCTGTGCTTTGCAAAAACTATGCTTCCCTTTCAAGTATCCATGATATATTTATAAAAATTGATTGAAAATTACTGGAAAACAGGAGGATCGCAATAAATTCTGACTCCAAAGAGTACATTCTACCGATGCCCTCAAAAACTTTAAACTAAATGCTGATACTATAAAAATATCCCTGTAAAGTATTATTAGTCCATTGGAACAAAAGAATTACATAATTGTTTAGATTGAAGTTACTCAATATTTTGTAAAGCAGTGTGTTTTTTTTTCAAACTTTACTGTTCTGAGAGACTTAATTTTACAATAACTTTTGGCTCTGTTTTGAAAGTAGGGGTAACTGCTTGAGTGGGCCCACATAAACACCATCTGTACCTCAGTAACTCTGAGGCACAAACTGATGTAAAAAGATCGGCACCCCATGGATTTATCAGGGTGAATTGAAACTATGGAACCACAGAGGCCTATATTCATACCAAAAACATGGAGCCCCAAAACTTATCAGAAACATCAGATCAAAGAAATGATGCAATATTCTCCTTTGGACCCCATGAAACGGTAGACACCTACCACTCTGATGGCAATGCCGTGTCCTCTGACATCTAGTATGATCATAAAGAATTGATGGGTAGAGAACTCTTAACTGCCTCAAGGGCTGCTCAATTCACTTTGTTGACGTGTCGTCCTCCGCTGCCCATCTTCCTGTCAAACAGTCAGTATCTATCATTCATCTGTCTGTGCACCTGTTCCAACCCTGGACCCTGCCCTGCTAGTTCTCTAACTGCTTGGACTCAGCTCCACATCCTTACTTTCAGACTTCCTCCAGAACATTGGCTGCTTCTTTTCCAGCTGGTCTGGGTTTGACTGACTTCACGTCAATACAGATCACATTTAAATTTTTATCAGCCTACAACCGAAACCTCTTAAAACTCAATACAGCATGTTCATCTATGCTTCAGGCATGCTTCAATTGTGACAATAATAGCATTATAGAAAGTGTAACAGAATATTAATTCTCTAAATTTCTGGGCTATAGAGACAGCTATACCCTGAGTTCAACTTATAAGAATGGGAGGAAGAAAGAAGTAGGAGGAAGAAGAGAGGAAAATTAAGGAATGAAGAAGAAAAATTAGAAAGAGGCTAATTTTAAATTTAAGAAGCCATAATCAACACCTTGAACATTAAGTTAAATATGTAAATAACTAAATGGCATCCTAAGGAAAACAAATTAAAAATGTAAATAATTTAAAATTAATAATTTAACCCAGTAATTTAAATTAATTATTTAAAATAAGCCCAAGAATCTTGCTTCTCTTTAAGTTAAAAAAAAAACAAGTTGAAATATAGCTCACACTAATTTAATTCAAGAAGGAATTTCTGAGTTAAATAAAACTTGCTAAAATGTCACAGAGCAAAATGTGGAATCTAAAGCAGGAGACTACTGTGCCCTACTCTATCACAGGCTGCTTAAGGGAGCTCTCCCTAATGCATCTTTTGTGCTGTGCACACAGGAGTGAAAAGACTTAAAAAGCAAAGCCTGTTTTTGCAGATGCCTTCCCTTTTTGTAGAACATTAAAGGATAAATTTTTACCAAATATGTTTTTTAGCAACACAGAGGATTCCTGGAATTTTACCAATACACTTTATAACTGAGAAGCATTTTATTGCTGTGGTTATCAATACTGTGGAAGATATCAATATTTAGGAAGATCCTTGGCCAAGCACATTGTTTGGCTAGGTATGATGCCTTGTTCATCTCTCAGAACATAGATTATGATGAATAATGGATCAGGGCTTTTTTCTTTCTTTCTTTTTTTGCATAATATACCTTTAATATGTAGCAAAGAAGAGCTTTTCAGAAAATAAATTTAATCAAGAGCAGAGTATTCACAAGCGATGGAAAGGAAGTATTTGGGAATAAAACTGCAAGCAGGTTCTGCAAGCAGGGCCCAGGAAAAAGTCGAGGGGTGGGATATGCTGCTCCTATTTGCTCCTGTTTTCATTCAGTTGTGCCAGGATAACTTAAAACTCAGGCTGAGGTTTCTAGAGACAACAGCAAGGCTATAAATCATCAGCCTGAGCTGTAGGGAGACAACAGGGAGAGGGACTAGGTCTCTGAGCATGGTTACTAGTCTTAATAGCTGGCTTATATCCTAAGCCATCTTAGAACTCTAGTGTCAGTTTTGATGTGGGAATGACACCCTAAGCAAAAGACCAGGCTCTGCTTAAACATCCCTCCCAGGTCTCAGGACAAAATATTATGAGAAAAGTAAAAACTTGAATGAAAATAAAAGGACAACAGAAATCCACCTGACCTTGACATATATTCAGAAATATGCCTTAAATCTCTTAAGTATACGATAACATTTTAATCAACAACATAAAAATTGAAATACACAAAAATTCTTACCTTTGCTTGAAGTAGATTTTTCCCTAAGAAATCACAACAATAACAGATACCCCGGTGATTACCTCTATTAACTGCCATCTTTTGAACACACAGCACTATTTCTAAAGTTTGTTCTGTTTGGTTGGTCAGTTTGAAGGGTTTTGTTGTTTGTTTTTTATTTTATTTAAAAGCTTTGAACATAATATTCTTTGACACTTCATATATAAGCATATATATGTAAAGTACTTTTGATCATATTCATGACCATAGCTCTCTCTGACTTTCATTACCACTGGACACTTTCTTCTTCCCAAACCCTGCTCTGCTATAGTTTCTGTGATATAATGTTGCTGTGATAAACATTCTGATGAAAGGGTTTATTTCATCTTATATGTCCAGTCATGGTCCATCATAGAGGAAAATCAGGGCAGGAACTCAGGGCAAGAACCTGAAGGAAGGACTGCACTATTCCATACTACATTATCCCTGTGCAGAATTTACTCATTTCCAAGGAAGTACAACTTGATGGCTTATTCGCAGGCTTATACTTAGCTAGCTTTATAACCCAGTACACTTGTCCCAGGAATGGCACTGGTAAACATTGGCTTAGCCCTCCTATATCGATAAACAATGAAGACAGTCTGGTACAGACATGAACAAAGGCCAATCTGACCTGGGTAATACCTCCAGTTGTAACTTCCTTCTCAGGAAACTCTAGACTGTGTCCAGATGATGGTTAAAGATAACTACAACAACCTTCTACTTTTCTTAAGAACCATTGCGTTTCATTGGGGTTACCTGTATGAATGTTAGTGGGAGGTTATTTACTGCAACTTACCAAAGGCTAAAACACTGAGGGAAAATGACTTCTACTTCCCTGGCAGCAATTAACTACTAATAACTCCTTGAGAAGAGGTAGAGCCTCGTAAAGACTTCCCCCCTCATGATGGAATGTTGACAGCCCAATTTTGTGTGGCTCTTGTGCAAACAACCACAACTGCGGGGGCTGGAGAGATGGCTCAGAGGTTAAGAGCACTGATTGTTCTTCCAGAGGTCCTGAGTTCAATTCCTAGCAACCACATGGTGGCTCACAACCATTTGTACTGAGAGCTGGCGCCCTCCTCTGGAGTACGGGCATACATCAAGGGAGAATGTTGTATACATAATGAATAAATCTAAAATAAATAAACAAATAAAAATAAATAAAAAAAAACAACCACAACTGCTCTTGTTTATGAGTGAAGTGGACATGGCATGCCCACAAGAAGTATTTCTCAGAATTTCTCCCCATCCACTAGAATCTTAAGTTTAGCTGCCTTCTCTTCTACGAGGTTTGCTGAGCCTTTGATGAAGTGACACACGTCTCATTTGAGGATGGACACTCAACAGTCACTTGTTCTCAGCATTTTGATCACTTATTAGCCTATGAATTAACTGAGTCTCACTGCAAGAAAAAGCTTATCTGGCCAAGGCTAAGCACAGCATCAATCTCTAGGTATAAACAAATACCAAGAAGACAAGTTGGCATCTTGTTCATTGAGCAAAAAAGAAAATGTTCCCCCAAAAGGCATATGACTTCTTCAGCTTTGGACTTCTGGTCCTGTTTATAGTTTCATAAGTTCTTTGCTCCCCTGGGACCTCAAACCCAATCCAAAAACCATTGTGGACTCATATAAGAGCCAAGTCACTATTGTACCTATGGTGATTGATTATTTTGGCAGCTCATAACAAACTATAATTATCTGGAAAGAGAAACCTCAACTGAGAACATGTCTCTAATACATTGGCCTGTAATCAGCTCTGTAACACATTTTCCTGATAAATGTAGACGGTCCTAGCCCAGGTAGGGTGGTGTCATCCCTGGGTCAGTGGGCCTTTAGGAAGCAGGCTGAGCAAACCATGAGGAACAGTCCAGTAAGCAGCACACCTCTGTGGTCTGCTTCAGTTCCTGCCTCCAGGTTTTAGCATTGAGTCCTTACCTTGGCTTCTCTTAGTGATAGACTGCTAATGGGACATATAAATCAAATAAACCCTTGCCTCCGCCAAGCTGACTATAGTCGTGGTGTTTATGACAGCTATAGACACAGACTAAGACATCAACAGTGGGTATATCTTACCTGAAGACTCAGTGTTTTAGTATACAAAGCTCACCTCTGGACAAGACCTCTGGAGCCATTTCTATACCTTTCCACACTATGAAAGCTAGCTAACAGGGAAGACGCTTACAGCTCTCTTCCAGACTGATTTCTCTATGTCCTATGATGGAAATATGTAGTGTCTTCAGCAACAGGGTCTTGCTTTTAGTTCTGGTAAACAAACAAGAATATGGACAAACTTTTGATTTTTAAGTTTCTTTATCAACAGTCAGTCAAGATCAGAAATTAGGAACATTCAGTACCAAGGGATTCGGCATTTGGCAGAATTTCTAATAATAATGGTCAGCCTGATTTCTGAAGACAGTCAATTTCTAGACACTGATCTCAGTGAGAGGAGCATCATTATTGTCACATAAGCAGCTACTAGAAATTCTAAGTCGGTCAGTCCTGCTTGGTCTTATATTGTGGTCACTATCTACATGCCCCACTGTGGATTTAAATTTGAATTACCCGGACGCTTCAAGTCAAAATTCAGTTCCTTATATTACCCACACTTCAAGTACTCAGTAACAGATATAAAACGTTTGCATGATGAAAGAAATTCTATTGGTACTACTATTCAAAGGCAGAAACCAAGGCATGTCTGTACTGTGTAGGTCCCATGTCTTCTGTGATCCCATGAGTTCACCATTTATTCTCACATCAAGAACTGCAAAGATGATGATATGGCAGCTATCCAGAATCCGTTAGAGACCAGCTTCATCACCAGAACTGGTTGACTATAACTCCTTCATCTTAAAAAGTAGAAATTTTTGTAAAGTTAAATGTTTCTCTTCTTGAAAAAATTAATACATAAAATCATGTTCACCTACCTATACAGTATCATACAGTATTTAGATACTTGTATGCATTGTGTGATGATGAAATCAAGTGTCTTAGGGTTTCCATTGACCACAGCAACTCTTATAAAGGAAAACATTTAATTGTTATAAGTTTAAAAATAAACAACATAAAGGAGTCCTGCCATACAACAGGGCTCACACAAAGGTTTGTTGGAAGAGGAGAGAGAAGGGGCAGAAAAGGGGGCTGACAAGGGGGCAGAAGTGGGGATGGGGGGGACAGAGATCTGTCCCTGGGGACAAGAGTGACAGGAGAGGGGGGGGTAAAGTCCACCTTTTATAAGGAAATATAGCAAATGTGCACAGGAGGTGCTCCTAGTGGCTGAGGATGTATCCTGTCAGGACCCCAAGGACAGGCCACTACAGATGCCTGAATACTAACAGTGGTGGCTTACAGTTCAGAGGGTAAGTCCATTATCAGCATTGGTGGAGAACATGGCAGCATGCAGGCAGAAATGGTGCTGGCTACATCTTGATCAGAAGGCAACAGGAAATGGACTGGCTGTGGCTTAGGCATAAATGAGACCTCAAAGCCCACCCCCACAGTGACATACTTCCTCCAACACAGCCACACCTACTCATACCTACTCCAACCAAACCACATCTCCTGATGATGCCACTCCCTATGAGCTTATGGGGGCCAATTACATTCAAACCAACACATCAAGGAAATTAACATATCAATCAAACTAAGAAACACTTATCATTTCTTTATGTCAAGAACATTAAAATTTTTCTCCCTTAGCTTAGTGTGGGGTTTTTAGATTTGTTTTGTTTTGTTTTGAGACACAATTTATATAGCTGGCCTGTGACTTACTTTGTAGGCAAGTACGGCCTCGGACTCCTGCCCTTTCTGCCTCCTCCCAAGTGTTAGGATTAGAGATATTCACCACAATTTCCATCCAGAGTGTTATCATTATCATCTTCAGTCACTGAACTGTGCAGAAGAATGTCTATCTAACACTAACCTTTCTAAATGTAACCTTACTGCAACCTATCTTTCCTCAACCCTCACTCTTTCTCCTCTAGTTATCAGTCTTTGGTAGCTCTAGTGAGTTTCTACTGGAAACTGCTAACAGATAAGCTTTTATTGTGAGTCCATATTTAAATGTGATCATGCAGTGTTTATACAGGCCCAGCTTGTTTAACACAGCATAGCATCTATCGGGTCCACATATGTTTCTGCTAGCTAGCAAGCAGACCTTAGTCCACACCTAGACTTATATTCTGCTTTCAAATAGTTGGCAGTGTTGCATGCCCTTCCTAATCTACCCATCTTTCAAAAGCCATTTCAGGGCTAGTCTGTTACTGCTCCTATCTCAGCCTCTGTCCTAGCTGCTTTCTCTCTTCCAAAATGCTATGGTACTCATAATATTGCTAACAAAACATACTGTGTTTCTTTTTAAAACGATATGATTCATTAATCATAAATTAATTATATTCTACTTCTTCATTCCCACTCTGATTTAATCTGTCTTTAAGTTGACATGCGAACTTCTTCCACCAAGATGGGAACATCAATGCCCCCTTCAACCCCTGAAGAGATTTTCAGTATTACTCTTGGGGAAAAGGCACCTGTTAGTGGCATACAAAAGTCACCCTGACCTGTATCATGGTGGTTTCCTAGAGTTCCTATTACCCACCAAGGTTCTCTGTGGCCATATTGACCCCATAGGAGAAATTGTAACTAACTCTGTCTCCATTTTCCAAGTGAAACTCCGTGAAGAATTTCTCCTACATTTTTTGATTGATAAAAAGCAATTTCTCCGTTTTGCTTCGAAAAAGTGCAACGTTTTCAACAGTTCACATTCCCTTTACAGAGAGATTATTTTCTCCACTGGATTTCTTCACTTATCAAACCTCAGTGTCTGAAACTATGCAAATCAATAATAGAACTTAGATTTCTTGCGAAATCATGATCTCATCCCATCTCCTCCCACTCACTACCAGCACTCTCCACACACCCTCTCTTCATTTCAAATAAGTGACAAATGAATAAAATTGCCTGGGATACATAAAATTCAATCTCTGGGTTCTTTGAGACCTTCCTCCTGCTGATCTTAACACTGTAACTCTGTCTGCCAACATGAACAGAAAGTTCTACTTCCAAAAACCACCAACCAAGCATGAGTCGGCTAGATGAGGCTGATTGATTCAATGAAGTGAAGGCAAAACCATGGAAAGTCAAGTCAGAAAAACAAGAGTTTCCTTAAGGTTTGGGGATCTGATAAAAAATCTTGAAGACTGTCCAAGAATGCCCAAACTTTTGACAATGTACCAGATGATTCCATTTATGAAGTTCATACTCAAGAACCATATGCATTTGTCTTGGTCTAGATCCACAGCAGGGCTGGGCTGTGTGTAGCCTCGGGTTGAATGTGTTTTTCAGGGAAGCTAGAATTTGTTTGAATTTGACTACTGTTTCTGAATCCGGATTAAGACAGGCAAAAGTTTAACCAGGATTCAGATCAAGAACAAGGGTGATATGGTGAGATTAGATATCCAGCGACACTGGAGAAGAACCAAATGGATCTTGGGGAGCCACAAGCAAAAAAAAAAATTCATAGGGGTTGTTCGTGAGGACTTCCTCACTCGCTGCCTCATTCCTTCCCTCCCTTTTTCTCCTTTCTTTTCTTCTTTCATTCACTGAATCTAACTCAGGGCTTTATGCATGATAGGTGGATCCTTTCCAACAGCCCTTCTTAGTGGAATTTCTAGCTACCAAATGATCAGAGAACAAACAGTGCTTCTTATTAACTTTCTCTACATCTTCCCTCCCTGCTCCAGTGACAACTTGAGTCAGTACTCACTTTTCAGCCCTCCACAGCTTTTATGATGTTAGGCACTCTGAATGGTACCTCACATCATTTAATATTTTAAAATTCTTCATATGCACTTTAAGGAGAGTCCTAGACCTTTAAGGTGGAACTCAGGTCTGCTGTCTCTCCTTAGAGCCAGCATTGGCACCCACACTGCAAAGGCCATGCCCATTCACCTGTCATCGCTGTTCTAGGAGTGAAAGCAAGTGTAAAGTGGTAAAGAAGCAATGTTAAGCTCCTATACACTTTTCTTTTCCATACACAAATTGTCAGCCAGGTTATTCTGAAACTGTCAACCTTCAGATAATTTTAGATATGATGTACAAAGCTCCCAGATGAACTCATAAGGTCAGAGGAACGTCTTTCCGGGGCATCTAGCTCTTAGGTAATAAAATCGGGCTACTTCAAGGAAGCCAAGAGAGGTCGGGACTCATGGATGCAAACTTGTGTTGCATAACTTCTCATTCTCACAGTTGCAGAGTGGAGTTATTTCCTCTGTCAGCTTTACAGTCCAGGAGATAAAATGAGTTCTGAGAGGTGAGGTTTTGCAGAATGGCAATGTAAGAAGTCATTTTCACTGAGGAGGGGCATGCTAGTTAGGTCCCCTCTCACTGTGCTGTGTAGCAATGCCTCGCCCCTAAGGGTTAGTATTCACCTTGTTTCTTTGTTTTTCGTTTGTTAGTGTTATAGCAGCTCCCCGTGGGCTCTTAAAAATCAATGCTTCTTTTAGGGTGACCACTTGTCCCTTCACTCTGCTCTCGACCAGGTCTCTCCTCATTTAACAGGAAGGTTCCCTGCACTCTGAGGAAAATGCTTGAACTTGGGTCTCCTCAACAATCCAGGAACCCGGAGTGCCACTCTGTCTGAATGGTCTATAACAACCTCTGCAGACCCAAAATCTAAATACAAAAGAAGCATCCAATTTTGTTGGGACACCATCAGGCTCAGGGACTACCAGTGCAATTTAAATAGAAGACAAAAGGAAAGGCACAAAACCAGGAGCTCTCTTAGCAGAGAGCTAAGATCAGAATTTGGCAGGGTGGAAGTGTTAGGGTCAAAAATCTTTTTCCTCTCACTCAGAAAACCAATGAGGAATGGCTAGAAAGCTAGTGTCAAAACTTCCTGAGAAGGTGAGCTAGTTTGTTCTTTTTCTTTCTCCAAACAGCTAAAGCTCTTGATGTTTTTGCATGAGCCTCTGACAAAGCAATCTAGTTGCAGTTTGAGTCTATCTGGTTTCTAAGTTGATGTAAAAACTGAGGAGATAATCTACAAAGCACATACTTTTTTGTTTTAATTCTGTGAGAGTCTTGCCTACCTGGAAAATGTTGCTGAGTAATGATCTGGGATCCTTGGAAAGTCTGCCTGCTCATATTTACACACGTGCTTGTGCTAAGATGGAGTAACATAATGGAGGGGCCTTAGGACTTTAGCTGCTTGCAATAAAGGCTGTCAAGAACGCGCTTCCCTCTGAAGCGATAAAACAATTGAAGATTGTGCCTATAACTATAGTAACTTTAGACTTGGAAGAAAAACATGGATAGATTCATGGCTCTCCTTATGCATGAGATGCTTTGAGAGTAGAAGATAATTAAAATGATGGCAGAATACTGGGCTATCTTTGAGAACATTGCCTGTCTTGGGGAACTGGGCCCATGAAAACTTGATGGCAACCAAAACCTCCCTCAGCCAGTGTGCTCAGGTTCTTACCTTGTAGAGTTGGCTGATACTCATGGGCCACAGAGGGTAGGCTATAGATACAAGTTTATTATAGATTCTTAGGCATGAGTTTAAGATGATAAAGAGAGCAATATCATTATATAAACAAGCAGTCACATAGCAGCAAAAGTGATGGACCCTAGAGTATCAGAAAAATAATACTTAGGCTCTAGCTATCACCACAGAGAGAGAGAGACAGACAGACAGACTTTGTCACTTAGGACCCAACACTACTTCATGGTGACTCATAGGGACTGTGCTAGGTGGTAGGAATTATGGGGGTGAAAAATGTATTATCTCATTAAAGGGGTGATTATTCTTCCCATATTTTAGTCATAGCTAAAGGTGGAAAAGCCTCAAATGGGACACCATTTCCTTAATTCTTGGCTCATTCTGTTTGATTTCTCAAAGAAACATGCCCTTTATTAAAATGTAAAACAAACATGAAATAAAAAAACAAAAAAATCATAAAGAAAGCAATAGAAAAGGAAATTAATACTTTAAAATCATAGATTCTTAATTAAATTAAAAGTGATCAGGGATAAGACTTCTAATTATTAGTAAGTGGAGAATAATCATGGATTACCAATTAATTCCACATGATCCACTCTAGGGAAACGACAGAACATAAGCTAATATAAAAGCCATTACAGATCAGAAGACTTATAAGAACTACAGTGCCCATGCGCGCACATGTGTTTGTGTGTGTGTGTGCATATGTATATGTATGCAAATGTGTATGTGTGTGTAGGTTGATTTAGCTGTTGTCAATATTCTACACCAGAATATCTTCTACTTCTTTCAGTATTCCATTACTTTTTACAACTTAATATTAAATTCATCACTAACTCAAATTTTTATTAAATATGAACAAGGACCTAAGTTTTGTCTCTAAATACTTCACTGGGAATTTACTAAACTCTTCCACATCACAACCAGTCTGTGCAGTTGCCACCTTACAAATTTTCATCATGTAACAACTCACAGTGGAAATCACAATCCGTCAACATCTGTGAAAGTGTTAAAGTCAATATAGACTGTGTCTTAGTTAGGGTATCTATTGCTGTGAAAAGACACCATGACCACGGTAACTCTTAAAAGGAAAGCATTTAATTGAGGGGGCTCACTTACAGTTTCAGAAGTTCAGTCCACTACCATCATGGCGGGAAGCACAGCAGCATACAGACAGATATGGTATTGGAGGAGTGGCTGAGAGTCTTATATCTTGCAGGCAACAGGAAGTCAACTGAGACACTGGTGGTATTTTGAGCATAGGAAACTTCAAAGCCTGCCCTCACAGTAACACAATCCCTCTAACGAGGCCATCACCACTCCAACAAAGCCACAACTCATAAGAGTGCCATTCCCTATGAGATTATGGGAGCAGATTACATTCAACCTACAGGACTGTGCTTTCCTTATGCCAGAACCCATTGTAAACATCTCACATGGAACTGTCTTCTTTAATTCTTGCAAATGTGTCTTGAGAGCAGCATTATTTCCATCTTACAGATGAAGAAAATAATGATTTTCAGAGCCACATAGGAAAGAAAAGAAGCTATGAAAGTGTCTGTTATTATTTAACAGACAAAAAAATTGGCTTTCACAAAAATTGTAGTGAGCTCAGGACACAGAATGCCAGTCACATGCGCCTGAACCCTGAAGTATTTTGACTTCGAAACCATCGTTGTTTCTACCTATGTGATGCCTGTCAGTTTTTTAATAAGGCTCCTGAGATCTGAAAATAGCATTGATCTGAAGAACCTGTAGAGATGGACAGATTATTATTGGAACACTGTAAAATGTACACCTGCCTAGTCATCCATCAGTCTAGAGAGACAAGTGTGGATATCACTTATGAAGAATCCCAAGGAAGAGAAGAATCCTGAACCCGTCTCTACTTAAAATTCATATCAAGGATGTCACAGGTTGACAGAGGTAGTTCTTATGACAGTTTTAGATTGACGACCACAAAAGCAGTCTGCAGTATTAGCACAAAACAAGCACGCATCCTTCCACGGGGACACCTGGCCGACATACAGCTGGTCGGCCATGTAGCAAAGATGTCAGGGACACCATGTCCTTTTCACATGCAGGAGATTCTTTGTTGACAGGAACTATAAACTGTTTCTTTAATCTCAGCTTCTAAGATGCTAAGGGAGATTTCTACCTCTGTGTATTTTTCTAGTTCCACCTTCCCTTCCATACCAAAGATCTATCCAATGCCCACAACTAATCCTGGCATTTTCTTGCTTCCTGAAGACCAGAAAGCAGCTTGTTTTCAGTATCTACCTTTGCTTCCTGATACCAGAGCAAAATAAAAATGCGGACTATGTTTTGACTGACAACTCTCATTCTACAGAGATATAATCCTTGCACTCTCTAGTTGGAGACTAGTTCTAAAACTATTATGGTCGTGTGCCAACCACTAAGTGACTGTCAGCCCTGAGTGCTCTTAGTTCTTGTCTGCACATCTGATGGTCAATCCAGTGGGGAGTATATCTTTGACAAAAGTCAGGTACAAAATGGTGTCAGTGCTTAACAACTAAAGCTTCTATTTGGGAAGATCTATACAAGAGTCATAGATTAAAAGGAAATTTTATTCAAGTTACTAAATACCTTCTCACTTAAATGCAGATGGTTTGGACTTCTCAGTTTGGTGTTGCAAAATCATAAAAAGGAAATTCCAACTCTATATGGAAAAATGAGCCAAGCTTCTTGACAGAGAATCCCCATAGAAGCAGAGATGAGCTAACGAGATGCCACAGGCACCATGTCTAAGTCTCAGATGGATTCTAGAAAGAGAGCTGAGCTGGTACTAAAGGAGACAGCTTTGGTTGAGCCAAAGGTGTGGTTGACCATTCTTTCATTTCTCTGCCAAATGATAAGTGTGATCCTTGTGTGTTGTTATTGTTCACTGTCATTCTCATCTTCCTGAAAGATTTTTTTCATTATCCTACAGGGTGCTTAACGAATGTATCGATGCCTCCTCTGAAGGTTTTCAACTAGAAACTAACCCTGGAAATCATTGGGCAACTTTATAGCAAGGAACCAGGAAGCTCATTCTGAGAAATGGTGCCAGAGCTGTTTAGATGGTGAAACCCGAAACCCAACAACCATTTGTCAGTCAGTGGCTTCACACAGATTCCCGCATACACTCCCATGTGGTTCTAATGGACTAGCTCCTGTGTGATGCTTTCTGATATGTGAATAATGGTTAATATTTCTGTATGCCTTGGACTTCTTCCAGTGTATGAACTTCAAATATATCCTAAACGTATCAAAGGATAAATGATGCAAGATCAAATATTACATCTGAGTTCATTTAAGCATTATTAATGGTAGTAGGTCTTGAACCAGTCTATAGCTCTCCAAAAAATTAATAAATGTGGAAGCTGAAAAAGATCCCATTAAGGCTTGTTCTATTGGCAACTGGCACAAATTAATTAGATAATGATTTTTAAATGCCCCAAATCATCTAATACTAATTCAGAAGGTAAAGATTACAGTTACTCAGGGGCCCGATAGAAATGGCAAGTACGGCTTACCCCACTGCAATGAATTGTAAAAACATTCTTGCTTCAATAGAGGAGAACCTAGTTGGGAGGGCTAACATGAACTCTTGAAACTTACAGACTGCAAAGAGGGTTTTGGATTAAGTCATTGGGAGCCACACTCAATAAACATAGTCCATTACCTACTTCATTTACATCGCTGATTTTTAATCATATTTATTTATGTGTGTCTGTGTGAGTGTATGGGTACATATGCGTATGGAGGACATGTTTGTGAATGAACATGGAAGTCAGAAGAGGGTACTGGGTGTTCTATTCCATTGTTCTATGCCTGTATCTCTGAGAAAATTTCTTTTCCTAAATTTGGGGCTGGAGCCTCTGATGGGCCAACAAGTTCCAGGGAACCATCCTGTCTCTGTCTGGCTCTGAGCTGGAATTACAGGGTTTTATGAGAAATCCTCTACAGCTTGATACATGAGTACATGGACCTGAACTCTGGTCTTCAAAAATTTGGTGCAAGCATTCTTCAGTCATGAACCATCTCTCCAGTCCCCTCTTCATTTTTATTGTTATCAAATTCTGTATTGTGTGTCCATTCATCTACTATTCATCTTTTACTGTACTCCTGGAACATGATAAACCACAGTTTTGCCCTCAGAATTGACTGCTATAAACTAAAATAATGAGACACTAAGTTGGCATTCAACAAGTATTTTCAGAATATGTGAAATGTTGGGAATATTATGTTAAGTTGTATTGCTTTAGTTTATGTTGCATTTATTTAAATCTGTGAAGATGTGATATTTTGCCTGTCCAGAACACCTGATGATCTAATAAAGATCTGAATGGACAATAGCAAGGCAAGAGAAAAGATAGGTAGGGTTGACAGGAGGGGAACTCTGAGGGAAAAGGAAAAGTAGCCAGAGAAGGGGAAGAAGATCAGGGGTTAGCCATCTAGCTACACAGCAATCTATGGAGTAAGGGTAAGATTTACAGAAGTAAAAGAATGGGGAAAGTCTAGAGGCAAGAGGTAGATGGGATAACATGAGTTAGGAGAAGCTGGCAAGAAGCAAACCATACTATGATCGGACATTTATAACTAAGAATAAACCTTCATGTGGTTTATTTGGGAGCAGGGTGGCAGCCCCCCCCTCCTGCAAAGAAAGACAGAGGAGTTAAAAAGCATCACACTGCTATAACAGGAAAGAATGAATAGCGTAAGTAAATGTGTGGCTCCTCCCAGGCGCTGATTACAGGATTTTGAAATGAAGACTTTGATTTGTGTCTGTGCCACAAACTCGCTCTGGCAAAGTGCCAAGCTCCTTTGTGAGTTCCACTCACTTGGGGACTAGTATGACCTATGATGAAAAGCAACTTCATACTTCCTACCCTTGCTTATCTTCATATATCCTCATAACTAACATTTTACAAGTTTAAAATGAAGCATTGATATTTTATAAGACCCTTTAATTCTGGGAATATTATGAAGTGAGAATGAAGTAAGTCAACTTTCTTTTTTCTTCTGTGGGTATAAGGGGTGTTTGTGTGTATGTGTTGGTGTGTTATGTGTGGACTTGCATGTGCAGTTGCAGATACCCACGTCTATAGATCCATATGAATGTCTGTGCACACGGAGATCTACTTCATGCATCTTCCCCAATTCTCCTTCATCTTATTGAGACAGGGTCTCTCACACTTCACCTGTAGACCACTGATTTAGCTAGACATGTTGGCCAATAAGCTCCAGAGGCCCACAAGTCTCAGCTCCCTCCAGGAACTAAAATTACAGATGACCACCATCACTACATGCAGCTTTGACAAGGATTTAGGGATCCCAACATAGGTCCTCAGGATTATATGGCAACTGACTGAGCAAGCGTCTGCCCAGACAATAAATAATTTTGATGCATTTTTATACTACGAAAACTCAACTATAGTTTTGTTGGTGATCTGAAAAACAGGGGTGAGGGAGATATGCCCAGATAAGATACTGGAGCATCCACAGTTGTGACAGGAGAGAACCTGGAGCCTGAGAAGGGCAAAAGGTGACTCCCAGGAAGCACAGACATCCTGAAATACCTCTGGAGGTGAAGAGTATAGAATGGGGAGGGAGGAAGGGAGTGGGTTAGGGAGAGAGGATGGAGAGAAGATGAAACTTGCATTTTGTAAGAGTTTGCCCTCTGGAAGATTGGCATTTAAGGCCAACTTCTACCTCTTTGGGGGTGACAACTCACAGAAGGTAGATAGCTAACTTCTAGCCTTGTTTTCTTCATCTCTAATACTGTGATGCTCGTATTCAATGGGGAAGATCCAAGAGGACCTAAAAAAGGAATCCAGGGTCACAGGTGTTCACCAATGCGTGGGAAACATTGATTAACACAGGGCATCATTGTATGAGCTAGAAACAGTCTTTCCAAGTGAGTGTCAGTGAAGATTATCCTACCAGAGGGAAGAAGAGACATAAAACTGACAAAGGCTTGGGGTGGGGAGGAGCAGCAGTGGACTTTTACAGTGAAAACCGGGGGAGAAGATATAACAGGAGAGGCATGTGATAGCTGTCTAATGCTGTAGAACAATCTTCGTTCACTGTAAACATGTATTACTCTCATTGGTTAATAATGAGATGACTAGCCTATAGCTGTGCAGGAAGAGATTGGGCAGAAGAGCCAGACTAAGAGGACTCTGGTAAGAAGAAGGATAAATTCTCAGGAGTCACCAGCCAGTTGCAGAAGAAGCAGCATAGAAATAACATAGATGAGGTAAATGATCCTCAGAACAGTATATAGATTAGTAGAAGTGGGTTATTTTGGTCAATGTGGAAATAGACTCATATTTTCGGGCCTCCACAAACCATACATTTTTCCCCTATAAGCCTTGTGGTATTGCCGTTTTCATGGGTTTTCACGTTGTTTGGCTGCGGTATAAACCCTTACACCACCAGTGTCCCACTGGCTCCACTTTTCCTCAGACTGCCCCTACCACTGCTGCCAACAAGATTGGTTGGATCCACGAGGCAGCTGTTTTCAACTCCAGCTTTTTGCTCCCTGTCACAGCTTGTGGTGTGGTGGCTCAGCAACAGGGTAGATCATGCCTCTAGGTTTCTCTTCCATACAGCATATGACTGCTGCCATTTTGACTGAAGTCAAGTGACCTTACCACCATCTTAACTGAGAACCAGGTCAGGTGATCAAGTTCCGCCATCTTTACTGAGGTATTCCCTGCCTGTTTCCCAGTGTTAACTCTGTTACACAGGTGACCTTACCACCATCTTAACTGAGCTTAGGTGACTTCACTGCCATCTTAACTGAGAGCCATGTCAGGTGACCATGTCCCACCATCTTTCCTAAAAATATCCCTGCCTGGTCCCCTGGTTTACTTTTGTTTTTGTCTTTAAATTCCTCTTGCTGACTCTGTTGCATGTGTATTTTTTACAGTGGCATGACTTTGGTAGTGCCCACCAAAGCATCTACTTTGCCCAATTCCTGTTTACTGTGTGTGTGTGTGTGTGTGTACATGTGCGCGTGCACATGTACCTGTTAACTGTTATAATTATCTGTTCATTGTATCTCATTCCAGACTAACAAAGCAACAAGTGTCAATATTTATATTGGTCTTTACTGTTAAGTCTCTTTAAAAAAAATACTATATATTTAATCCAACCCTGCTTTACCTGTTAAGTTGAAAGCCAGTCTCCAATCACTCAGACCCAGCTCTCCAGGCAGATTCTATAACTTATCTATAACCACTAAACAGCCCTCAACTGCTCAGAGATCTGAGGAATATGGCATTTAAATATTTAATTATTAGAAACTTTTCATAACAAAAAGAGACAGGTTGGATCCTAGTGGCAGCACTCTATTTCCTCCAAAGAAGACAGAAGACAAATGGGCACACAACAATCCACAATTCACTTCAACTGCCAAGCACTGACCACTGGGGAAAACTGCCTTTAATCTAAACTGAAGATCTCCAGACAGTGGACAAAATCACTGGAATCGACAGGTCAAGGTAGGCTTGTCTTCTTACAGATTTCTTAGCCTACATGATCTTCTGGAGTCTGGCAGGCCCTGTCCTAAATAGCAAAAGGCAAATACGACACTCAGAGACCATGGAGGACCTTGAGGAGTAGCTCTAAGTGCCAAGCAAGTAAGTCCTCTGTCATTTTTTAATCAATAACTCAAATAAAATTTTATTTTACTCAAAGATCTGATGGAATTTGACAACTTAGAGGTTTTGTCAGTTTAAAAGGACAACCTCACCAAACCAATTTCAGCAAAACACAAATACAAGTTATTAAGGTGTGTACCTGCAAGTTATAAAAGTGTAAGAACAAACACAAGTTATCAAATTTCTCCTTCATGCTGTTTTCCATAGTCTTAAAAATACTTTTTATTGTGCAAAATATCGGTCACAGTCATTCTGACATAAATATGCTACTGTTTATATAATGTATATGTCTAAAATTTCTGTTTTCACAAACCCAAAGAATTCTTGTGAGTTCCAGGGAGTTGAATTGAAGAATCCATCTTACACAGATCAGATAGACCCCTCTCAATTCCCTGGTCCTAATTTTTTTTAAAAAAAAACATAACTTTGTCTTCTGTTCTTCCATACCACTGGACAGGAGCAAAGAGACCAGCTATACCAGGATGTGACCAGTACCCAGCCATCTCAGGTTCCCCCCTAGACAATGCCCACAAATAAGCAGGAAGCAGTCTTTAGGATCCGCTGCCCCAATTCCTTTAACCTGTGGTGCCTAACCTTCTGCCTTTTTATTATAAAAAAGAGATGTAAATTCAATGATCTGTCTTGTCCCTTTAAGAGACAAGCCATGCCCACTTCTTTCCCCCCCCCCCCCTTCCACGGAGGCAGGCTGGGAGCTTCCAGTCTGAGCCCTTACATGCCCACTGAAATCATGTGTTCAGAGTTTCTTGAAAGTACAAACATAAATACAGCACATCTTGTTTGTAGGAAATGAAAAATTGCTAAGAAATACTAAATACTTTTCCAAAGTATTTTCAACTTATATCCCCAAAACACTCTGTGTGAATTTCTACAATTCCATATATATACTAATACTTGATATTTTCTGACTTGTTTTTTTTTTGAGAAATTGGAATGTATAATAATTTATATTTAAATGTTTCTTTATTATTCAGCATTTCCTTCCAGGGTACAAAGGAAAATACTAACAAATACTTTAATATAGTTTTGAGAGCATTTTATTCTTAGCTATCAAAATTACTTAAAGATATTAATAAAACTCATACACATACAGATTGGCTTTAACTAATGTGAATGTCAAGATTCTGGCTAAGAGATACAACTAAGTTCCTGGTTCATTGGAAGGACTTACCTGTAAGGTCTCCAACAAAAGCCTCAAAACACGGCAAATCCCCTCCTACTCATACAAATAGAACAAAGCAAGAAAATTGTCCAAGGGACCACTTATAACTCCATTTCGAGTCTGGTTTCCAATTTCTGTCCTGGGCTCATCCCTGCCCCCATGTTTTGTGAATACTCATTTGTTAATAGATGTGAGGTTAATAAGTATGGGCCCAGTGTATCTTAAGCACTCATAGAGTGTGAGCGCCACACATGCCAGTGTTACTAGCTAACATTAGCCTTTTTGACTATTTTTTTAATATATTTCCAGAAAAATGTAAATTTAGGCACTATTTTATTTTGATTTGTTTTCTGTGAGGTTTTATTTTTGTTTTATTTTGTTATTTTGTTTTCACTTATATTTAGTGTTTTATTTCATCCTGATACAGAAGAGACATTTAGTCATTGTTAGTCTACACAATCACTAGAAATATAATTAAGTGTATAAAATTACATGTCATACTAAATCTCTATCTCAATGGTATCAAGTGCACTTATTTGAATCTAGTAGCTTTTCAAGTAACCCCTTGAACTTGAGAAAAATCTATAGTGTCTAGACCACTTTAAATAAATAAACTCACTGAAGGTACTCTGGTAACATAATTATCCTACTGCAAGCCAAACAGAAGGCCAGAGAAGACCCTGGGTTAGCCAAGAGCACACACATTGCTCCTCTTAGGACCACAAACAGAACAGAAAGAAATAAAAACCTCAGTGTTACAAATAAACATGTCAGGAGAGCGAGTGTCAGCAGGAGAGATTGCTAATGCATTCCTGAACTCAGGATGCTTATTAACTTTGTGACTGACCAGATGGAGGGGCACAAAACCAAAGCATAGAGATAGAGAGCTTGTCAGCAAGATGGAGAGAGGCCCACAGGACAGACATGGGGGATATGAGGACATGGAAATGGGGAGAGGAAAAGAGATGAGAAGAAAGTTTGACTGTGGTTCTGAGATACTGTCTCCACCTTCACACACTACTGTGCATAAAATGAACAAGACATAGCCAGATATTTACCTCAAGACAAATAAAATAAGCAATAAAAATAAGATACCCACTTCAAATAGGTTCCCTTATATAATGTCCTTAGACAGGGCTCCAAAAGAAACAGATTCTCAAATAAGTATTTTTGGGGTTTCTAATGAGAATAAAGTTTGTGGGTAGCAGGCTTTAAAAAAAATGAGACAGCGAGAAATGTCACCACAGAATACCAAATACCTCAGGTAACCCTAGAAGATACTCAGAAGCTGAAACAGTCCGTTAAATAGTTCTAGGCCTGAGCAATAAGGCCAATTCATTTTCTAGCCCCACCCAACCTCACACAGGGGTGATTGTTGGTCCATCACTAGTTTCAGATACCCTCAAGGAGGGACTCTAAAAGCAACAACATGAGCAGCAGGCAGGGCAGGGAGGAGGCCTCGCTGTGGGGAGAAGTGGAGGGGGATGGGTCTCCAGGTAGCATATAAGTAGCACTCCAATACATTCCAGAAACCATCACTGTATCAGTAAAGTGATGACAAATTGCTGTAATAAAAAAGCAATGAGAAGAAAGAAAAACATTAATTTAATACTTAACGTGTTTGCCAAGTTAAACGTACTCCACAGACATGTGTATTAGGCAAGAAATCTTAAGTGAACAACAAAGAATGAGGTGAAATAAAAAATAAAAAAATAAAAAACACGAAATGGAGTTGTTACATGAACCCACAAGAGTCTGTTAAAGGGTCTCAAGACACTGCCTATGGTTCCCAGGGACTGCCCAGAGCAACACAGAGTTTAAGTCAAGAATACCAATGCTGAGGAGAGAGAAAAGAAAGGCTGACAAGAAATAAATATTAATAGAATAGAACTTACAGGAATGAAGAGGGGAAAGGCAGAGGAAGAACAATACCGACACAAGACTTTTCCAATAAAATCACTTTAATATTAAAGATTATAAAGCTGTGTGAAGAGGGGTCAGGGGCACATAGAACAAATAGTTTTGTCACCAGCCACACAGCCATAAAGGAAAGTGAATTTTGACCTAGACTTTTAACCCAGACAGCATGCAAATCAATAATGAGTTTATAATAAAGAAAATGGAGAAAATTCTTCTCTCACTTAGTTTTTTAATTAGGAGTTCCTTCCATATGTGCTCCGTGAAAATGTGGGGGTAAGCCAAAGACGAGATGAATGAAAAGTCAGAACCCAACCTTAGAGAAGGAGAGAAGGCAGGCCTGAGGAGATGCTGGAAGCCTAACATTAGTGCTCTCGATTGAAACTCCTTCAGCACAGCTCTTCTTAATTCTAACTTTTGCTTTCTTGCTCATTCACGATTTCTTGCCTTATACACACACACGCACACACACACACAAAATCTGTGGAGTACTTTTTATTTGGCAAATACTTTCTATATTAAATTGTTTATCTTTCTCTTCATTGCTTTTATTAAATAAAGTTGTTATTTACAATAAATCCAGAAGGGAGACCTTGTACCAAGAAAGTAGTTCCTGGCTTTGAGGGCATTTTTACTGAAAGCTGATATACAAGGGTGGAAAAATGGACTTTTTCTTTCCTTTTCCTTTTTTTTTTTTTAATGGGAAGCAACAGAAAAAAAAAAAAACTCCAAATTGTGATGTAAAAAGAAAACCAAGTCATTGGCGTATGGTGGATAGTTTTAATCGACAAAATAAATGCACTTTATTGATTTTAAACTTTTAGCCAACCCTGTAGACAATGCACAGGGCATTTAATTAAAGTTACAAAGAAGAATGGAGAGGCTGAAAGTTTAAAAGTAAAGGTGAAGCTGAGAAAAGCAGTTTGGTTTCACAAGAAAGAAGGAACAAAATATGGGTTCCTCAGATCCTCCTGCACCACAAAGGCAGCCAGGAGACGCTACTCAGTTAGCCACCAGCTCAGAAGCAGAATCTCAAGCGTATCAAGACATGAAATTAACTAACAGAGAAAGTAAAAATAAACTGCTTTAAGTATGAGAATGGGGCAAAGTCTCAAATTATTATAATATATAAAATGCACATCAGAAAATCTACAACTAATATTTGAGGTGGATTAATAACACAGAAGCATATATTGTTTTAAAATATAGCATAAATTTCAGAGGAACACAAGTATAAATTCTATAAAGTACCCAATTTTAGTGTATAGTTGGGAGTTTGTCAAAGTGAGGCCAGTAGACAATTGCTTATAAATCCTAATGCATGTATTTGACAAGGAAAGCTAGTGGGAGACGGAGGAAAAGATAATAGATGCTGGGGGTGGGGGATGGATAAGTAGGTAGGGAGAGGATAAATAGAAAGATGGAAATCAGAACAAAAAAAACTTGGAAAACTACAATGTGATCAGTTTCATATCTATTTTGCAATTATTATGAGCCATTTTGATCCAAAAATTAAAAATGAGAACTTCCTGCTTTTACTAAATAATAACTCTCATGGGAAACAACTCAATACAACAACTATTCCCTGAGCACTTCTTATGAGGTAGGGACAGAGGTCATTTCTGTACAGTCACAGATATGAATGCACCACAGGACATGGCTTCAAACTCACTTGCCAGTTCTTTACAAAGAGAATACCAAGTTCACAGTAGGTAAAGTGAAAACTAAAATGTGTATTTAGAGCCAACTTACAAAGGACAATAACAAAGGCAGTGAAGAGGAAGTACAGGTTGATTGCAAGACATAGAGCAATCAGGCTGGAACTGATTAAGAATTGTCTTCCCTGTCAACTAGATTCCAGAGAGCTATGCAAGCTTCCAGGAGACAAAAGGCACTAACACTCTGACCTAGCAATGAACCCTACTAACTAGCAGACCAGCATTCCAGACAAGATACAATAATGATACTCCTGGTATGAATTTGATGACCACAGGAAGTAATCCACATCTGGCACTGTAAACCTACAGAGAAAAAAAGGCATGGCCAGTCAAACCCAGACCCCAGGAGGAGACCGAATAAAGCCATTTAGCTGAAGTGACATCAAAGAGGGATGCGTGAATGGATGCCTTCTAAACATTCTTTGTTGGTACCCATAAAGGAATTCTGTTCTCAGTCTTATTCAGGGCAGCCCCTCTTTCCAGTGAATGGTGATGAGGCTGATGGTTACATAATGCACTTGAGGATGAGGGCTCAGTCCTAAACAAGACGTTTCTATATATAATCCTTTCTAGAACTTGGAACAATAAAGAGAAGGGAGAAGAAAGAGTGTAAGAGTGAAAGATAGGAAGAAACTCTGCAATGTTCTGTCTCCTGGGCAAGACACAGACATTGAAACATGAACTCACTGTGGGTGTCTACACCAAGTCTGTACAAGAATGGGCCCGTCAACAATCAGGCATGGATGGAGGAGGGCTCATGGGTTCCCAGCCTTCACTGCTTAACTATTTGCTACATTAAATAGAATAAGTAGAAAGTCATTGCCTTTACTTGGGTGACAACTGGTGACCACGCCCTCCCAGACTTCAGTAGATAGTTCCAATGCAATGGGCACGTAGATAGTCTTAGTTCAGCCAAATGGGTCATGAAATCAAACCCAAAAGACAAGAATCTGGGAAAGGGACTGGTGTGAGAGGTAAATAAAAGAGAGCAGAAAAAAATAATAAAACTTCATTATACACATTCATGAAATTGCCAAAGGAGCAAATGCACAAGAAGGAAGAGAAAAAAAAAAAAACAACGAAATCAATGAATGAAGGAACAAAGGAAAGGACAAAGGGAGGAAGACAAAAGAGACAGAGAGAGAGAGAAAGAGAGAGAGAGAGAGAGAGAGAGAGAGAGAGAGAGAGAGAAGAAACCTTTCCCCAGCCACAGCAGATCTGTTTGTTTCAGCGTCACAGGACCCTGGGGAGCATTTAAGATAGATCGTGCCCACCTTTTTCCTCCTCCTTTGCCTTCTCTGCACCCAGGGCAAGGGGCGTACATCATGTTGAAGTTTTGAGCCATTACTGGAATTAGGACATAGACCACCACCGCGGGAAAAGATGCTGAAGGAAGACAAAGTGGTCCATTACATATGGTGGAAGGAAGCTATTTGAAAATGCCTTTTCTGAGGAAACGTCTTCTGATTAAATAGGTAAATTCTAACTTCCTTTTAAAAGGCTGATGTTTCCTTGATGTATCTCAGCATTTGTGCTGCAGTTGTCTTATTTAATGTGCAAAATGGAATGAGGGGTCTGTGCATTATTGGTGAGGTTTAATTTAAATGTTTGAAATGATGCTTCTTCTCTTACAACATTTTCTACGTGAATAACTCGCTGTACTTATGACGCGAAAGTAAGTCTGGCTGGAATTGCTTGTTAAGACGATTATAAATAGCACCAAGCAGCGAAAAGTATAAAAGCCAAGGACACTCAAAACTGATTGATGAGGCCATCAGCATTCACCTATTAAGGGTTCTAAAAATAAGTCTATTAACGTTGTCAGCATCTATTTTTTCCACTCTTAATGCAACAAATTCACAGCAAAAAAAATGATAAAAAAACATTCCATTTGAAACTGGCAGTTCAAGATAACGCCATTTAACTGCTTTATAATGTCACGCAATTATTTTATGGTAATCAAAAAACACTTTAATATGTATATTTGAATGTTTTTCCTTTATGCACAAAATCACAGTGTCCTTGGAGTACTTACCTTGATTTGAATATTTAGGTTCAATACAAAAGCTCAGATATTAATTTAGTAATACATCTAAAAGAAAGATCAATATAAGACACAAGTTTTCCCCAAAGGCTCCAAAGAGTTCAAGACATAAAATATGTGAAACTGTGGCTGAGTAGTACAGGCTAAGAACAATTGGAACAGAAAACTCTGCGCTCTAGAGAAGGCAGGCTTTTTTGCCTGTGGTGAAAAGCTATTAAATTCCTTAGCATTTCCAATCTCTAAGTTCCTTCTCCATGAGGTAGGCATAATATCTACTTAACAAATAACTGGTTGAATGAGCAATTGTATGTTAAATGAGTATCACAGCACCTGGGCACAAGCAGACAATAAACGTTAGTGATTTCTTAACCGCTGTGAATTGATAATCGATGCTGTATAAGGAAGGTGTAAGAGAACATTGGTATAAAGTCATCTGAAGTCATCCGTTTCCCCCAAAAAGTTAAAGCTACTTGCCGATTCATCACAGGATTTGATGTGTTATAGACAAAAGCCACCAAGATGAGCTCCTGTTCATTCCTCTAAGAAATTCATGAAGGAGCCACCAAAGGAAACAGCAGAGTGGTGGCTCGTGGATCTTATGGTGAGTGTGAGCAACTGGGGAGACCGCTGAAGACAGTGATGGTGTGCAGTGTGAACATACAGAAATAACTGTCAAGATAGAACTGGGAAGGGAAAATCTACTTGAAAGATTACAGCACTTGGAGTTACTCCTCAAATATTAAGGAAACAGGAATTTGACAAAGAGAATTTTGTCCTTTTATCTTCATGGAACTGGAAAGAGTAAAGAGCTTCCAAAATGGGGAAAGAGGTCGATTTATACATTTAGAAAGTCTACCCAGTTTTACACTAACACCACATTACTTTCTACCCTAAAAGCAAAAGTAAATTGAACTTTAAAACAACTAAGCTTTTAAAATGTAAAACATACCATCATAAATGTTGCAGTCAAGTGGAAAAATAATTACATATTATGTATAGGATAAAGGACATATCGAGAAAATACAAAGAATGTTACCAATTCACTATTAAGAAGATAAATGACCAGCATTTATAGTTGGCAAAATATTTCAATAACTACTTCATTCAAATAGATATAAGAAAGGCCAATACACACATACAATGTTCAAAAGCATACATCATGAGAAAATGCAAATTAAAGCTATGAGATATTGTCTTAATTTGGGGCAGTGTTGCTGTTACAAAACACCAAGACCAAAAGCAATCTGAGGAGGAAAGGGTTGACTTGGCTTATGCTTCTACATTCATAGTCCATCACTGAAGGAAGTCAGGACAAGTACTTACACTGGGCAGGAATCTAGAGGCAGGAGCTGATGCAGAGGCCATGGAGGGGTGCTGATTACTGGCTTGCTCCCTATGACTTGCTCAGCCTGCTTTCTTGTAGACTCCAAGATCACCTGCCCAGAAATGGCACCACTCACCATGGGCTGGGCCCTCTCTAATCAATCAATAATTAATAAAATAGTCTACAGTCCCATCTTACAGAGGCATTTCTCAATTGGGTTTTCCTCTTTTCAGATGACTGTAGCCTGCCTGCTTCAAGTCTGCATAAAACTAGCCAGCACATTTGACCCTTGTCAAATTGACACTCTACACTTTTTAAGATAAAAACAATTTTGTTGTTGTTCATCCTCAAGATATTAATATCACAAATATAAAACATATTTCAAACTTAAAATTTCTGGTCTTTACCAATTCAAATACTTTAAAAGTTCAGTCTGTAAAAAATTTAATATCTTTTAAAATCTTAAGATCTCTCAGTTAAGGGCTCCAATGATATAAAAAATAAGTTAAATACTTTCTTATTCAAGACAAAAGAACAAGGGAATAGACACAATAGTCACAAAGCAAATCCACACCCCAACAGTGTAAATAATTCAATGTCCAATATCTGGGATTCACTCACAATTTTCTAGGCTCCTCCAAGGCGCTTCGGGTCACTTCTCCAGCTTCGCCCTCTGAAACAAACACACCTGGTCTTCTAGGCTCCAGCTGGCTCTCCTTTACAGCTGTTACTATTCTTGGCAGGCCTCCCATGGTGCTGCCATCTCCAAAATGCTAGGGTCTTTTGCTGCAACTGGGCTGCACTTTCTTCTACTGGTCTCTCCTGGTCTCTCTTCGCGGTACCAAGCCTCGACTTTTCCCTATTACTTTTTCAATCCTGGGGTTTCCATTGCTACTCTGGTTGCTCTTCACCAAGGCCTCTCCTGGCCTGTCGTGGTGCCAAGCCTAAGCTTCTCTCCATGACCCCTTTATGCCTTCGAAACCAATATCGCCTGGGAGACTTTTAGCCATGACCAGGTTTGACTGCCAGCAAAAGGTACAACCTTGGCTGCCTCTGGAGCACAGCTTCTATGTGCTGACTTTGGCAAAACACTTCTAGGTTTCAACTCAATGATGTTGGTCTCTTCTTAATCACAGCAGATTCTTCAGCCCCAGCTGTGATCCTTGAAAGCAGCGTTCCTCCATGGCTTCTATTCAAATTCTTCTCTGACTTCCCTTAATATTAAACCATGACCTAGAAGCAGAAGCCAATAAAGCCTTTCCTACCCTGAGTTTCTGTTGGTCAGGGTCTTTTATCACAGCAACAGGAAGGGAATTGGAATACCACCCAAAGACATGTCATTCAAGTATTCTAGAACACCATTCATAATAACCCGGAAGTAGAAGCAGCCCAAATGTCCAGCTCTAATAAATGTAATGTATCAATGTAATTGTGATCGTCAATATAAAGAAATAAAACACTGGAACTCACGTGCCATGACTAAGTCTTCCAAACATCACACTGCAGCAAGTACAACAGATTAAAACCTGTATTGTTCAGTACCACTTGTGTAAGTGTCTAGGAAAGCGATCTATAGGAATAGAATATAAATTTGTGGTTTTCAGGGACAGCAGCATGAATGAAGAAAGGACGTAAAGGACACACAGAAGGGATTTTGGGGGTTAGTAAAAACTGCATTGTAGGGAAGACTGCATGACTCCAAATTTATTAAAAAATCTTAATCAAATCTGCTTATAAACAAATAAATTAAGAAGTAAGTTGACAGTATTACTAGATGTGTACAACCAGTGAGAAACTTTCATTTTTCCAGCAATGTCAGCTGAGGTATCATTTAAGGGGCACAAAGATATTCCTGGGCATCAGACAAGGATGAGCAGAAGAGGTAAATGCAGGGATTAGGCACAGGAGAACTAAGACTGTACCTGAGTTTTCAGACTTTTAACTTGAAGTTACTACACACTAAGCCCATAGAGTTCTGTGTGCTTAAACTGTATGTGGGGACTGAAGGGGTCTCTGCAAGTATCAGGCAGGTAAGAAAGTAAATAGCAAAGAGGTGACAATGAAACCTGGTTCAGAATGACTTGGTCAACCTGAATCAAGACTTTGGGGAGTCTTATTCCCAACAAATTAAAACATGGTATAATTTGGGGGAAAAACATTTCCTGGAATAATACAATTCCCAGTGCATAGGAAAGCATAATTAATAACATCAAAACTAGACTCAGAGTACATGTCATTTCTTCCAAGAAGATGGGTTCTAGACATAGGCTACCTGTGCAAGCTAAGGGCTAAGGTAAGGGGCTGTTCCAATCTCCATAATACACATAGATTAGAGGTCATTTTGGGTATTATCCCCCTCTGATTCCTGGCTGTGGGAACTTAGTTGAGCCCTGGCTCTAAGAGTCATTGTTAGCCACCACTGGTCCTGGTTGTAGGAGCTTGTTATGAGCTAGTCCAACAGACAATGCAGATGACCAGGCTATTAATCACTTCTAATTCCCAGCTTCCTGGATGGAAGAACAGATTTTTCATCTTTCCCATTAGAAAGAAAATCTTTTGTGCTTAACATTCCTGGTTTCTCTGGAGCTCCGTGAGCACAAAGATGTCCATGCTATGCTCCCAACATCTCATCTCTTCTAATTTTTTAAAGAAAGAAATAGTGGCTGTAATAGAGGTCCAGGTTGAATGCATTGGCTCTATAGCTGGTCTAACTAATACAGGCAGGCATAAGAGAATTATAAGAAGAGCTAACTGAGGACTGAGGAAAGGGCAAAGCCATCAAAAACAGGACAGCCATTCAGAGGTCACTTGAGTTTGTCTATCTCTTTATGTAAGTCATTTATAAGATCATCCTTCGTATGTGGAAAAAACTGACATGTTTAAGAAACACACACCAGGAAATTGTTGACAACCAAGATAATACTTGAGCAACAAATAATCTGTAGGAAATCTGTTCTGTAAAAATGTGGTTGTCAATTCACCCATCTCTAGAACGATTTCTGCTAATACTTTTGCTATAATACTAGTAGTTTTCCTAATCATAAAGGCCATTTCTGAGACTTTTCTGCACCCCAGTAACTATTGCTGGGATAGGCAATAAAACTATCAGTACATTCCTGGTGTCTCTGGAGATCTGTGGGCACAAAGGTGTTCATGTCGTGCTCCCAACATCTTCTCCCTTCTAATTTTTTAAAGAAAAAAAAAGAGTTACATCAGGATTAAATAAATGCAAGAATCATCACAATTCCAAGGAAGTGCTCTCATAATTCCATTGATTAGTTGTAAAGATTTATTGAGCAAAATGGGTGTAATAAAGCCTATTCCACATAAACCTTTATAATCTGCAGGTAGGGAAGTATAAGTAACATTTTTCATACACACACACACACACACAGGTCTAACCCAAAGGCAGTTGTTTAACAGAGGGAAGATTGTGAACTGAAGTGGAGTTTCAGTAAGGAGGGATGGAGAGAAATAAGTACATCCAAAATATAAACAATGTGATAGGAAAACATTGACAGGAATATCAGGGGAGCCCTATGAATATAGATAAGGGTGGATTCTTTATTGTCCCATTATTTGTGCATAGTGCCTCTGAGTGATTCCTATGCCAAATAAATTTCTTTTCAAGATTCTGGAAATAGAGGGTCTTTTCTGATACATAGATAATTCCTCTTGACTGCCATAATCCAAATGAAGCCAGGGATTCTTTTCTTTATTATTTTTATAAATAATACCATTCAAAATTTCCACATCCTCCCCTCCTCCCATTTCCCCACTCCCCCTCCACCCTCCCCCTCCAGTCCTAAGAGAGGGCAGGGTACCCTGCCCTGTGGGAAGTCTAAGGCCCTTCCCACTCCATCCAGGCTTAGGCAAGTATGCATCCAAATAGNCCCACTCACTCTCCTCTCTCCCGCTCCAGTCCTAAGAGAGGGCAGGGTACCCTGCCCTGTGGGAAGTCTAAGGCCCTTCCCACTCCATCCAGGCTTAGGCAAGTATGCATCCAAATAGACTAGGATCCCAAAAAGCCAGTACATGCAGTAGAGACAAATCCCAGTGCCATTATCATTGGCTTCTCAGTCCGCCCCAATTGTCAGCTACATTCAGAGGGCCCAGTTTGGTCCCATGCTCATTCAGTCCTAGTTCAGATGGATTTGGTGAAGTGGGTCCCATTAGCTAAGGCACACTGTCTCAGTGGGTGGACAAACCCCTCGTGGTCCCGACTTCCTTGCTCATGTTCTCCCTCCTTCTGCTCTTCATATGGGCCTTGGGAGCTCAGTCCAGTGCTCCAATGTGGGTCTCTGTCTCTATCTCTATTTGTCACCAGAGGAAGGGTCTATGGTGATATTCAAGATAGTCATCAGTCTAACTAAGGGACAAGGCCAGTTCAGGCGCCCTCTCCTCCACTGCCCAGGGTCCTAGCTGGGAACAACCTTGTGGACACCTGGGAACCCCTCTAGAGCCTATCTTCTTGCCAACACCAAAATGGCTCCCTTAATAAAGATATCTTCTTCCCTGCTCCCATATCCGTCCTTCGTCCATCTCAACCATCCCACTCCCCCAAGCTCTCCCCAATCCTTTTCTTCTCCCTTCTCTCTCCCCCTCTCCCCTTCCCCGAACCCCACCCCCACCCCTATGCTCCCAACTTTTGCCTGGTGATCTTGTCTGCTTCCAATTTCCAGGAGGATCATCTATACATGTTTTTCTTTGGGTTCACCTTATTAGTTAGCTTTTCTAGGATCATGAACTATAGGCTCAATGTCCTTTGTTTATGGTTAGAATCCACTAATGAGTGAGTACATACAATATTCATATTTTTGGGTTATCTCACTCAGGATACAGCTAATAAATACGTTCAGTGATGTGGCAGGATACAAGATCAACTCAAAAAAATCAGTAGCCCTCCTATACACAAAAGATAAAGAAGCAGAGAGGGAAATCAGAGAAACATCACCTTTCACAATAGCCACAAATAACATAAAGTATCTTGGACTAACACTAATTCATAGAAAGATCTATTTGACAAGAACTTTAAGGCTTTGAAGAAAGAAATTGAAGAGGATACCAGAAAATGGAAAGATCTCCCATGTTTTTGGATTGGTAGGATCAACATAGTAAAAATGGCAATTCTATCAAAGGCAATCTATAGATTCAATGCAATCCCGATCAAAAGCCAAAGAAAATTCTTCACAGACCTTGAGAGAACAATAATCAACTTCATATGGAAAAACAAAAAACCCAGGATAGCCAAAACAATCCTATACAATAAAGGAATTTCCGGAGGCATTACCGTCCCTGACATTAAACTCTATTACAGAGCTACAGTAATGAAAACAGCTAGGTACTGGCATAAAAACAGAGATTTTGACCAATGGGATCTAATCAAAGACCCAGATATTAATCCGCAAACCTATGAACACCTGCTTTTTGACAAAGAAGCTAAAATTATACAATGGAAGAAAGAAAGCATCTTTAACAAATGGTGTTGGCATAACTGATTGTCAACCAGTAGAAGAATGAAAATAGATCCATATCTATCACCATGCACAAAACTCAAGTCCAAATGGATTAAAAACCTCAATATAAATGCGACCACACTGAACCTTGATAGAAGAGAAAGTGGGAAGTAGCCTGCAACACATGGGCACAGGAGGCCAGAGGTTATTTTCTAAATCATTGGCAATAGTGTGGGTCAGTCAGAATAAGTGGGATGTAAAACCAATAAAATGACAAAGTAAAAGAAATTAAATTAATATGGAAATAATACCTCAACCTTAAAGACCTAAATATGATTATATTGTAAGTGTTTTCAATCACCCTTAAGGAATATAAAAATGAACTGTGTCTTTCTGCCTGATAATTTTCCTCAGTTGGCTAAAAGCTAATCTTATTTAAAGTTAAAAGTGAGAACACATTTTCCTAAGGGAAGTATTATCCATTTCACATACGCTTACTCTGGATCTTCACCCTGGAAAGGATGGAGTGGGTGTTGGAAATCTACTCTGGGGCAGCTCCGGGTTTTCCCAGTCACAATGATGCATGAAATGCCCTTTAAAACTCACTGCAGAATTTCTGATATGAAAGAAGCTATCACATCATGAATCTGCATCATTCACTGCAGGTCAGGTCTTAATGGTAACTGTGCTGGAATGCAACAGCTATGCTCACTTCCTTAACTACTTCCACAAAAGCAAAGTTGACAATTGCCCTTCTTGTGCAGAACATCACAACCATCCACATATAGAAGATGTCGGCCCAGGTGCCATGTGAGCCCAGAAGACCTGAAGACTAGTCCTAACAAGCACAGCATGGGTTTCCTCCCTGAGGTTTCAGAAGAATATAGGGATGATGAGTAGACCAGCCCCTCATTATGTGGTTTTGTCACTCAAACACATTCTTGGCATCTGAGATGGCTCAGTCACTAAATGCTAGACTTATAACCATACAGTTGGTCAACAGATCACATTATATGGATCTGTTTCATTATAGGAAAATTAGCTTAAAAGACAGACCCCATCACCACCCTGTCAGGCATCTTTAAATTCTAACCTTCAAGGGAGAATTAAAGGAGTATTAAAGGAAAAGGTGGGACATAATTATCATCCTTTTGCCTTCCTCTTGAAAAAATACTTTTGAAATTACTGTAGTTCCCTTCTTCTTAATCACTGCTCCCCTTCCCCCAACATAGAATAGTCATCTTGTGTAAAAGATGCAAGAAAGCATTAGGGATGTGAGGGTAAGTGGTACTACATAGAAGCTGAAGGCTCATCCATGGCTTCCCCATAATCCAAATCTAGATCATGCCATCAACTGTTTCTTTCTCTGTTTTTTACCCCTCATCCTCAGGAGGCGGGGCCTTTAAAACTGACCAACTTTACATAGTTGCTCAGGGCTGGACAGATGACTCAGCCACTAAATGCTAGACTCATAACCAAACAATTGGTCAACAGATCACATTAAATGGAGCCTCCAAAGAAAAATTAGCTTAAAAGACGAACCCCATCACCTGTCAGGAGGTGGCTGTGGACATATTTCTGTTTCCATGCTGTCCATCAGTATAGATCTACTTATTCATTCTCGCTTCCCACACTTTCCTTTGTGTGTCTGGCACCCCGGAGAGTCGCGACAGTTTTAATTAATGTGACAATTCCAAATATCAAATTTTGCTGGGTATTTTGACCACCAACTGTTGATTTCACTACTACTTCAATCAATACTGAAGTTCTAGCAATGTCTTATATGGGGTAGGGACACCTTACTCTCTTTAATAGCTTCCTCCATTCCCCTTTTCTGTTCTCTTTTTAAAATTTTTATGTGAGTATATGTCACCTGTGTGTTGAAGCCCATGTAGGTTAGCCACTGATGTGAGATTCCCAGGAGCTGAAGTATAAGGGGTCTGTGAGCTGCCCGATATGGATTCGGGGAACTGAACTTGGGTACGCTTGAAGAGTAGGAAGTATTCTTAACTACTGAAAAATCTATCTTTAATGACTCTACTTGTATCTTTTACTTTTTCTGTGTGGCTACAAGCACTTCCATAGTAGAACCTTTAAGACAGACAAGTTGACATGCCCTGGAGAAGCTCAGTAAATGTCTATGGTTAAAAGGTTAAAGGAGTTTAGTAATTTTTAAGAACAAAAATTTAGCACTTTGCAAAGCCAAATCAGTCAAATTGTATTATTTGAATATAGTTTATTTAATCTCACAAAACATTTGAGAAGTAGTAGAGTTTAAAGATGACATCATCATGCCAGCCATTTATTTCTCAAAAAGAGAAAGAATAAAAAAAATGAACAGAATAAGGCAGTGGATGAGATGAAAAGGGGAAAAAAATAGCAGAATTAGAGAATACTATCTCTATGCCATCTGATACTCTCTTTGGTGATAATGAGGCGAATAATCTGGCAAAGAAGAATTGAATTAAATACAAACATATTTAGCAAGTTGAAATACAATCAGGATGTTTTCTTGATTCCTGGTACTCATCTGCAAATAGCATTTTGGTAAGAAGGTTGCAGGCTCGGTCTCAAGTACTGATTCCATGGTTGTATCTCTTGATCATATTGATGGCAATCAAGCCTGCTTCCTTGTAGAGGGAGGTCATTTGGAAATACCTTAGAATCCTTGGCTAAGGAAGCAGCAACAACGTTGGTGTTCAGAAAACATGTGGCCCTTTGCATTTCACTATACCTTAGGCTGTGAGAAAGCTGTTGGGCTTGTTTCCTCCGGGACATCTCTTGCAATTCGTTTGCTCCACTTCTTTCCCCTTTAGGGCTTAAAACTCTCTCACAGAATCCCCATGCCTTGAATAATAAGTAGAAAAACCAGTTACTCTGCTGTTGAATTTTGTATGTCCCAAGTAAACATCCTTAATCAAATCTCTGACATTTGGAATGCCTGGAAGGGAAGAAGCCAGTAAAAGGTCATGTCTGGTGCTTAGCTGTTGTTTTGAGAAAGAAAATCTAGTTTCAAGTTTGATGGAACCAAAGCATGGAAGAGTAATTCTAAGGTTGATCCTGAGAACAGAGGTGACAAGGTGACTCCACTGATCCAGCACACACCACACTGTGGGCATCCATGCACAGTAGGTTGGTAATAGTCGACCATGTCAACTACACTGGGGATAACTACGCAGAAAAATAAAATTAAAATTCAGAAATCTGAGGTTATATGCTCAAATGATGAAACTAAGCATATTATGGGGCTGGGTTTTGAACATGGGTCTTCTAACAGTGAATGTCCTGCCCATTATATTACCCTCTAGTGGCAAAAACACTTCCTTAAAGAAGACAAGTAGAATTATACTATGGTATTTTGAAAAAGAACGGCCCACATAGGCTCATATACGTGAATGCCACCATTAATCACCAGTGTAAACAGAAGTTTCCATCCTGGTCCCCAGTCATTCAGTCCCAAAAGAAGACACAGAGGCTTATATTAATTATAAACTGTTTGGCCTATTAGTTCATGCTTATTACTAACTAGCTCTTACAACTAAAATTAACCCATAATTCTTACCCATGTTTCATCACGTTGCTTGGTACCTTTTCTCAGAAAGGCATTCTTATCTTGTTTCCTCTGCATCTGGCTGATGACTGCATCACTCTCTTTTTTCTCTTCCCAGAATTCTTAGTCTGGTTGTCCAGCATATACTTCCTTCTGGCTACTGGCCAATCAGCATTTTATTAAACTAATACAAGTGACAAATCTTTACATTGTACAAAAAAAAATATTGCACAGCACACCAAGCAACTATTTGAGAAGCAAGGTGTGACCTTGCTTGAGGAAGTGTGTCCTTGGGGGTGATGTGGGATTGCAGGATTCAAACACTCACACCAGACCCAGTGCTTCTGTCTGTCTGCTGCCTACAGATCAGGATGTAGCTCTTAGCAATTTCTCTAGTGCCACATGTGCCGCCATGCTCCCCACCATGATGATAACAAACTAGCCCTCTGAAACCAAGAGCAAGTCCCCAATTAAATGCTTTCTTTCATAAGAGTTTCTTCAGTTATGATGTCTTTTCATAGCAATAGAACAGTGTCTGAGACAGATGTCCCCAGTTAGGAAGGAAATATTTTAAAGATGAAGAGGTTGTGACCCTCAACATATACTTTCAATTGCTATCCAATGCTGCTCTCATTCAGAACCCCTAGCATTCTCTCCTTCATAGCCAGGACTCTTAGGATGGTTGTTGCCACACAATTGGTATCTCAATGGATTCTTTCCTGCTAAGTCCCCTTACCGTCTGATGCAAATAGGACAACAAGAAACCCAAAAACAGTGGAACTGAGGAAGAACCTATTTCCAGATGGCAGGAGCAGCTGAGGAGTCCAGATGGCGGTAGGAGTGCAGGAAGAAGAGTGGTCCTGCTCTCCACTCTGCAGAGCTCAAGTAGACTGAAAACTGAAGGAAATCTGGATACTCTAGAGTGGGGTTGTTGCTGCCCGTTGTTTGGAGAAAGCTCAGAATAGTAGCTAAAAGGAATGGAGTAGATGTTCTCTAGGAAAGAGGACTGAAACAGAATTGACTATACACGTGAACCTACTGTGGTTTGAGTATCTGTCTACAACTAAGGACGTTACCCCTTGCCCTGAGATAGCCCTGTTCTGTGGACAGGGTTCTAGACTACGTTTGTGACAGAGATAAATTAAGAGTCTATAACTCATCACTAAAACAGTAAGACGCGAGAGAGAGAGAGAGAGAGAGAGAGAGAGAGAGAGAGAGAGAGAGACAGAGAGAGACAGAGAGAGACAGAGAGAGACAGAGATCACTGATTCCATATGAGCCGTAACATTTCTAATGGGACCATCAACCATGGCTGTCAGATTATAAGTTTTTGCCTTTAGATAGTGAAGTGAGCTGGAATAGGAAGTCTTTGTTCACACTTAGTCTTCTCTTACACAGATGGCTTAAAGCTCCAGAATTATTAAACATGGGCAGAGCCTTATGTCTATGGTTTTAAAACTTATAAATCCTAATCCCATTTCATCACATTTCAAAAGATGAACTCCATTAGCCTAAATAAAAAGGCTTCTCTCATATATTACAAAGACTTTGTAATTAGCTAGAAGTCTTGGCTCTGTGGTTTCCTAGGTGGGTACTGAAGCTGTATTTTATATAAGAAAAATCACAGAGGATTAAAGGTAGAGAAATTACATTATAACATAAATAAAGAAGATAGTAATGCCTTTACATTATTTATAAGAATCAAGAAAACCAGCGTTGATGGCATCTTCACTGGATTCAGCAACAGAGTGTGTCTTGACATAATCAGAATTATAAGATAATTAATGCAATAGCAGCTGAAATGCCAAAATCCTCAACAAAAGTTTAGCAAACAACTGAACTGAGCTTTGACGACAAGAATTACATGTCAATCACAAAGTCTACACAATTGGTTTAACATTTGAAAAATCAACATAACCCACTACTACGTCAATAAGCTAAAATATCAGTAATATTTTATCATCACAATAGATATTTTTTAAATTGACAAAATTTACCACCCATTCAATAATTTTTAAAAAATTGTTAGCAAATTATACCTCTCCAGAAGTTAGAGAAATTGTTAGGATCCAAGAGAAGTCCCCAAGAAAAGACCAACAGTCATATATGTAATAAACAAGAACGCTTTATTAATTCTAACATGTTGGGCTGGCACATGGCAACCCCAGAGAAGTCCATAGGCTTCTTTTAAACTGATTTAGGGAAATTCCAGAGGAGAGAGATTAGTCTGGGAACTTATTTATGTCTTTAAACAGTTTATGGGTTGTTATAGGATTGGTTGGCAGCTCAGTGGTTAAGGGTTTTTCATCTGCAGAGTGGGAAAAGCTATCTTTAGTTAAGCTTGCACAAAATTGTGGGGCACCCTCTGATTGGTTGCCCCTGGGTGGCAGCTTTCCCAAGAAATGCCTGCTCAGCTCCAGTTGGTTCCAGTAAACTAAAACTAAGTTGGGCCATCAAAAACCTGTCATGGCTCTGGTTGGGCTCTCTGGCCTTCTCAAAACAATGGAGAAATCAAACCAAACACAGCAAAACTGAATAAAAAAATATGGTAACAGATTTATAAAAGATAAAAACAGAGCAGAGCGATGGTGGCACATCTTTAATCTCAGCAATCAGGAGGCAAAGGCAGGTGGACCTTTATGAGTTTGAGGCCAGCCTGGTCTACAGAGTGAGTTCCAGACCAGTCAGGGCTACACAGATAAACCCTATCTCAAAAAAAGAAGAGAGAGAGAGAGAGAAAATAAACTAACAGCCACTGCCATAGTAATTTGTAAGCCATAGTATCACAGTCTGTTCAGGGAAGACCTTTAAATTACAAGAAAAAAGATAGTAAATATAGTTAGATATAAATACATTTCAAAGTTTAGAAGAAACTGGTAAAGTCCCTGAAAAAAAAAACACAAGCAACCATATGCATAGAAGAAGAAATAGAAAATCTCAATCATATGGATCTACTTAAAAACTAAAATCAGGCCACTGAAATTTCCCTTGGTAATCTACCAAAAACCCAAGGTAAGATCTTATTGCCAAAAAACACACTCAGGACATAGAGACCAATCAATCTTAAACCAACCTAAAAGCCTCTCCTCTACTGGCTTTCACAGTGCTCATAGGTACTCTGGAGGCTGCTGTGAGAGCAAAGATCAACCATATTCCCCAGTGATGAACACTGAGGACAACAAAACTGAACTGCCAGGCCATCATGGAATAACTATTATGGAGTAACTAATCACTTTCTGATTGGATTTGGGGCCTTCTCCACAGGAAGAAATGTCATACTGTAAGCCTGCTCAAAGACCTGTGTCTAGAAAGGTCATAGGCCCTAGGATAGAAACTGTTATTGTGTTTAATTTTGCCCCAAAAGAAAAGTGGCCATGTCATCAAATCTCAATCAGAATATTGATGTTTATACCAGTTGACACAAGCTGCTCTCAACCTTGGTCAGATTAGCTTCCTTTTGCAGTGAGCAGCAGTCAAAGGAAAGATGAATAACTGTGCTTAGGTATAAAAATGCATAGACTAAGAGACCAAGTGCCCAGCCCTAAATGGAACATATACATTAATACTCCATCACCAGGGAACATTGTGGAAGAGGAGGTGCAAAGAATGTAAGAGCCAGAGGATGGGGAGATGAACCGTGAAATGCTGTCTCCGGCACATGGCTACCATGTTCATGAACTCACAGCAGATCTGGTTGCCTGTACCAGATCAAGTCAGCCTAAATACCTCCACAACTGATGGCAAAGAAGATCTCCAAGCCCATCCCTTACAAAGGAGCTAGTGACAATAGATATTTGCTAAGGGAGTGACAGTCAATCACTCTCTTTTGATGATATAACCACTGATAAACTTCGCACAGATAAGTGAAAGGCCCACATCTGTGCACTTATGCATCTCTAACTGGACTTAATGGCTTATCCAAAAAAAAAAAAAAAAAAAAAAAAAAAAAAAAACCAAAAAACTGAAGACAAAGAGTTGGGATGTGGGAGTGTTTATGGCATTATAAACGGATTATAAATGGAGTTTGAATGTAGAAATGAGGGGTATGGATGACCACATTTTATTTTAAGCATGAATAAAATTCTCAAAAAATATAGATACAGGTCACACACCCTCCACAAAGAGAAAGCTAGAAAAGGTACACAGAAAAATAACACACCAATCTACAAAACTCCTAGATGATAACAGAAAAACTCTAGATGACCTTCAGTAAGACGTGCCATTTTTAGATGAAATAGCATAGGCCTGATCCATGGTTAAATAGCATGATGAAGAACTGTTGCCTAGAATACAAAAAAAGTATTCAATCTCAGAAATAAGAAAATAAATAACCGAGTCTTGAAATGTGCAAAAGACCTGATCAAAGACTATACAGGTATGAAAAGTGTTCCACATGATGAGGTGTGTTGAACAATGGGAGGAATGTCCCCATATACCTGTGGAAATTATTTGAACCCAAAAAAATCAATAGTCCAAAATGCTGATGAGGCCATGAGCAACGAAGACTGCAATTCCTTACTGGGGCAAGTACAAAAATAACAGAACTGTCTTGAAAGATATCTTGTTAGTTCTTGCAAAGGTGACTGTCCCCCTACATCCAACCCAGTGATTGCGCTCCACGGCATTTAGCCAAATAAAAACTCATTTTCACAGAAAAACTTGCATGTGGGTGGTTATTATGTCTTTATTCACCACAGCAAGGTTTGGTCTCTCTGTAAATAAGCGGCCAAACAAACTGTGGCAAATTCAGGTTATGGGATATTATTTAATATTAAAAAGTAAATTAGCTTGGAGGAAGTCTTAAATTCCCATTGCTAAGTGAATAAAGTGATCTGGCAAGGCTGTGTGCTGGATAATTCCAATTTCATGGCATCCTAATCAGGGTAAAACTCTGGAAGGAAGACCATTGCCTGGGAGGGACTAGATGGAAAAGGGGGGGTAAAATCGGTAGAAAACAGAGGATCCTGCAGGCGCTGAAAGTATTCCATGTGGTATGATAATGCAGGATGCATAGCATTTTGTTACTGTCTCATCCGCAGAATGCACATCTCTTAGCAGCAACTGTGACAGTAAAGAAGGCACTGAGAATGAAAATGGAGCCTGTTGAACAAGCTCAGCAGTGGCGACAGTGTACTCTGTAGTCTGCTGCCAGATGCTGACAGAAGAGGACAATGCGCCTGTGTGGTGAGGAGCTCTGGAGAGAGGTACAGGAGAGCTAGGTCTGATTAACTTAATAAATGATGGTGTATTGTAGCACGATTAATAGAAACCCAGAGACAGGCATTGTGGTTCAACCCGAAGGTCAGAAAAGCAAAATAGCCAGCCACTGGCTCTTACCTCTACCTCATTGAAAATGGCAATCCTGCCTCTAGGAATCACAGAATGAGCCTGTCTGAGAGCTGTCTCCTCCCATCTTATAATCCCCTCAAGGGCTGGGATTAAAGGTGTGCACCAAGACCACCTGGTTTCTATGGCAAACTAATGTGGCTACTGGGATTAAAAGTGTGTGTCACCACTGCTTGGTCCGTAAGGTTGACCAGGGACACTGTTTCACCCTCTGATCTTCAGGCAAGCCTTGTTTATTAAAATAAAAGTGAAATATCATTACAGTGTATAGCATTAGTACCCCTGTGATGCTACCTGCACCATGTGCTTAATATCAATATGGAATAACAGGTTTTTTTGACTTATTGTTCTGCATCCTTAGTATCAACACTAAGACACACAAAATCATCCCAACCCACTACATAATCACACAATCTAGGAACTATAAGGAAAACATAGTCTATGTGAAATCAGGTTGAAAACTCAGTTCTGTGTGTCACAACAATGAATTTTCCTGCCTTGATCTTGTGATCATGAAGATTTCTGGAACTCACAGAGTCGAGTAATGAGATCATGCATAATAACAGAATGCTCAATCGAAATCTCAACCAAAAATAAGTACCAAAGTTGATATTGCGGCAATATAATGAGTTGCTGATCAATCATTCTTAAGCTCTTCTGTGGTCTAATTTTGAAAAAGAATAGCCACAAATTACTTGAGCATTGGAAGTGATACTGTCATGTTTTGGGGACTCTGGAGGGAAAGAAAATACTCCTTACAAATACTGAGAGATGAGTAGAGACCATACCATGTATTCTTCCAAATTTTTTCTTGGTCTGAACCTCCTCATTTGGCAGCATCAGTTGTACAGCCCAGTTCAGTGGTTTAAGTCACACTCTGTAGTCAACATGTGGAGGCTCCAAATCTTTAAGTAAACTGCTTGTATCTTCTCAAGCTCAATCCCTTTGTCTTAAAAAGAGACATTTACCAACTTTACATGTTTGTTTTGAGAGTCAGAGAAATAGTCTCAAACAATACATTCCTATAGTTTATCTATGTGTATTTCTGTCTGTTTGTCTGTTCACTTATTCATTCAGCTCAACAAACACTGAATCTCAGTATCAACTTTGGCGCTTATTTTGCTTGAGATTTAGATTGAACATTCTGTTATTATGCATGGTCTCATTACTTGGCTAGTTGGGAGTTCCAGAAATCTTCACGACGTATAATTACATAGTGTTTAGCAAATGCATCATAAAGAAGAGCTATTACATTTAGTATTAACTTCAGAGACTCTATTTTAATCAAACAATACACTCCTATAGTTTTTATATTTGTCTGTCTCGATCTTTTCACTTACTCATTCAGCTAAACAATCACTGAATAGCTTTAATCAGCATAATTCCAAATGATAAATAGTCACAGTGTACCATCCAGAATGCTAAGAACAATAAGAGATATGGATTAAATGTCTGCCTCGCTATAAAGCATTTGTTCAAGTTTAATCAATACTAGGATGTGGGCACAAACAATGAAAATACAAAACACACAAGGGTGCTGAGTGACACAGCTGCTCTGGTTAAAATTTTGAGGTGCTGAGAAAAACGAGGGGCCTCATCCATAGAAGAACTGAAAATGACTCGAGAGGACATGATGCTTAAGCTAACTCTTGCAAATAAATAAATAAATAAATAAATAAATAAATAAATAAACAAACAAACAGGTGTGGGGAGGGCTAGAGATGAAGGGGCCAAGGACTCCTCAGGCAATCTGCTGCCTTCCCTTTGCAGGGGACCCCTTTACCACAAAATCTTAGGTTGTGGACTTAAGAGCCACCCTCCTGCCAATTTACCCAGCAGAAACTGAAACCCAGAAGAGGAATTTGCTCCAGCTTACAAGTTTGGTTAATGGCAAATACAAGTTGAAAATTCAGACAGCCTGACTCCCAATTCAGAATCCGTCAGGTTTATTAGCACTCACTGAACAGCAAGCGCCTGCTTAACACCCTGTTTAGATATTCATTTTCCACATGTCTAGTTAGAGGAGCTAAATTACAACAGGACCTGACCACCAATAACTTGGTTTGTATTTGGCACAAGCACTAATCCATAAATGATGTGCAACTCTGGTCTAAGTTAAAGTATATTACCTGACTCACACAAATTACATCATTGCTCCTCGTCACTGCTCTTGTATTGATCCCAATAGTGAGATTAATTCCACACCAATCCATATTCCATATGGGTGTTCTTTATCTCTTTCCACTAATATATATTGTGTCACTCTTATGCTAATAGAAACAAACACCTAGAAGCTATTCAACTGTACATTTTCGTCAGAGCATATACCTGGAGGAATGGATCTCTTCTGTTATTAATAACTAACAGAGAACTGTACCCCTCAACAAAGCAAAAACATCAAAATTCAGGACTGGGGATGATTAAAAATGATGGAGCCACCAACAAATGATTAAGGTAGCCTGGTAGATTAAGAATAGCCTAGTGTGAATTTAGATAGTAAAAGTTGGACGAAGTTCAGATCCAAGTGACAAGGGAGAGTAAAATTAGAAGAGGCACCACATGCAAATATAGGTGGAGAAAAAGAAATACCTTGTTTTCCACTTTTTCTTTCCATCCTTTTCCCTGCTGTGATGAAAGCTATACAAATAATTATTGTGCATTAGAAGACAGAGCCCGGTTGTAAATCTTTGATTCCATTCTTCCAACTCTCCCCTTCAAAGGCCCACACTGGGTTGAAATCCAAGATTTAACTGAGTTTGGTGATGAAACAGAACAGCTGGCCGCATGCTCTGCCTTGGGCTCGGGCCTGATGGTTTAATGGAGAGTTCATTTATACATGGTTTGGACGAGATGGTCAGAATGCTCTGCATCAGGTAACAAGCCAAATCTAAGCTAATGATAATGTGCTCTCCGCTTCTGTTCTCCCTGATATGACCCCTGCCTCCCTCAGGGCTCACAAGGATCAGGAAATTGGATTCATGCTGCACAAAGGGATTCCGGACCCAGTCATTACAGGATCAAGCCATTCAAAGATCTCTCCATTTATTTCCCAATGCTAGAGAGACCCGGACTTAAACTGCAGTTTTGTTAGTTCCAAGTAACTAATTCAGATGTTTTCCTCATATTTAAAAAGGATATTTAAAAAAATAAACAAAGTAACAGAAGACAAATGAACTAACAAAAGTGACTCTAGCTTATAAACTGCAGCTGTACACGTTGTGTTTTAGAAATGACACTCACTAACTTCAAGGTCAAAGGGTACTATTTTAAGCAAACCATCTCAAACAGGTCAGCACCACTGAAGCGAAGGCTGCTGTGCGAAGCCCCGCCGCCGCTTCATATTTCAACATTACTGCAATCTAGAGAAGTTTTAAAAATATATCACAAAGAAAAAGCGAAAGGTTATTTCTTTCTAGCATGGTTTTCCTCCCTCTGGCGGCCTCAGTCTCTCCATCTGTAAATGAGAGAGATTAAACTTGTTGGGTCTCTTCTCTGATAATGGTCTCACTGCATCACACCATCCAGGCAGCTTCTCTCTCTTCTGCTCCCAAACAAATGGAGAGAGGAGAGAACTAAAGGCCAGTGAGTGTCAGGAAAGGCATGGCCATGAGAAACAGTGTGAGACTTCAGTCGGAAACCCTGATGTCTTCATGCAGTCCTCGCCTGGAACAAACAACAGTGAGGCTCTCTTACAAACTAACAGACTGTTTCTGTGTGGAGGTCTGCTCTGGTGCTGCTATTTAATTCTCACAGTGGCTTTCCTAGGCAAGGGTCATTGGCCTCATTTTACAAGAGAGGGACTCAGAGCTTGGGAATGCTAGGGAGCTTGTTCCTGAAGGCAGAGCAGCAGACCCAGAGCTGTGAGACTGGGGCCATCTTCAGAATTACTTGCTGTATTTGTCTCAATCTCTCGGTCATAGACTGCTTTGTGTCACTGTGACCGAACATAAGATGCCGAGCGATTTATGAAGAAAAGACGGTTACTTGGTTCATGGTTCTGGCAGCTAGAAAATCCAAACGACACAATACCAACATCATAGCAGAGAAGCAGAAGTGAAAATTAGCATATAGAAAAAGAACAAAGCAAGAGAGCTACAAGAGAAGGTTGGCCATCCATTTTCTTGGAAATGAATTCCAAGATTAGACCCATACCTGTAATAAGGTAGTAATCTTTTTCTAAGGTGGTATGCTTCTGACCTAATGATCTTCCTATAGGTTCCACCCCTTAAATATCTTCCGCTTTTCAATTCTCTGATACTATGGAGAGGTTCTTGGCATATGGCCGTTTTTATGGAAAAACCATTATACTCTCCCTATAAAATGGGCTTGTATGGCCCACTTATCAGAAAAAAATAGTTACATCAGGAAAGATGGGAAATTATTTGAACAAACATCTTATATACCCAAAGAGAAATAATTATGTCCAATTAAAGAAAATTAAGCCTACAAATAGTTAAGCAAAGTTCTCTAATGCCTCTATGAGTTCTGTCTTTAAAAAAAAAAATCATCACTTAGAGATTCAGGCACAGCACAGGCTGGAGCTGCTGGAAGCCTCTTTTGCATCCATCCCACCAATTCTCTGACACTCAATATGCTGTCCTCATAAAGCGGCAGGAGCAACAAGATGTGATGACCCTCTTGAGTTATTTGGTCTCAGAATTCACATATTTTTTTTCAGCCTCATTTGTTTTGTACACAGGCCTCTTAGTTCATGAAGCCCCAGAAAGATGCACACTCCCATCTATTCAAGAAAGACACAGAGAGGAGATCTCAAGCCAGGGATGAAGAGGAATCCTGACCTGGGTACAAAGAAGTGTCTGCACAGCTGGAAGTTCTTCTACACTTGGAAGAAATCTGGAAACATCAAATCGTGTTATTGTTTGGTTTGGGGTGATGATGGCCATGCAATTACCATTACAGTGAGCACCCGCCCATTCATTAGTAGAGTATATAGTTGACAATGGTTTTTCCATTTAGTCTCTCATTTGTTCATTATAAAACACCCCCACACAGGAGGTTATATTAGCTATTTTTCTTTATGCTATTATAAAACACCAAGCTAAAGCATCTCAGTGGAGGAAAGATTATAACCTAGGCTTTTAAGGGATTATGGCAGGAAGAGCGCAGCCATGAGTGAGTCCATTCAACAAGAGGCACCTGTTTGCATTGCTTAAGCAGTCAGGAAGCAGGAATCAAAACTGGATCAGAAATAAAATGGGGCTATGAACTCCAAGACATACCTCTCGGTGACTTCTTCCAGCAAGGCTCCATCTCCTAAAAACTCCATGCTCTCCCAAAACAGCCCCACCAACAAGGGTCCAGGTATTCAAACACAGAAGCCTAGAGATAAGAGCGGGGTCATTTAACAATTAAACTGCAACAGAGGTGATACCCACTTTTCATTTAGGGGAGTAAAATCATGGTGGATGAGCTCCTCTGATTTTATGGGTCCATTATTGAGCCAAGCTAGGAAGCGCTCCTTGGTCTTTGTACAATACATCACTCTATTGTCCCCCACAGTCATCAATGATTCACCTGAAGTCCATGATGTGGCCATCTTGGTACACATCCTCACAGAGTAGCAGCACTCCATGAGATATTCCCAAGTCTCTCTCTGTTTCCCCTTCTCCAAGCTCAGAATTTTCCTTAAGAGTCTTGATGAGACTCGTCATCTAGATCTTCCTCCCTACCTCTGCTGTAACTTTATTTTTTCCCATTTCCTTCATTTATTTATTTATTTATTTATTAAAGATTTCTGT
>NW_026067922.1:5658612-5667387 GCF_014885135.2 Alexandromys fortis
GTCCCATTTATTCAATGAGGCCCTTACTGTCTGTGCTTCTGAGGTTATACTTAAGAAGCGATCTCCTGTGCCCACGTGTTGTAGAGTACTTTCCACTTTCTCTTCTATCAGGTTCAGTGTGTTCAGACTGATATTGAGGACTTTAATCCACTTGGACTTGAGTTTTGTGCATGGTGATAGATATGGATCTATTTTCATTCTTCCACAGATTGACATCCAGTTTTGCCTCTGCTGTAACTTTAAAGTCACCATCCTTACTTTGTCGAGCTATTTCCTGGCTTCCTTTACTCGTCAAGGAAATAAATGGAGATCTTACTTAGTTTTCCAGCTTGGAGACATCTGTCACTCATCATTGAGTATGTTACTAACAAATATAAGAACCTCAGAGGGTACTTACAAAGACTTAAAGAAAATAGTCAATGTGAACAGGTGTCATATGTAGCTAGAATCTATTTCCCCATAATCTGAGTTCCTGTGTGCCTATTCATACATGTTTATGAACTACTAGAGGATGTTTAGTGCAGCCTTGCTGTTGTTTCTAAAAGACACAGGTATTGTTTTGGCTATTCTCTGTGCCATGTGTGCCATGTGCGTGACTGCCTGCAACCAAGCACCTTCATGAACTTAAAGACTATTGTGACAAGGTCATGTAAAATGGAAGAGTCGTTGTAAATGCAAAGACTTAAGACACGGGTACTATTTTAGGATCCTGCAAATCAAGCCAAAGAAAACGAGAATAAACAAAATACCATGTTCTCCATGTGTTCTGGAAAGTGGAAAGTCGTTATTGTGACTGCGGGGATTAATGCCATGTGTCTAGTCTCTGTAATTGGACTGATTATATTTCAAATGCAAATGTGTAATCTAATGCAACCAGACAGTCATTTGAGACTAATTATTCTGTCTTCTTAATGCAGCACAGAGGAGTGGGTCTGTGATTCAAAGCGCCATAAGCCAAGGAAAGAACCCTCTGATAACTACTGAAGGTTCTCTAGTAGTGAGGGATAAGAGAAGGGAGCAGACACTTTAAAAAATACTCTATTGCATGCAAAGAAAGCATATAGGAGTGAGCAAGTCTTAGGATATGAATTTTGACAGGACTTTAGGATTTAAAGCTGTATATAATTTGGTCCCACAATCATGGAAAACAGAATATTCTGGAGGTCAGTACTCAAAATAGCCAGATATTGTGAGAGCTCTATTACCCCGAGGACATAGAAAATATAAGGAAATTAGAAAAAGTACTCACTTCATAAGGAAAGAGAAAGCTTTGCTGAAATTATTTGAATTATGTTTCCATGGTAACTAACATTTCCCTGGTACACCGAGTAGGGTATGCCAGGGAAAGAAAATACCATACAACATTTGGACTAGAGAGGAGATGGGACTAGGAATTTGAAAAGGCTTTTGGAATTTGGGGAAACAGCAAGTTCTCAGCTATTTCCTCCATGCTACCCAGTTACCCATCTTTTAGAAAGAGCTGTTTGTTTGCTTAGGACAATCCCCAGGAATCTATAGAACATGTGGTTCCCCGCCTACTGTTACCCAGTCCTGGTAGAGGGAAGCAAGAACGTTCAGATCTTTATGCTGCTTCACTTCCTTCCCAGACCCTCTGGTAGAGAAAGAAAGAGACCAGAAGGCCGGGAAATGACCACAAAGCTGAATTTACTTCATGTCTTCAGAAGGTTTTGAGTAGGTTTTGATTATTACCATTCATTCCCATCCTAAGATTTTACCACGTACGTAGACTCAAGAAGAACTAAATGCTGGCTGGAAGCCCTGGAGGACTAAAGGGAAAGCAAGGCTTTTAGAAGCAGGTAACCTTCCAGGGGGCAAAGCATTCCTTTTATTTTAGACTTTCAGTGGAACTCTTTTCTAAATCATCGCCTGTATGTATTTTTAAAAAATGAAGCTCACTTCTAGGCTATGAAAAATTTCAAGACAGGGGGAAGAGAATAGATGAAATCACCAAAGGCATTCTAAGAAGAATGAGCAATCCAGTAACTAGTCCAGAGAATCAATGACTTCCGCCAACTTTCCTCAGTCAGCTCTATACTTTAGACACATTATCAGTCTTTAATTTTTGAGTTTAAGAACTTACTTTTAACTGTTAGCCTATGTGAAATGTCCAGTGTCAACAAAAAAGAATGGCTCTTATAAAATATTAAAATAGGAAGTAAGTGGAAGAAATGTGATTCTTCCAAGTCCTTATACAGGCAATGTGTACATACAAAAAAAATGGCAAATTAAGAAGAATTCTAGAAAGCATTACGTATGCAGTTAAGAACGTTATTTCTTTTCTCTTTGGGATCACCTCCATGTCTATTTTTCATTATGTATATATATGTATATATCCTTTTGTCTAAGGTTTCCACTTTCTGTGGTTTCAGTTACCAACTATGGCCTAACAATACAGTGTATTAGGGTGCAGTTAGAAATTTTAAGGCAGGTTCACATAGGTTTTATTGCAGTAAGCATTATGATTTTGTATGTCATTAGTACGTCCCTAACTTTTAAGATGAACTTTATGACGGCATGTATGTGTGTATAGTAGATTATAGAATTTTGGTACTATTCGTGGTTACAGGCATCCATGGAATGTTTTATAAAATATCACATAAGGCCGTGGTTCTCAACCTTCCTAATGCTTTAATTCCTTAATACAGTTCCTCGTGCTGTGGTGGTTCCCCAAAAATTCATGTAATTTTCTATTGTTATGAATTGTAGTGCAAAAATCTGATATGCATATGGCCTTAGACGGCCCCTGTGATAAAGTCATTTGACCCCCCAAAGAGGTCACAGTTCACTGAGAACTGCTGATCTAAGGCTTATTAAGTCTCCCTCCTCAAACACACACACACACACACACAACTTTCTAGTTTCCTAGTTGTACATGCCAGAAATGTCATTCTAAATCCTAATGAAGCCAGAACTTGTCATTATTTATTTATTTATTTATTTAGTTGGTTTTTCGAGATGGTTTTTCTATAGCTTTGGAGCCTGGAACTAGCTCTTACAGACCAGGCTGACCTGGGATTCAAGGTGTGCACCACCACTGCCCAACAATTTATTTTGTTTGTTTGTTTGTTTGTTTTGGTACAGGGTTTCTCTATAGCTTCAGAGTCTATCCTGGAACTCACTCTATAGACCAGGCTGATCTTGAACTCACAGAGATCCTCCTGCCTCTGCCTCCCAAGTGCTGGGATTAAAAGGCATGTGCCACCACCGCCCAAACTGTCTTTTTTATATAACCTTTCTATTAGATAACATAAACAGAAAAACCAAGATTTAACTTCACAATTATCCCAGGTACCTGCCCTGAAAGAAGCCCACTCTGGATCAAGGCACTGGGAAAGGAGAGCCGCAAACAGAGCAAAAAGATCTCCCTGCACCAAAGAGACGGAGACTAGAAAACGAGACAGCAGGAAGTTTCAAGGACAAGTTCTAGTTTGCCATATGCTGTGGGGAAAGACTCCATAAGTATTACTCGGTTGCCCAGAAGTATTACTAGGGTGCCCAGAAGTATTGCTTGGGTTGCAGAAGTATTACTAGGATATCCAGAAGTATTACTAGGATATCCAGAAGTATTACTAGGATATCCAGAAAAGTATTGCTCGGGTGTCCAGAAGTACTACTAGGGTATCCAGAAGTATTTATTGCTCAAGTGTCCAAAAGTATTACTAGGATATCCAGAAGTATTGCTAGGGTATCCAGAAGTATTATACAGGTGTCCAGAAATATTACTAGGGTGTCCAAAAGTATTACTTAGGTGTCTAGAAGTATTACTAGGGTGTCCAGAAGTATGGCTAGGATTCCAGAAGTATAACTAGGGTGTCCTTGAGACTTTTCAGTAGATACCTTTTCCTCAATAGGACCAAACAGTGCAAGGCCAAGGAAAAGATAGATGAGCATCTCTAAGCTAAATAATCTTCAGTTATGTACTAGCACAGGGCAGTCAATTTTTAATCAAGCAGAAAACATGTTCCTCCTCAGCTGCCCGAGAAATTCAGAACAGACTCATGAGATCACAGTATAGTTTAAAAACAAAACAAAACAAAAAGCTCTCATTCACTAACAGAAATGCAATAAATACAATCATGACTTGTATTAAAGTTTCAAAAAGAAATGTTAGCAAGTAAGTAGTCTTCTACCAAGATGAGAGGCTGGTGCTATTTGTGGGAACCAAAAAGTCCTGTTACTCAACAATATGGTTTTGCCTTATTCCAAAATGAATTTTAAGGCACAGACCTTTTGGTAAAGTCACAAGAATAGTAATTCATAACCAGGGAAAACTCAGTCCATAAACTTGGATTTGAGGACATAGAGAAAGTGATTGAGGTGAAAAAAGAAAAACAAGGGGATATTTTTAAACCAGATAGGACTTACAGAGTAGGGAAGTAAAATCTACAACATTAAGTAACACACTTTGAGCACCCAGGAGTGCTCACACTTTGAAACAAACCCAGCCCAGGCCCCTTTGCTTGCATGCTGTTCACAATTTCAGCTGCTTTCTTGTAACAGCAACTTTTGTCTCAACTTTCTAACATGTAGGAAAGTCAAACAAATGAAATCACAAGCAAGGAGGAAAAGCTCCACAAATTCACATGTGAAGTTTAGTTGTAGGTTAAAGAGATTCCTAAGACCCTGTCAAGGTTTGTAACTAGTTGAAATGGTTTTTTATTTGTTTGATTTATTTTTTGTTGTTGTTGGTGTTTGGTTTTCTGTGCTTTGGTTTGTGAGGGGGGATTGTTTGTTTTGGTTTGGTTTGGTTTGGTTTGGTTTGTTTTATCGAGACATGTTTTCTCTCTGTAGCTGTCATGGCTGTCCTGGAACTCACTTTGTAGACCAGGCTGGCCTCAAACTCACTGAGATTCACCTCCCTCTGCCTCCCAAGTGATCTCATTAAAGGCGTGCACCACCACCACCTGGCTAGTTGAAATGTTTAACATCAAATACTGGATTATCATCTATTAATTCCTCAAGGTAATCTGAAGATAATTTTATCCAGCATTTAAGTATTATCCAGTAAAAGAGGACAGTATTGAATGAAAGACTGGAAGAAAAAAGAAAAACCAAATGGGATTATCAAGAATGGGTCAAATACAGTGGAAGATATCAGTGAAACTGAAAACATAATCACAGAAAATATCAGAGAGTAATGCACAGGAAGAAAATGCTGGACTCACTGGTTTGTGAGATGGTGAGAAGTAACCTTTTGAAACAAAGGGTCAGGAAAGGGCACCGAAAAGAAAGCCATTTAAGTAAATAATTGCTTCAAATTTCCCAAATTCTGTAAAAATCATAGACAGATACAAGAAGCTCAGCAAACCCAGGAAAGACAAACACCCACAAAAACCACACCAAGAAATACCATAATCAAATCAATGAAATCCAGGAATCGAAAGAAATGTTTAAAGCAGTTAAAGACATTTAATACAGAAAACAAAACAAAGATAACAAACTCCAGACTACTCGTGCATGCATATGAAAAACAGGAGACAATGGATAGACATCTTTGAAGTGCCTTAATGTTATAAAATTCACCCTGCATAACGAGTTCCAGGTCATTTAGGGCTATATAGTGAGACCTTTTCTAAAATAAACAGAAAAATAAAACAAAACAAAAGTGTTGCAAACTTCAGTCTACATTATGGTTCAGACACAGGATTAGTCTCTAACCTACACATGTCAGGAACTTGCATTTCAACTGAGAGTCTACTGAAAAATGCACAATATAAAATGTCAACTAAAAACAAAGGCTCTCCCAGCATCTGTAAGGGACAGGTAGTTAAGAAAAGAAGTTCTGGGGTGTTTTCCCTAAGCTTTATAAAAACAAGGCTATAGTTTTATCTACAGTGAAATTCTCATTCAAAAATTAAAACAAAATAAAGACTTTTTAAGCAAGAAAACCTGCCTTCCAAAAAAAAATTGACATAAAAATTTGGTTCCAAACTGGGCCATGGTAGTGCACACCTTTAATCCCAGCACTAAGGGAGGCAGAGGCAGATGGATCTTTGTAAGTTCGAGGCCAGCCTGTTCTACAGATTGAGTTCCAGGACAACCAGAGATGGACAGAAAAACCCTGTCTTGAAAAAAAAAATTGGTTACATAGCAAAGAGAATACCACTGAGTATATTTAAAAGGGATAAAAGTGATTGGGGTACCCTGTATGAAGTTCCCAAATAGTAAAAATATTATGTTGGAGGAAAGGGGATAAAAATGCATGAAGAATACATAGAAGTTAAAATTTTAATTTATTAAGAGATAACTTATTGTAAAAGAGAGATTATAATGATATATTTTGATATATATAATACATAGAAGTATAATGTGTGAAAATAACACGAGATAGAATGAGAAAATTAAAATATATTGTGTTTCCAATATCTTAAATTTTAATGGTAGTTATATGATATTGCATAAAGGTAGACTACAGTAAATAAAGCACACATTTTAAACTCTGGAACCACCATTGAAAGGATAAAACAAAGTGTATAAACAGTGTGCCAAATAAAACACTAAAAACCTGTGAGGCCTTATCACCAAAATCTGGCAAAACTTCTTAAGAAAAATATAATCCAATACCTTGGTAATTTTTAAATGTATTAGGAAATAAAACCCGGAAACTTAGAAAAAGAGCTATGCAATCTGAACTATTTTTCCAAGGGATACAAAGTTGGATTAGAATTTAAAACTTGGCAATGTAATCGACTATAGTCACAAAATATAAGAGGAAAGGCCCATAGTTGCCTGTGAGAGTACAGAAAATATATTGTCATAATTTATCACCCACTCATAATTATTAAGAACTCTTTTAACAGACTAGAAATTAAAAGTGACTCCTGCATGTGAATAAATGGCATCTACAAAAAGCCAACAGCTAACATCATCATTGTTTTTTTTTTTGAGATTTCTAAATTACTTTTTAATAACACATATAAAGTAATGAGTTTCATTATGGCATTTTCATACAGACTTTATCTAACATCATAGTTAATGGTGAGAGGCTAAACATTCTAAGACTAAAACAAAAAATCATTGATATTCAGTGTCAAAACTTGAACTTAGAATTCTCCTTGAAGTCCTTAGCCAATGCATTAATTCAAGAGAAAAATTAAATTTGCATTAACAACATGTGTTCACATATTGGTATGATTCTAAATCTGAGAAATCTTAAGAAATCCATGAATAAAAGGCTACTAAAAATTATCAATGTATTTAGATAGATAACAAAAATATCAGTGACTCTATATGTAAATAACAATATTTAAAAATATGTACATACCATATAAATGTTAGAAATACTAAACAAATAGAGGCTTATAGAAGATTTCCCAGCACTCGGGAGGCAGAGGCAGGCAGATCTCTGTGAGTTCGAGACCAGCCTGGTCGACAGAGCTAGTTCCAGGACAGGCTCCAAAGCCACAGAGAAACCCTGTCTCGAAAAAACAAAATTATTTAACAGGAACAAATACTTTTAATGTAAGTCAACTCTAAAAGGTCATTTACATGTATATTTTAAAATTACTCAAAAGAATAATTAACTGGAAAGATGAAAACTTTAAAATGAATAGAGAAATACACATTAATAATCTAGATTTTAACTTATCAGAAAAATATATTTTTAACTTTTGAGTACCTAATAATATCACTTCAAAATTCTACTAACCATCACTGATAGAGTTATAAAATAAGCTTCATCTTGGGATAATTTGAATGGATAACTTTAAAATAAAAATGAATCATAAAAATCCCTTTTGTTGTGTTTTTAAAAACATAAAGGATTAGAGAAAACTTTAGCAAAGTATATATAAGTTGTCCAAAATAACCCTGTGATACATATATTGTGATTTAGAAGATGGAATGTTGAAATTATGCCTTCAATTCCTCTCGATCCATTTTCAGTAAAATCTCAAGAAACATTTATCAGTTTTTGAAGAATTCTGAAATTGACATAGAAGTCCAAACCCCACATCCAAAAGAAGCACTGCCTGGTTTCAAAACATTAAAGCTACAATAATCAGAAGACTGTATCTGGTGCGTGAACAGCCAAGGAAACAAAAACTCCAGACACAGTTTTGTGCCCACGTTCACAATTGAATTTCAACTATTACATCAAGATAATTCAATAAGGCAAGTTTGAGCTTTTCAATAAATGGTTCTGGGACAAATGACTACCCATATTTTTTAATGACCATCAGTTCTTTTCTCACCTCCCCACCCTGTTGGGGACGCAGCCCCGCCGCCGCTCCTTATTTCAACAGATGGCTGCCCAACGTGGGGATAACTGAATCCACAAAAAGCCTGAGAAAGCTTGGGAAAGAATGGAGTGAAGCATGTTTTCTTGGTAGCAGAAATTTCTTGGGTCTACTCCGCTTGCTAGAGGCAAGCAAGCGCTCTCATCTAAGAGAGGTTTCCTGACTCAGCTTCAGTTGCAAAACCCTGCAGCTCATTAAGAGGTCCTGCCACGAAACACTTAAACGTTGACAAAAAAGCTGAAACACATGCTTTTCGGTTTTCAGCTGTAGCAGGAAAAAAGCTGCGCCGATTTAAAATGCCGGCTTTCTGGGCCGTCCTGCCAGGGCAAACTCTGACAGTTTGAGGCAGGAGGGCCAGCTACAGAGAGAGGACTTAAGTGTTGTCTGTTATAGCTCGCTGGCTGGCAGGGACCTTGAAATGTCATAGAGTTGTGGCAGTAAACATGGCTACAGCCTGTATATCTGCCATGAGGCTGGAAAGCTAAGGAATGGACTGGATCTACCTGGCAAAGCCACG